>NC_135266.1:31843513-32162846 GCF_051311805.1 Agelaius phoeniceus
TTCTTGGGCCTCTTACCTCTTGTTTCCAGCAGTTTAGGGAATTACAGCTCCAGAGGAGAGCACAGGTCACCGTACCGAAGAGAAATCCCCAGTCTGAAGTTGACAGTAAATGATCCTCAAAGGCCCCTTCCAACCCATATTACTCAGTCGGCCAGCGCGTGGTGCTAATAACGTGGTCATGGGTCCGATCCCTGTATTGGCCTTCCCTTAAGAGTTGGGCTGGATGATCCTTGTGGGTGCTTTCCAACTCAGAATATTCGGTGATTCTGTTCTATAATTCTGTCAAGTGTTTTGATGTCTCTTTGATGAGCTGTAGAAATCAGATTTTTAATCTTTCATTTTTCATCTACTAGGAAAACAAAAGCCCTAAACAATGCTTGAGGGAAGGACACTGTAGGAGTTTGCAAGTGACATTCTTTGCGTGCAAAAGATCAATGGTAAGTGCGGTGTGTCTTCTGCTACAGGCCTGGGTGTTTCCCGTCCTTTTCCCTCTCTTTTTAAGAAAAACACTGTTATTTCAGTAATTAATTTCATTAAGCAGGCTCTTGCATTTGAATTCTGATTAAACTATGGGTGTTGTACTCAGTTCTCATGAAGAAGAAGCTGTAGAGTAGGAAAAAGTGGAAAAACGTGTTTAAATTGGGTTAGGCTTAGAATGTCACAGGTAGTGATGTAGGTATTTTCACTATTGTTTTTAGTAAAGTTTTGGGTTAAAAAATATTAGTAGATCAGGTAATTGTAAGCTTAAATATCAGCAAGATACCATTTACCTGTAAGATCTTTGAAAAACATCTATATAGTGAACATTTAAATGAAGTGAAGTAAAACTTTCACTGTTAAAGTAGGATCTTGCATTGAATTCATGTCGAGTCATTAGTTTTCTTGGAATACTAGAATTCATGATAAATGACAGTTTATTTTTTAATATAATGAACTATCTCATATGGAAATGACAAGTCATTTCCATATGGTATAGTCCAAATGTAATTAGATAAAGTTTTCTGTATTTTGATAGGAGCTCCTTGTCCAGGATTTTTTTGCTTGTGTTTCCATAACATTTAAAACATATTAAAGATGTGGTAAAGATGGTATTAAAACTTTCCAAACATGAGAAGTGCAGGGCTCATTTTTATTTTTATCTGATGAAGAGTGTACAACTGAAATGGTACTCTAAATTTCTCTTCCATTTTGTATTCATTGTAGCAACCTTTTGTACCTCTTCTATATGAACCGTATTAATCCATGAAGTTACAAATTATTATTTCTGTGTGTGGGAAGATGCTGTATATTGGAAGTCTGAAATGTCTATATAAAACTGCAGTAGTGACATATGTGTCTCCAGGTGATGTGTCTATATTTTTCTGTCTGTGGATTGTTAAGGGAGCCTGATGAAACTAAGTTTCTAGCTAAAAGCCTCCAGTCATGCAGGAAGAGGCTTGGCTCTTAAATGATTTTATTTAACTCTCCCAAATTTTAAGGCTGATGAGTGACATTTTTCTTGTCCTGTTAATTCTTTAAATTTCAATAATCATGCTCAGTCAAACTTGTTATTTGTTATAATAATGAAATTTAAAGATTGTCCAAAACCTAGGTAGATACTAAATACAGATATAATTTGCAGTATGCTAAAATCATCAGGAGTTTTGCCTCAATGCTGTTTTCTTTTCAAAGAAACAGAAAATCTTATCAGAGATGTTGAAGTAGGGCCAAGGTTTAAAGTGAAAGCTGCTTGGTTACTGGACAAGCTGTGTCATCATGACTCTAGCTCTTTACAAATTTTGCTGCTGTCCTGAATTCTGGGAGAAGGTTAGTTAATGGTAGTGAAAGAAACCTCCTCAGTCTAATAGAATATGGCTGAGTTGCAATCTGTCACTGCCATATTCAAGACTGACTAAGTTGAGAATAATTCTCCCTAGATCAAAGTATGTTTTTCTGCTGCATTGGAAAAAAACTTGCAGTTTAGCTTCTGTAAGTGATGCACTGTGGCTTTTATTTTAGCTTTACCATCTTCTTTAGCCTGTCATTAAATGTTTTTTTTGTAATTGCCAAGAACAAACTTGCAGATTTACAAACTGAATATTGTTTCTGTTTTTACTGATTTATTTCTAGTTTTTTTCCAGAAACTTAGTGTATTTAAGTTATCCCCTCTCCTCACAGACATTTGTAGTCACTCTTACTTCAACCAGATCTGAATTTTCCTCCTCCAGTTTATCAGTACATTTGCAAAACTGATCTAAGCAGAATTACTCTACCTTGTTTTTTATGTGTTCCTTGCCATCCTACTGTGCTGTTCTATCATTTCTGTTGTTTATTTCAGAACACGTAGGGCACTTAACACATAATTTTAGTTTTGTGTGAGGTTTAAGATCATATAATGCCTCTTTCATTGGAATCCCCTGTGGCTTGTTGGCTACATCACTGGTTTTCTTCTGCTTTATTCTGGCCTTTGTTCTGATGTTGCGAAGTGCCGACACTCTACAATATCTCTTTTGGAAAATACCTGCTCTTAATATATTGTCTTCAATTTTCAGTTGGATACCAGGGCAAGATTCAGAGGAAGGAAGGGATACTGAAGTCCTCATCAAGAGACCTCGCCATGGAAATTCAGGGTTCATCAGCTCTCTACGCAAAACAGAGACTAAAATAAGAAGATGGTACCTGCTGCATCATTTTCTGCAGTGTTCTCATGGAAGGTATCTACTCCTGAGTATCCCAACAGATTGACCTGGATGTGCATTTAAATGTTAAAAAGAAGGCAAGCATAAAGCTACAAGTTCTGGCCAAAATGAGTACCTGTCATGTACTTGCAATAAAAATGTGAAATCCAGAAAAAGCTGCAGAAGTTGTAATTCTGTTTTGAAGTAAAGTTGTCATTTGTGACTCTACTGTAAATTCTGATAATCTTTTACTATTATAAATAATACAAGGTATGGAACTGGGAGTTCGCTTGATGTGTTGAGGAGGAGTTTCCTTAGTAGATGAGTATCTCAGAGGGTTTTTCAAAATAAAACTATTTTCAGAGACAAGGAGTTGACCAAGGTTATAAAATGTGTGTGCAAGCTGCTTCCTGTCCAGTAAATTTGCTACCCAATAAACCTCTAATAGATGGGATTGGTGCTGTTTTTCAGTCCCACACTGCTAAGGAAGTGGGATTTATGGGAGTAAGAAGCATTAAATAGTGCTTAAACCATGACTATGGTAAATGTTAACTGGTTCTGTATAAGACTTGCTTTTCCAGAGGAACATTTCCTTTTTCTTCCTTCAGTGTGTCCCCACCTCTTTAAGTGTCAAACCTTTAAGAAATAAATGGTGTTGTAACTCTTACATGTGGAAACTCAAATCAGACTAGCCGATTAGAAGCAAGATGAGGAAATAGTGAGAGGGGAGAGAGCCATAGTAAATTCTTTTCTTGGCTGAATTTATAGCCAAGTGTCTGATACACATTCAGTCTGAACAGATGTATGCAATGCTTTTTGTTTCTAAAACTGATGACTTCAGTGATTGAGCACATGTTGACTATTTCATTTTGTCTGTCTTAAGCAACTGTTCTGTAGTGAGTCAGAGAATGTTTGTATTCCTTGTGTGTGTAGGACTTTATTTTACCTAAATTAACTCTGATTTCACATTTTTGTGTTCTGTTGATCATGTGGAAGCTAGTTCATTTGTTCAAGTGCTGTAAGCATCCTTTGTTTTCCACAGCCTACTTACCATATTATCTTTTTACATGCACTAAAATGATGATTTATGTCTGTAAGAGTATTTTTATCTTAACACTCTAATTCCAAAGTATTGCTCACAAGCCTTTTCCATGGGGAAAAACAAAAAAGGTACTAAAAATAAATATAAAGCCAGATGGCAGGTATTTAAATGTCAGTTGGAGAGAGGAGTGGGAATGGTATGTGAGTTTGGTAGTCAAGGACTCTTTCATGGTATGTCCTAATGCATGGGTTTGTAGGTTGATTGTTCAAGTGATCTTTGTTCCTTTCTCAGCCATAATCACTAAGCCTCTCCTGTTGGTGCTGCAGCAACTCCTTTTGGAAGGGAGCAATAACATTGCTACATCATAGACAGACACATAGTTGTTTCTAGTAATCAGCTTGATCCAGTGGAGATCAAGTGTTAAAATGAAATCTATTGGATATTCATGGATTTAATAATTAACAGAACACATGTATTATTTGATCCAATAGAATGTTAGTGTCAAAACTTCCTAATGGTTCACTAAACTACCTAGGACAGTATGAAAATACTGTAACAGGAATCAAAATACTGATTTGCTCAAGAGACTTATTCAATTCCAATATTGTGTAACATAATACTCTATCTAAAGATAAGTAATTATATAATTGTCTTGGGACTTTGAGCACTGACCTACTCGAGAGATATTAATGCTCCTTTGAGAAAAATAATTCATTTCATTAATGCCCTAAGTCCTATGCATTTGATTACAGCTTTTTCCCTAATGCACAAAATGTTTTTATTTAAATATATTGATGTTTTTGTTTCATGCCTTGTGCTACATTACTGACTTTTACTAAAACAAATGCATGTTTCTAGTCTTTGGTAGATTTTGCAAGAGGGGATTTCTGAAATTGAGTTGTTGAGGCCCAATGGTTGGCATGGTGCCAAAAGGCTAATACTAGCTTCAGAATCCCAAATATAAGCAGTGCTAATAATTTGTGTTGAATAAGTAAAGAACAGAGTTTGCAAGGACCTCCCTGCTGCTCTCATTCCTCTCATTCATTTTCCATGATGGAGAGTCAGAGGGTGCTAAATGCTGCCGAGACTGATGTCCCTGGCTGTGGCTCTGTCAGTGTTAGGGCGTGTGTGTGTTACAAGATGCTGCTTCAGCAACTTAAATGTTCTCTCTGCGGTC
The DNA here is from genome assembly GCF_051311805.1 of Agelaius phoeniceus. Lineage (NCBI taxonomy): Eukaryota > Metazoa > Chordata > Aves > Passeriformes > Icteridae > Agelaius > Agelaius phoeniceus. The sequence continues at coordinate 31,848,390 of NC_135266.1, forward strand.
CAATCCTGCAAACATGGTTCTATTTACAGAGCTGTAAGCACACATTGCAGAACTGCTCACATGTTTATGATGATAAAAAATAGGCTGTGGTCATTTACTCTAAAAATTCTTTAGGCTGTTAATTGTTGTTTCAAGTCACTACAGAGTGATAAGCATATGAGTCTGTTCAACGAAGGCCCATGTGTATGTACCTTGAAAAGTGAGAGAAAGGGGTTGGTGTTTAAAGAGTATCACATGTCTAGAATATAAGATGTGCCTCTCAGAAGCAAAGACAAAGTATCTTTATGAAGCCCTCACTTTTGAAATATTTTCTGCACGCAGACTGGGTGCATTTATATTATAAAGGGCTTCACTATTCACTGGGTGGCATAAAGAATTGGTTGTCTAGTCTCTCTTCACTTCTTCAAGTTTCTGGAGTAGCAGGTTGGATGAGATGCTTTTTTTCAAAGAAAACATTTAAAATTATATGTTTTCAGTGAAAGCCTGGAACAAACTAGATTGACACCTTCTACTCATAAGAGCAGCATTAAATGAAGTCATTATCTAAAAATGCAGCCACAGAATGTAGGTGGTAAGCAATATCTGTTGTTCAAGCCTGTGGTTAGAAAATTTACAAATACAGAACTGTAGCAGCTTTGTTAACATGATGAATTTTATGCTGCCTTGATATGTGGTCATTTAGAATATATGTATTTATTGTAAATATGTTTCTTGTCTAAAGCTGAAGAGCACAACAGCTTAATTCCAGTCATAAGTTGTAGTTGACAGAATAATAGCCAGAAACCTCAAGATCCTTTCTCATTTTTCTTTTTCCAAATCTGCCTGCTGAATTTTCTGTCTCTGGCATGATTTTATTGCAGATATCTTCAGAAAATCATTGACTGGCTATTTCTGTAAGTTGCACACTTCACAATTACTTGGTTGACAGTCTGTACGGAGAAAATTCTGTAAACATAGAGAGCAGCTTCTTGAAGTGGACTATGCTTTATTTTCAGGACTTCCTGAAGGTTCATTTATAATGTTCTTGAACACTGAAAATGGAAGAAGCAAAAAGGTTAGCATTTTAACAGTTGCTTAATTAGGTCAGTAGAAGGTGATATATTTCAAGTAATGATGGATTTTAGTAGCTGAACATTGGAAATATATTTTTGTATCAAGCTGAGATTGGTATGTCCTTATGGAAGCTTTCATATGCAATATTCTTTTTTGGCTAGCCTATAGGTACTAATGGGCTGCAGTGAAATAGAATGGAATCATTTCCCTAAAAATTTTTTAGTAACAGAGGAAATGATACAAATAAATCTCTGTGACCTAGAACAGGATTTTAAAAATCTACAATATTGCTACTATTGCTTTAAAAGGAGCCATGGAAAAATAGCAAAGCAGAAATTTGCTCATAATTCATAAGTTCTAATGATAAATTGTGCTACTGTAAAATTGTATTGTGTTATCTTTCATTACCACTGCAAGGAAGAGGAATATGAACATTTCGTAGTCAATTTGTGATGTGACAGGAACTTTTGAGGTTTTTTTAGTGGGGAAAGTTTTGAAGTCTTTCTGAGGTCACAAAGGTCTAGTATTTATTAGCTGTTTTCTCAAGCTTTTGGTTCTGTAGCAGCTGTACCTCACTAAGGTTCATAGCAGGATGATTTCTGGAGCTCCGAATGGGAAGAAATCTGTTACAAGTTGTTGGATTGTTGGCATGCTGAGGAAGATGAGAGTAAATAGTGCATTGAGGGGATTGATTATTGGATATGTAAAAATTTGTGTTGCTCAATTTGTGGGCAAAAACTCCATATAACCCTTTATCAGCTGAGACTGGACATTCAGGTCCCTTCCTGCTTTATATTAGTAGTTAAGGAAAGGCACCTTTCATCTAGTCTGACTTTCTGTGAAGCTTTTTATGCCAGAGAAAGGCATCAGCTCTTGAAAATGGCATAAAATCTGATTATGTTTTCTCTTGATAGAATATTTCAATAGCCAGTAATCCCTCTGTAGAAAGAGCATGTCTGTCTTATGATTAGAATTTGACTTCAGTTTTTACTTCTGGGAGAAGAAGAAAGGATGGCTCTTCAAAGAGTTTAGTAGTATCTTATGCTTTCCTGCTGTAAAGCATTTGAAAGTTAAAAAATCAAAAAGAAAAAGATGCAATGAAATGCGTGGATTGACTTCCCAAACTTGTGACTTGTGTTATACCTGTCTTCCTTAGTCCCATCACAGGGGGGAAATTTGCAATCTTCTTTTAGGAAGGAGATAAACCTCTATTACTGATTTTTTCATTGATCTCTGTACAGGTAAAACCCCTGCTTTCTTTTTACACTATTGATTGTGCTTCCAAGATGAGTGTCACATTTTGTCACTTAACACACTGTGTTGAGATCTTGTGTTCAATTCCCTGTCCCTTTTGACCCTGATGCCTTTTTCAGAGTCAGTAGTTTTTCACTCTGATGTTTTCCCAGTGTATGGCTTGTTTTTCCAGGGTGTAGCTTTTTGTTCTTTTCCTGGATTTATAACCTGACATGTGGCCATTGAAGAATAATAGAAGTTTTGAACAGCATGCTTTGTCATCTGTTCCAGAACTTGTATGTGATGGCCCAGTTCTTTTGTTCACTACTGTCAGGTGTTGGGTTGTCCACAAATACAATTGGCATTGAGTTTATATGTATGTACACACCTTTGAAGAAAATGTGAAATAATTTTAAAGCTGGTAATGGTCCCCGAGCAGCTCTCTAAGTACTCTGCTGAAATACAACTCCCCTCTATTTGTGAGGTTTTGTTACATATAGATTAGGAAAACATAATCTAACAAAAAATTAAATAAATGAAAAACCTCTCAAGCATATCCATTCCTAGCTTGCTGGATTTTCTTGTATTTTGCCCTGGGTAATTCAGACTGCTCTGCCCACAAATAACATGGTGATTTTCCACATCCTCCAACACTGGTGCAATGTGAGGCCCTTCTGGTCCCTTGGGTTTTAGTGCTGTTTTGATTCCCTAATACTAAATGAATATCAATAGTATCAAATGAACAAAATCAAATACTAAATGAATATCAATAGTAAACCTTGTTCTTCCAGAGTCCTTGGTGGGGAGCTGTCCAAGTCTGCTGTTTACAAAGGTAGTACTTTGGTTGATGATGATTAATAATGTCATCAGCTGTAAATAAACTCTTGATTTATTTTTTTTTGTCAGGATCTGTATTTAATTTGAAAGGTGCTAGTGACAAGATCTACTTGCTTTCCAGCTTGTTTTCACCAAGTATATTTAATATTTTTATGCAAGGATGGCTTTAAGTTTGCATGGTATGCAGAAGAACTCTTATTTTCTGTCTCTTTGCTAAAAAATGTGGCAGGGTTCATTAGCTTTGTGCTAAATGATGGGCAAGGGTAAATGTGAAAAATTATGCATGTTTGACTATGCATTAAAAACACCTCCTCTCTATAAATTCTATGTGATTTTGAAGCAGGGAGTCCTTCATGGCATTTCACCAATGACATGCAGAAAGAAAAATGAAAAATTCAATCTGCCTCTCCTAGCTTCTCTATCCCAGCTTAGATTATACTGGGGACTTCAGCTGGCAGCTTCCAGCATGAGGGAACTGCAACAGGCAAATTAAAATTCTTACTCTGGAGCAGCATTGGGACTGACTCAGCTGGTTCTTGGCAGCAGTCCTCTGCAGGCCATGCCCAGCTGGCTGGAGGCATCCAGACAAGTGTGTCTATGGCTCACTGATTCCCCACTTCAGAGTCTTTCCCCCTAACCTCCCTCCTGGGAGTTCCCACAAGGTAACTTGTTAGTAACCTGTGTTACACAAAAGCACATGGCTTTTGTGCACCATGTAAAAATAACAGAATGAGCCAGAGCTGGACTTTGACCACTTCCTACATTCTTTCAAATGACTCTTAATGTTGCCTGAGCACTATAAATCCCTCATTGATAATAGTGGGATACAGAAATTGGTTAAGAAATGGAACCCAGTCTCAGGCTACACAGCAATTTCATCACATGCATGTGAGTGAGACAGCTATCAAACAACTTCAGTTGTGGAGAATGAGGGAGGGAGGGAGGGATGGATGGATGGATGGATGGATGGATGGATGGATGGATGGATGGATGGATGGATGGATGGATGGATGGATGGATGGATGGATGGATGGATGGATGGTGGAAACATGCTAAAATGTACCAGTGTGAGCAGCAAGATTATGGAAGTAATTCTTCCCTTGTACTCTACACAGGTGAGGTCACACCTTGAGTACTATGTCCAGTTTTGGGCCCCTCAATTCAAGAAAAGCAGTGAGGTGCTGGAGCACGTCCAGAGAAGGGCAATGGAGCTGGTGAAGGGTGTGGAGCACAAGTCCTGTGAGGAGCAACTGAGGGAGCTGGGGCTGTTTAGCCTGCAGAAAAGGGAACTCGGGGGTGACCTCAGTGCTCTCTACAGCCACCTGAAAAGAGGCTGTAGCTGGGTGGGAGTTCGCCTCTACCCTCAGGCAACCAGCGACAAGACAAAAGGACGTAGTGATAAGCTGGGCATGGGGAAATTTAGTTTGGACATTAGGAAGAATTTCTTCTGTCTCTGGTGCTTAACTGCAGATGAAGATACAAGACAATTCTAGTTTCTATATTTTTGGATCCTCCGGAGTCGGCGCGGGCAGCCCGAAGCGCTGCCGTTCCAGGAGGGACGGGCGGGCGATGCCGGCCCGGCTGAGGCCGCAGGGGGCCGGGCCAGGGCCGGGGCGGGGCCGCCTCTCCCGGCGCCGTCAGAGCGGGCGGGCGCCGGAGCCGCTGGGGGCGCGGGGCTGGTGGCTGCCGCGGGGCGGTGCCCGGCGAGCCGCGGTGCGGAGGTGAGCGATGGGCGCCGGCCGCGGAGCGGGGGGCAGCGGGAGAAGGCGCGGGGCGAGCGCCGAGCGCGGCGGGGTCGTGCAGCTGCGGCGGAAGGCGGCCCCGCGCCGGGCAGGCATGGCCGAGCCCCCATCTTGGGGAGGCCCTGCCCGCCCGGTTCGGTCGCCGGCGCTGTCACGGGCAGCGCTGCCGACTCTGTCTGTGCGCGCTCGGCCCTCGCTGTGGCTCGTCCCGAGCCGTGCCGGGCTGCGGCGGTGCGCGGAAACAGCGTGTGTGGAAGGGACAGCGCGTAAACAGCCGCCGCCTCCGGGGGGACGCGGGAGCGAGACAGCGAACACAGGGATGATGTTTAACCTCCCCTAATTTATTACAGGCCGGGCTTCACGATTCCTTTTCCATGTTGAGAAGCCTTAAAAGGAAGCAGATTGTGTGTTTAGTTTGGTGCATATTTCAGATTTTTGCCTATTTATTGAGCTGGAATATGGTTGTGAAATATGGTAGAAATGCCTTTGCAGTACTGATGCACCATCATCCGTCTTATGTGGGTTTCGCGGAGCAGCGCTAAGAATGAACTTGAAGCTTTAGCCCAGTGGCATACATTCCCCCCATACCATGAGTAAAGTCAATATATGCTGATCAGAGCCCAGTTTGGACTGCAGAGACACTAGAGGGGATTTTGCCTGCGTGGTCCAGCACGGTGTTGACAGAAGCCCTCCCTCCACAGGCCAGTATCATCCTTCTGCAGAAGCCTCTGCTGTTGAGCTTGTCCAGGCTGGCAGTAGAGACCCAGCTGGGAGGGTCTTGCTGGGTTACTTCTTAAGCAACAAGAGGCAGAGACTCATCTTTGTCTCTGCCCTCAAATTCTAGAAAACCCTGTTGTGATGAAAATAAGATTACTTTGCAGTTTCTCACTGCAGAACTACTGTTTGCTAATGCTTTTCACAAGAGCTCTTAATTAAAAGCTTATTAAGTTTTTCTTCCTGCTTCTGAAGATCTTAATTCAGTGGACCGCCTTGCTTCTAGGAACTCAGAGAATGCAGTATCTTGCCAATTTTTTCACAAGTATCTCTGACTCTCTTATGCAAATGTTAGGTGGGAGCAAATGGCGGGGGGTGCATATGTATTTTTGGCAGGAACTTGACATTCAGTGTTCTTAAATTTAGAAGTTCTGGCACTTTCAAACTTTGAGGTGGATGTGACCTCTTTTACTCACTGTTCCCTGCTGCAGTACTAAGTTGATAGCAAATCATGATTTCAGTGCTGTTTTCAAGTATCTAAGTATCTGTATCCAGGCTGTATATATTTTGCTAGATACATTTGCTTCTGATTTAATTTATTTTTAATGAGCTAATTTTAACTTAATCTGTAGTGGGTGGTAGCTTGCAGGGAGCCATGGAGAAACAAAGAACCCTGCCAAAGTGTGGCAAAAGAACCATGTGATCTTCAGAGGGTGTTGGGCTCCCTTACTGAAGACAATGATAACACCTCTGCAGAAACTTGCTTATTTTACATCTGTCTAATTTGCTGTCAGTTGAGACTAAAGGCTGTACCCCTTCTCAGGTAGCAGAATTTTCAGTCTTAAGGTCTCAGATATATTGAGGGTTGGATGTCATTAATCATCTCTTAGATCTGTTCAAGTCCAGTTTGATTGTACCGATGCTGTATTAAATAGAGGTTCTCTCTGTGACCTGACTGCTAGGAGAAATAACTGCTTTGTTTCCTGTATGTTCTGGTTCCTTAGTCTATGTATTATTTTATTAGAATTAGGAAAGAAAATGAGAAGGCCAAGGATCCCCTTTCGGTTCTTGTTTCCTTGTTAAGATTTAATTCAGGCTTTTGGGCTGTGCTCTGCTACAGCAAATTTTAATTGCCCAATTGCTAGTGTGTAAGATGCACTGTTAGAATATGATATGTTTAGGACCCCCTTTGTAGATATCTCTGTTGGAAAAAAACCCATTTCTTGACTGGATATGAAGAGCATTTGCCTGGCTCGGACATAATATTTGAAACCTCTACCTGTTGTATTTGAAGAGAGATGGGAGATCAAATAGTACAGGCAGCACAGCTCAGAGCTCTGTCTTACACGTTCTTTGCTTCTGCTTGCTACTTCCCTTCCCGTTTCTTGTCTGATAAACTGAATTTCCTCTCCATTGTTGGATTATCTACCTAAATCTCAAACAGACATCCTTTGCAGAAACATTGCTGAAAAATGTTGTTGACCTTGGAAGAAGAAAGCTTTAGGGTGTATCTACTTCATGCACATCTGTCAGGCAGATAGGCATAGACTCAAAAGTATTTAAATCACACCTATTGTTGCTTTATCTAATACAGCAAGCTCTTTTCTACAGATGAAGTTGATTCTTCTGGCTCTCAGATAGAAGGTGGCATTTCCCTTTTCTGCTTCACAGGCACCTCCTGCTACCGCTGCCTTCCTTCCTTTGCTTCCTGTGTTCTGTTCTCCGCAGTGCTTTGCTTGCTGTGGGAAGTGTCACCACAGGCTGGAGGCACGTGAGGCAAAACCATGTCACAATCAAGACAAAGCAGGTCGACAATGAGGAGCAAATCAATTGAAGTACAGAAAATGACAGGAACATTGTCAATTCAGGGCATGACTGAGAGGAGGGCATGTCTTGACTGCACAGGGGAGTGGTAGGGTCATAGTCTTTGTGGTTTGTGTTGTACACGGTAAGGGAGGTATCCAGGAGATAAGGCAAACACTCCAGGCTTTCCCGGCAATTACTGCTCTCTTTTCCCTGTTCCATGAAGTTAATGACATTGCCTGAGCCAACACAGGTGGACATTGTGCTTCTGTCAGCACATCAATCCAGCCACTTTGGTCTCTCACAGAGGAAAGGCAGGTGCCAGTACTATAGAAATATATTAGCGTTTCCTGAAAACAGTATTTGAAGCTTGCAGTGAAGTATATTCACTCACCAAGAGGGCTGTTTCTGGACTTCCACTGAGTGTGAAATTCTTGAATTTATGATGATTTAACCAAATATGCAATAAATAGTGAACTGGAAAATTGAAGTACCAAGGTACATCCTAACTTAGCTAAAACCATCTTGATGATATATGAGAGAGTAACGTAGTTTTCCCCCAAATTTCCAGGCAAGTTGGGATCTTGACCTTAGGTGAGGAAGACTTTCTGTCCAGCTTGTAGAATGTGACCAAAGATTTCTCTGCAACAGAGGTTTGTAAATGTGTGTCAGTATTCACTGAAAATACTCATTATGTACAGCAGTGAGATACTGCTAAGACCTTGTATGAAACCAGCAGGATATTTTCAAAAAAGCATTGACATTCTTGAGCTGTTACATTTAGACCTGGCCCACTTGTGCCCTTCAATGTTCTTGTATATCTCACAAATGCCTGCATCTTGTTTGTGCATCTGCTGCTGTGGTGTGCTGACAGAGAAGCCTGTTGTGTGTGAGTTGCTTCTCTCTAAATACAGCTGTGTTCTTCCAGTTTGCTGCAGACAGAGCAGATTACCTCCTTGTGAAGGAGGTAACCAAGTGAGGTGAAAGGGATAGCATAGGAGAAAAGGAGTGGGGATATAGAGGAGGGATGTGAAGGGAAATGAGTGTAGAGGATAAGACAGTACAGGAAGGAGGACAGATAGAGATAGGAAAAATTCATCCAGTATGTTTCTCATCAAGGTTTTGTAGCATTTTCCAGTGGAGCACTTTGGAGCTGTAATTTCTGAAAAAAATCTGGACGTATCCCAAACCTGTATCTAGCTGGGGTGTGCTTGGGGGGGATGCAACAGCAGGGGCTGGGCTTTATGGCTGGGCTTCCCTGGCAAATGCATCCTGAATCTGAGCATATGGGAAGCAAGTGGGGCTATGTCACTCTGAGTGAGAACCTGCAGACAGAGGCCTGCTACAAGGTTTGTGTGCTGCTAACTCCCATTGCTAGGTAAGATGTTTTAGAGCTGTTGGGGCCATCAGCTCTCACAGGCACGGGTATTTTAATCTTCCTTAACAAAATAATATGTGTTACCATGCATCTAAACTTTTAGAAGAATAATTATTCTTCCTACTGTATGACTAATTATAGGAAGCATGTATGTACAGATGTTGCAAATCTTTGGAAACAGCACACTTCAATTCCTTGGGACAGTTTATTGTTAAGGTACCCTTACTGCAGTGTTGCAAACCATGCAGAATCCTGCAACTATAACCAGTTCCTGTGAATGCCTCTGCACATGCTCAGTTCCCACCTTCTATGCAAGGCCTAAGAAGCCCAGATTAAACTCTGTGCTTGAAAAACTGTTTTACCTGGCTCTACTCTGTTGTATCACTGAGTTTTCTCTAAGTTCCTTCCAGCAAAATGAAATGTGATTAGAAGGAATTTGATACCTGGATTTTCTCCTTGCCATGAGTAAAACAAGTCTCTAATGTGGGAATTACAGCTAGGAGTGGACACACAGAGATTTGATGAGAATTTGTTCTTCCACTCATTCTCTGTTGTTAAGTCTATTTGTATTGCAATGCAGTGCTGGGTTTACTGCTAAGGTTAGCCATTGGATCTTTCTATAATTCCTGTTTGTGTTTGGTTCAAGTCCTAACCCTTGGCAGTCTGAAGCTTGGATTCAAACTTAAGAAGAATTTTTAAATGATTGTCCAGTCTTTAAGAGTTACAATAACACTTCAGAATGAAATGACTTTGTATCAGGTATTTTAAAAATACTTGGCCTGCTTGGAGTCTCTTCTGTTCTTTTTCCAGCTCTTTCTCTACATTTTCTCTGTGATGACCAGTGTTAAGAGAATAATTTTTCATAGTTTGCTAAGCCTCTAATTTTTCACAGTGCTCTTTCAAAAACCAACCTGGGAGTGGGGATGGTGTTTGTGTTGTGATAAATAGAGTAACTATTGATCTCTAAAAATGTCTAAAGATTTAAATTTTTTTAATTTTCCCCCTTACCCACCTACATTTTCTCTTGCAAGTAACAATTCTTTCAATCATGTAGCTACTTTTTACCTTCATTAGGCTGGAAACTACTGCCTCCCACAGCAGGGCAGGTGGAACGAAATGTGTCCCTACGCTTCAGCAACTTCAGTGCAAAGTTCAGTGGCTTGATTTAAAATGTTGGCTTGACATTTCTGAAGAGTGTTCACTGGATCTGGTCCATTGACTTTGCTTGGGAGGCTGTAAACTTGAACAGCAGTGTGGTAATATGTTCAGTCACCAGAGCTACTTGCCGAGCTCTTAGTGACATTTTTCTGTTATATTTTTTACCAGAAAGTGCTCAGTGCTAGTACACTGTTAATTCTGATAACAGTTGTGTAAATATCAAAACTTACTGTACATTGCATATTTTTTTTTAAAAAGGTCCCACATGTTGTTTTGTAGAAGATGCTACACGTAAAATGTAAAATCTGGCATAAGTCTTCCTGTCCAAGTCCAGAAGTCTGTAGAACATTTCTCAGCATTTCCGTTTTTGAGAATAGACATTATCTGCACAAGAGAATTATCTCTTGGCTTACAGCTTTTATGGGTCACTTTTTAAAGTTCAGAAATGTACAGTATCACACAGACAGTTACAGCAACAATTAATATGATACCAGTAGATACTAATTTCAGTAGAAAAGCCTTATAAATATTTTTTATATATGTATGTTTAAAAGATGGTGTCACAGCTAGAAGCCTTTGGCCTGTGACACTTAACTCCCTGTGGGCTCACAAACTTGCTTTGTTGTCCAGTCACATATTTCTATGAACATGGATGAACACAGTCCTCAAGGTTTTGCAGTGATCATAACTTCTACTCCCAAAGTGTGGGTGGACCACCCATCATTATTCCTGAGACTGGGAGAGGTGTTTGGAACTGGTTCCCTGCCATAATGGAAAGCAATGCTGTTCCATATAAACGTGACAGTTCAGAGGCATGAATAGAGCATTTTATACTGCAAATGACCCACACTGCTGTCAAAAGAGCTGTCTTAAAAGAGCAATCTATGTAGCCACAGTTTAGCCTTGTAGATTCCAATGATGCTAAATCTTTAGTTAGATGATCTACTTTTCTCTTGCTGTGTTTAGTGCACGGGAGGGGTCTAATCTGGGGATGAACTGTTCTGATGGGGATGAACTCACTGTGACTATCAGTGAGTGTAACAGCTTTATTTGTTGCAGAAATTGGAAGTTGTACAGCCTTCAAAGCAAGAGATTAAAGGAAGAGGAGGACAAAATTGTTTTTTTAATTGAGAGCTGCATCCTTCCAGAGGCCTGTGACACAACCCTACCACTCCTCAGAGTTTCTGTGTGGTGCAAGGCAAGTCTGAAAATTTTCCTTTTGCCATTGGTTAGTACAATATTTCTCAGATTTTGTGTGCCTGATGTAAGATCTGGTTTCAGTTTCATCTAACCCCTCCCATATATTACTGCATATATTATGTAAAAGGCTGCATAGTTGCAATGTTGAATCATGGGAGTCTTGAGTTGGACACCCAAGCTAGTTGGTACTTTATTCTTTCTGCTGGTTCTCCCTGGAAATCTGTGTCCATTATCTCTCCCATTCTGAGATGGTTCCCAGCCTCCTTGCACTAGTTTAGACTACTCCCTTTGGTTATTCTCCTTATGCTACTTATCCCATCTCTTTGGTCTGCTCATTTTTGGCAATTTCCCAGCTCTTTACTGCAAAGATTCCTCTCAGCCAAAATGTTTCTGATTTTATTTCTGGCTCCAAACATCAGTCCTGGTCTTCTGACAACTTGCCAGTATTGCTCTTCAGTTACTTTTTCTGCTCCTTTGGTTTGGCCATTTTTACCTGTGTTTTTGAATTTGATATTTCTTTCTTATCCCTGAAGGCTTGTTGTAGAAATACAGGTTCTGTTGGCCAAGTTCAATATTTAGCCAAATGTTCAATGATTATTATGAGGCACTGTCTTCTGAACCTCTTGGGGTGCCTGTAAGACAGTGCATGTGCAGCTATGATACCTGTGGAAATCAAGAGTGCTCATTATTTTGGCATCTTTGGAGATTTTAGTTGTGAATTAACCTCTACTGGATCTGTGTTTACTGTGACTTTTTAAAGGATTACAATAGAAAGGAAATACTTACAGTTGGTTGTTTTTGGTTTCTTTTCATATTATGCAAAATATTTTTTCTTTAGACCTTACTCTTGGTACCAACTGAACTGTTTGAGCTGAAACTGATGATTGTTCTTTAAAAACCAGTCTGAGACAAACACTCAGCATGAAAAATTTCTGGGCACACACTTTGGAAAAATGTAAGCAAGTGAAAAGAATAGTCATTTAAGAAGTGGTGTTGAGCAGGCGTAGTTACAGGCTCAGATGCTACTGGTCCCACCTTCTGATTGCTCCTCTTGTGCTGAACAATTAGAAAGTGCTTTACAAACTGTTCATTCACTTCATGGGAGCCTGTGTATCCCAGCTGTTGTTCAGTGGCATGGCAGTATAATGTTTGACATGCAATTGCATATAAGAGGTTTTTAAAATAGTGTGGGACTAGTGATGCCATTTAAGTGACTTGGCCATTAGAAAAATAGGGGAAATCTTGTGTTAAGGAGGAACTGCTTTCACTGTAAACAGACATTTTCCTTCTCTTCCCCTTTAGGTAAGAATAGTGGAAATGTTGAAGTGCACCTTTGCTTTGATGTCTAGCAAAACCCTTTCTCTTTCCAAGTAATGTACCTTTTCTCAAACAACCGTGAGGAAACATTTGTTGAGCATTAACCCAAAATGTATGGCTACTGCTATCTAAGTTGTCAGCATTACTTAGAGTGTTTCATTTCTAGTAATAGACACACTTCATCTTACAAAGTTTGTAAGACTTGAGGAAACTACATATGCTCTGATTGAATCTTTTCTACAATATGTTTCTTTTGGCAAGAACAGATTACCCAAGCATACACGTTCCTGTTAGTTTGACCTAGTGTATATTTTAGTGAAATTACCCTTTCCAAGAAGTATCAGTAAGAACTGTATTTCTGCTAGAAATACTAGTGGCTGTGGTAGCAGTGATAGAGACACAGACATCCAGCAGGAGCTATGGACTTAGAGCTTCACTTGATCTAGAGATAGATATGGAAAAAAGCCTTGTTGATTCTGTCTCAAGTTCTCAATTTGTTATAGCTGTGTCATGGTGTTTTGAAATATTCTGTTCTTAATATGTGAATGGCAGGTTAGAGTTCTGTGTTGCCAAGAGGCTTTCAAGCTGGAAGCAAGCAATCCTTTATGACCAGAAGACTGTATATTCTATAAAAAGAAAACACAGCAAAATACAGTCAGCCAAGAGGAGTTTCAGGAACAGCAGAATTTCAGGTGACACACAGCATGCTATTTTACTATTTTTAATTGAGAGCTCCACTTAGCATGCCTTTTGTAATTCCACTGTTCCTGGAGCTGCAGGCTTTGTATCTCAGCCATAACCCTAAGGGTAACCCTAACCCCAAGTGGAGCAGTAAATGCAACCTTTTGCTGAGGCTAAGGTTCCCAGCACATGGGTGGTGCCAAGGAAAATTACGTGGAGGGAGCAATGTTGTGGCAGTCCCGTGCTCCCCTTGGTCTGATACTTTCCATCTGAGACCTGCTGCTGAGATTTATAAATTAGAGCTTGTGAACAGCTGGTATAATTTAAACTGTGAGATCTGAGGATTGGAGGAACTAAGAAGTGCTAAAAATCCATCTATTTTCTTTCCCTTTTTTGTTTGTTTGTTTGTTTGTTTATTGTTTAGCATTTTGGTTAGAGAGTCCTTGACACATTCATCTAGGAAGGGTAATGTTATGTGGTTCTGGAAGGAGGAGAGCTTCAGTTTACCTAAAATGTTGCAAGAGCTTGGAAAAAAAAAAAGAAAATAAAAGTGTTACTTCTGTAAGTAGAAGGGAAAAGTGTCACTTCTATAAGTAGAAGGAAAATGGGATTTTTTTTTTTCAGTGACCCCTTTTTTGTCATTGCTACAGTTATGATTCCACATTGGGATTAGACAAGAATTTGGATCAGTTGAAACAGGGAAGCTGTGAAGGTGGCAAGAGATATATGCCTGAACAGAAAGGGTACTTGGAGAGCACAAGTTGAGAGGCATGGTCTGCCTGTGACAGTTTGGCAGGATTATATATGAGTTCTAGGCTCACAGACTTTAAAAGACCTTAATGTTAGTTTATGGATAATATAGGGAAAATATAATTTGTCATTTTGATGATATTGCTAGGAAGAAGATAATGGAAGACACTCTAGTATTGTGATTGAAGATCAGGAGAACATAAAGAGCTGCAAGAAGGAAGACTTGAAAAAGCAAAAAAAAAAATCACCAAAACAACCCTCTAAAATAGATTAAAAAAAGAAAAATAAGGAAGGGGAACTATGAGAGAATTTTGGTACTAGGAATTTACAGAATTAGGAGTCAGAAAGTGAAAGTACACAAAAGTTTAGAAGTTGGGAGAATTGCATTTCTCAGAAGGAAAATGAAAGGAGAAGCAGCTCTCTGCACAATAAATTTTAAAAATACTGAAATAATGCTTTATTTCAGTACTTCAAGGTACTGTGCAAATTAGAAGGTCCAGTACAGAGGCTGTGTAGAATTTTTAAATTATAAGAATTTGTTCTACTTTCAAAACCAGCACACTAAAGCATGAAAGGAAGAAAGAAAACTTAGAAGTGAAGCATGAGGTTCCCATGCTGACTACTATAGATACCTAAATCAAAGAAAACCATTAATTTTAGCTGATGCATATAAAAATAATATTTCAGTTTACATGGTTATCCAAAAATATTCTCAGCTACTTTGGTTTTAGTGACAGTGATTACTAATATGAAAACTTCTTTAAGTCTATCCTGTGGGTAGAAGGAAGTATGCAAATGTAATTAATTTCCAGAGAGGAAGAAAGATGACTAAAAAATAAAGCTATGGTTGATAGTTGACTATGTCTTCAATGAGACACTGACATCAAATTCTGGATCTCATCTTTGCTGCTTCCATCAGCTGCAAGATACATACCACTGTCTACTCTTTTGGTCTAAATGAGCAGCTTTTTGCTTCTGACAGGGTGCTTTGTTAGGCTGTTTGTCAAGGTGAAACACTTTTGGCTGAAGTTTGTCTTGAAGCTGGGAGTTTGATGCATTACTAAAATGTTGGCATGTAGTCCTTCCTGTCAGGTAGCTCTGAGTACCATGGTACATGGGATATAAAGAGTTTTTTGTTTCCTACTGAACCAAAGTTGAGTAACATCCCACAGGAAATAAACATTCAATCCTCCTGGGGGCTGGGCAGCATCAGAGGTGGTTCTAGTCAGCCTCTGTCTCTGAAGAGCTGCTTGCTGACCTTCCCAAATGCTAAGCCTTCCCATGGTGGCAAATGGAAGTCAGTCCCCTTTCCCATCCCATCACCTGCCTCCCTGTTTGCCTTTGAACAGCTGTTGTACCCTTTTACAAGGTGGTGTAGGAAGGGTTTGATTAACAGTGTTTAAATAAAGTGGGCAGGTGGGTAACTTAGAGAACAGCTTTATTTTTTTCTTTTTTTTTTTTTAGTTTGCTTTGTTTAGTGGAGGTACTTTCTAATAGAGTCTTGCATTTATCTGAAATTATTGCTTGCTGACAAGAGTGGAGGAATGATAGAATGGTGCAGGATGTATTTGTGCTCTCCTGTTGTGTTGGGTGTGGCTGGAAATAATCTGTGGATGGAAAACCAGGGTGTAGACCTGGTTTCTCCTAAAAGATGTATTGAACACAGCTGAGAGCAGGCACTGTGAATAAGGTAATGGGTGGATAGGTTGAAAATGAAGATAAAGCTACATGTTTCCTTCCTACATTGCATAGTTTTGTTGGGTTGTTTTACATGTTTTTGGGAATTCATTTGAATATTCTTCAATAAGATTTAGTGAAGTTTTCTGGGAGAAAAAGGAACGGCACCTCTATGTGTATATAGAATGTGCTTATATTTACCAAAATACCAGCACAGTTGATAACTCTTGTCTTTTTCTGGCAGCCCAGCTAAAGCCATTTTCCATGTTACCTTTCAGGCACATCCTGCTCTTTTCCATCTGATTTTTACACAAAGAAACTCTACCATATGCTGTTTAGACCTGTTACTCTGTGTCTGTGTGGTTGAATTGCTAAAAAAAGCCCCTTCCCAGAGACCTCCTGTGGTATTCATGCTTGCAAGTGATATTTTGGTACTGATGAGTGTGTATGACTTTGCATTTATCAGATACTGAATTCCTCTGCAACACTCAGCATTGGGTGCTAGCAGGGGTGGAAATGAAGGCAGAGTTTAGGCTCAAGAGGGGTGTTCCTGGCAGTAATGATCAGTGTGGAAATCCTTGAAATGACAGACATAATGAGTAAATGTGGTAAGATGAGTAGTAGTGAAGCAGTCTCCTTTCTGTACAGGAGGGGCATTAAACTGGAGTGGGAGATCTGTGATGTCCCCATGAAGATGATTTGTACTAGAAAGCATGATGGTGGGTGATGAGATGGACATGGAACACATTGGAAGGCTTTGGAAATAAGATGCTGTCATTTGTTTGCACTGTCAGGCTGACTGGCCTATTGTTCCTCTGGAAAGGATTTGCTAACAACTATGTGAAAATCTTACAAATTAAGGTATAGCCCCATGTAGCAGCAGTAGTCTACCTGTTGGAGATGGACCTTCTCTCTTATAAATGCTTGAATCTGAAATCTCTTGCTGTTTGACCTGCAGGCTTTAACTGAATTTCCATATTCAGAGCACTGGATGTTGACTTTCAGATGGAAGTGGAGACAAGTTCTCCCATAAAGAGTCACAGAAAATCTGCTGCTGTCTGCACCTTCCATTTGCTGATAACACAGCTTTTAATATCATGCTCCTAATTAACTTGATACCCTGCTTCCATTTCTTGGTGCCAGAAGAATGCCTGAAGCAAAGTGGATTTGCTGCTGTCATTGGAGAACTGATTTCAGGCAAAGTTAAAAGGAGAGAGGAGGGTGGGGGAGAAACACTGTTGCAGTTTGATAACATAATTAAATGATTATTTTTATATAATAATTATAATTGTAAGAAGGTATTTTTGTATCAAAACCAGTTGTCTTCTATATTTTGTTGAAGTCTTAGTTTTTAATTTGTTGTTAATGTAAAAGGCAACACTCGAGATGGCATTACACTGTGTCTATTTTTAATGCTGGAATTTTATCCTCTCAGAAACAGGGTAGTTGCTTAATCATACCCTGTTGGATCTTATCTTCTTTTCCCACCCATCCTTTTTACCCATAGTTCAAATGGCTGGCTGGATATTTGTTCTTTGGATGCATCAGCATGAAATTTTGCAGATGACCACCTGTCTTAATACATGTGAAGCTGTGATCACAGTTTTCTAAACAGTGCCAGAGATGCTGAATTGTGTTTGCAGTACTGCCAAATCATTTAAATTAGTCTTGACTGAAAAAAAAGATGGCATAAATCCCACTTTACTAATGTGCTTCTGTGAGTCATTAGCAGTGGTTATCTAGATGTGATTGCAAAAGATAGTTTTTACCATCACAAATGGGCCAGGGCAGGGCAACAAGGGACCTGCTGTGGTGTAGCTTAGGTAGAGCCATTTTTATGTTTATAGACATGTAGGAGAAGAAACTTCTCATGTATTTTTGTTCCCCATAGTACTTTGTAGCTGGGATCTGGACTGCTGTGATATCTACTAATCAGACATGGCAGTAATGTCTGTTGTGTACAATGATTGCTGCTGCATAAAGGAAACATACATCCTGTGCTTTGACTTTGGGAAAGTTCTGTATTTCTGTGTGTTTTTATTTTGGTGTGCTGTAAAACTCTGGGTTTTGTTTCAGATGGTGAATTTGCTCAGATCTTTCTTTTCCCTAGAGAATTCTAAATGTAATTAAATATATTGTACTGTATGATGTGACTTTTTCTTTCTTTCTTTCAACCATAATCCCTTTTTAAGTAAAGAAAACAAATCCCACAAAACTAATTTCATATTTTTGGATTCCCACATCTATTTATGGCTACTTGCATCGTGGGGGAAAAATGCAACACGACTCACAGGAGGGTGACATAGAAAGCTAAATGTGGCTGTTGACTGCTGAGGGTTCCAGTCCTTTTAGAATATCCCAAGAAACAGTAAAAGCAGAAACTTCACAAATAGCTCTTTGGGTTTTGGGGTGGTTTCGTTTATGTTTTGGTACAAGTCACCTCTTGGTTTAGAATCTGCAGGCTTTGCTTTCCTTTGTTTTCATTGGTTTTTTCCAAGGAATCAGTGGTAGAAGGGGTGAGTGGCCAGAACCCAGAGAGATGTGAGGTGTAATGCAGTTGTTGGTTGTTACAGTGCAATCAATAATGATGTTGCTTTGGAAAAAAGTATGTGTTCTTTCCCAGGCAGGGTGAATGTAGGCTTTGAGATGAAGAATTTTCTTAATGCTTGAGAAATTAAAATCAGTGCTTACTCATTGCTCAAGGAAAACAAAGTCTAAAAAGAGAAACAACTCATGATGGTAAATTATTTTGCTGGACAGAGTTGTTGCTACCCTTGAAATTGGTTTTTAATTTCAGAGAAATAGAATACCATTGGTAGCTGTCTCTTACATAGTGTGTTATTCAGGAGCTCTCCAAAAACAATGAAAAGGCCAATGAAAATATTATATGAGTTTTTTTCTTTTTGACATATTGGCCACTTTCCTCTTTCAATTTGACCTAATGACAGATTTTAAAGACAAAATTATTTGAACAGTTGTTTTTTTTTGACTATGGGCACAGAGAGATTAGTGAGACGTGTAGATGGTTTTCTGCTTAGAAAAAGGTGTTTGTCTACATATCTGTAGTGAGAAATATCTGCAAATACGCAAACTTACATATGCAGTTCAGTTCCATATACACAGGAACTCTTAAATTTGTCTGTACAGGGTGTGTATTCAGGTAACTATGGTCAACAGAAACTTTTATAGGTAATGGAAGAATAGGATGAAAAGATGTAATATTTTTCTGAGGTTTGGGGTTTTTTTTCCCTTTAAAAAATTAATTTCAGGTTCTGTTCTGTTGCAGGAGAATAAATAGATTTTAATGTGCAAATAGAGTTCATGATGGTAAGTACACTGAGAATGAAGAATACACAAACCCATCATCTTTGCTTATGATACCTGCCAGGACTCCAGCTGAGGAAGTCTTTGTTCTTGGCACTTGGTGTCATTAAAAACCATGAAAGCCAGAGACTAAATTTGTCAGAACAGACCTTTTACATTCTGGCTATTTTCCTCTCTTTATGGTCTGACTTGTCTCTTCCTCTGACATCAGTGGGTGTTGGACCAAACCTTTATTTCTGTGGAAGTCATACAGACTGGAGATAGATCATAGAATCATAGAAAGAAAAAACATCTGTACATTTTTGTAGCAGGAGAAATAGGACAAGCTGACATGAGGAAAGGTAGTAAGCAATATACAGAAAACAGAAATACTACTTAGCTCTAATAGTATCCAATAGTTTTAGATGAAAGAAGTAATTCCTTTTAAATGAATGATATCATGTTCTGGTTCATCAACAAATCATGAAAGCTTTAGCTCTTACAGGTGTGAGTTCAGGTGTCTGCCTGTTGCTTCTTTGAGGAATAGAAAAGCACAGCTTTAACTGCTGTCTCCTTTCTACTTTGCAAACCTTTGGAACTGAAAAATGACTAATTAATGTAATTAAACATACTTTAAGCAAAGTTAAGAGTTTTCTAAGTAACTGTTGGAAATGAGCTGAAACAGGATGTGCTTGTTTGCATCGGCACTAGTGTTTTTGTCAAGGCTTTTGTAAGTGCACTTATATTTGTCTGGGCTTCAGCCCAGTTGTCTGCACGCTGAGAGACATGAGCCTGCTGTTGGAAGTAGGATGGGAGTGAATGGCTGGCTCAGATTGTTTTTTCTGGGTTTTTACTGGTGTAACTAACACCAGTCTAGGTTGAACTGACTTACTGGGGCCTCTACAAGTAGGCATGTTAGAATGTCTTGTAGCAAAGAGGTGATTATATGATCTATTAGTTCATTCTGCTGTAGGGTTATGGGGATAATAGTTGTGAGCTAGAGGCAAGGTGAGGTCTAAAGCACCAACAGATTTCATTTGGGACTTGGGGATTGCAATTTGAAGGCAACAGATTTAGTCAGAGGAACCTGAGGTGTCTGCAAAGTTTAATACTTCAGTTTTCTTAGTGCTTTTAATTGTATCACTAGAATACTTAAAGTGGTTTTCTGTATTAAGCATGAAACAAGGAAGTAGTTGCTAAGAAGGGTTTTTCAAGTACTTTACATTTTAGAGGAGATGTTTTGCTGTCATTTCTGCTTATACCTATGAAGAACCCCCAGAAATGTAGATCACAGATGTGTTAGGTTTTGCTGATCTCTCCTTTGCGTGTGGTTATGTCCCCACAGATTCCCTGATTTTTTTTTATTCACTGCCAGATGGATTACTTCAGCCTTACACAAAGTGAGGCATTTCAGAGTTACATTTACTTATTGATCAGTGCTTCCCAGCAGTTTTAATTCTAAAGGGGACAGGTTTGCACAAGACATCTGAGACACTCATGACGGATAACGTGCTGGCTTTCTGCTCTTCCTGTGCTCAGAGGCACAAAACTCATGCCTTGGGAAACTGACTTCTTCCTGTTTGTCACCCAGTCCTACATATTGAAAACAGCTTGAAGTGGAGCCTTGGTGTCTTTCTTGTGCTGAGTAAGTTGCACTGGCATTGGTGAAGTTACTTGCAGAACAGGAAGTTAGTTATCTGACTGGAGTCAGGGTTTTAAATAACTTCTGTTAAAGAAATTACCTATAACCATAGGCAAAACTACTTTGTCCTTGAGCATTTTTAAAATACAAATTGAAAGGAGTTACTAGAGGGAGAAGGGGAAGTGGCTTTGCTGCTTTGCTTGTGGATGTATGGCTACAGAGGCATAGGGCAGGCATAATTGAGTAGAGAGTACTCTGTAATGTAGCAATGGACAGAAGATGCCTTTGTCTTTTCAGAGGAAAGTCTCACATTGGTACTGTTCTTTTGAGAGAAAAGTACTGGAGAGACTTTTCTTTTGAGAGAAAAGTCCATCTGGAGGGAAGCAGCTTACTTTTTTTTGTCTTTTGTGCCAACATGCATCCTTCTTTTTGCTACTTGAACCTGGTTTAATATTCCTGCAGTGTTCCAGACTGTAATTGGGTGCAGCTACCTTGCCAGTGATCAAAACTCATTATTCAAGCTAGCTGTAAACATTGATGAGGTTTCAAATAACCCTGAGGTGGAAGTCATCGTAATAGTGTTCTTGCACTTGAACTTTGGTGGTTCAGGTCTTCAAAGT
The DNA here is from genome assembly GCF_051311805.1 of Agelaius phoeniceus. NCBI lineage: Eukaryota > Metazoa > Chordata > Aves > Passeriformes > Icteridae > Agelaius > Agelaius phoeniceus. The sequence continues at coordinate 31,869,498 of NC_135266.1, forward strand.
TCCCTCTGCTAAAAAACAAAAGAGTAGAGATTTGCAGTGATGGTTACTTAATTTTAAGAGTCAGATCTGAGACTTTAGCCTGGTCTTGCAGTGTTAGCAATTGGGAATTTGAGGAAAACATTAAATATCACAGAGTTTGTAATTCCTGATACACTATGTACATCCATAGGTGCTTTAAAATTTCTGACTTGGCCCCAGCCTTGGGACAGCAGAATAACAGAGGGTGTATCTTGTCTACCTTATGCTTCTTGAAGTATTTTCATCCTAAGGTGGTTTTTTGCCCTAATTTTCTTTGCAAAACATGCCTTTCCTTGGTTTGATTTTCAGTCTTTCCATGCAGCATTGAGCCAGATGTGGATGAGTATGTGCAGTAAGATGGGTAGGCCTGTATCTCTGTACTGTCCTCTTAAAGTATTTGCTGAACTTATCCTAAAGAGATTCAAGTTTTATTATCTTTGTAGCTTCATGTTCTAAGTGACATTTTTTAGAAGTATATTAAAGGATTTCTCATAAATACAAGAGTTACTTCTTTTATGTTGTTTAGATACAATAGTTGCAAGAGTTACAAATTTTATGTCGCTTAGAAGAATGCCAGGAGAAAACTGTCCCTACTTTAAAAATTACACCTTTCTATAGGGATATTTTTCAAGCAGATAATTCACTCTGAGTGATTTTGTGGCAGCACTGTTTTAAGAATTTGAAGGGTGACAAAGCAGATAGACTTGAGGAAATAGAGAAAAATTACTACAAAAACTAGCTGACTAATTTTGTGTTTTCACCTGCAAAGAAAGGTAAGTGCTTGATTATGGTGCATGTGTGCATAAGTGTTGACATTACCTTTAATTAGCCCCAAGTGTATAAGTCTCATCCTTTAGCACCCATGGCAATTGTATAGTGCAAAAATAGATTGTATTGTGTTTGTTCAAACAGGCCATGGGATAAAAAATACCTAGGAGATAGAAAATTTTTTTGGATGTTTAACTGGGTAATCTCTGTCTAAAATAAGACCTACCAGCCTAATTACTTACATGAAAAATTATTTTGTTGTGGTTTTTTTTTCTTTTTCTTTCTTATTAGAGTTGTTAGCTCTCAGGCTTGAAAGACTGAGGAAAGAGAAAAAGGACTAACGGTGATTTCCTGAATTGTCTCATTTTTATGCTTGCAGATGATAGTAGGAGCACTCTGGGACTTGATAACAGTTTAGAGATTAGCTTGAAGACATGCTGCTCTGCACCAGCCACTCTTAGTTGCTCTCCCAAATTGAATACTACGGATGCTATCCCCCATGTCTTGCTGGGATTAATTTTATGCTGTTTTGAAAAATTAGGGTTGGTCTGCTTTGGTACACAAATTGAGGTATGCCGAGTGTTATGTGAGCTAAAGACAGTATTTCATTCTGCTGGTGCTGTTATTCCCCACCATGCTGCATTTAAGCCAAGTTTGTCCTGTAGTTCAGCTGTTAATATCTTTAGTTTCTAGAAACTAGGCTAAGACTGGAGTACCATAGTGCTGCCTGTATTGCTATGTATCTACCTTTTAAACACCTTCCTTCAGTGGTATTTGTACTTAGAGAAAACTGATGAGTAGCAGAGGTAGTGATGAGAACTGATGAGAGCAGTTTTTGGAGGAAAAAGGATAAGCAGCCACCACATCTTCCAAAAGGTAAAAAAGCAATCCTCTTAGTTATCCTTTCCACCTGTATTTGACATGCAGCTCCTCAAGAAGACCCTGTACTAACTAGCTGCTCAAAGTATAAAAACTAGTGTGTGGACTTAAGGAGGACAATAAAAGGTAACTGCTACAGGTGGCTTTGTTATAGGTTTCAGGGTGTTGATAACGGAGTATCATAGAAATGTTGAACTTGCAGTACAATTTTTTCCTTTTCTATGTGGCTTCTGCAGTATTAGAGGCCACACCTGCCACAGTACCTTTCCAGGCCTGAAGCCCACGCAGTAGAATGTCATGTGGAGGCTCTGCACAGCAGTTCTTCTAGAGTTACTGATATTTTTCTTCTTGTTGGCTTTTTTGTTGGTACCACACAAGTCTGAAAAATAGCACTAGTGCCAATCTGCAAAGCAGCACTTGGAGAAAGCTGTGCTGACATTAAAGAGTATTTCTGTCATGAGCCAAAAGGCCAGGAGTTTCAGTGATGGGTGGTCCAAAACAGCATCCAAGCTCAGCCTGTCATGTGGGTTATGTAACTGTGCTCCAGCATGCTCAGAAACCCTGGGGGACTTGCATAACTCCATATTACAGCTTCAGGAGCCAAACCTTTGAGGATTGCTTAGCGCCCAGCCAGGAGTTTCTCATTGAAGCACTGCAAGCTTGCATGGTATTTCTTTCCCTTTATTCAGTATTTTTGCCTTTATTGCATTAAAGAGGCTAAGCAGACCTTAAATACTTCATGTGAAGTAGCACTACTTTGGTGTAAGAAGTTCTTGCCTCACATGGTAAATGGTTAGTCCCCTTGAACAAGGAAGGGAGTTACTTTTGAAGCCTCTGCCTAAATAAAGCTTTATTGGTTTAGTGTCTCACTTGGTTTCCTGACAGTCAGGCCCAAACTTTCAGGGAGTGGTATGTTCATCAGAAATTGTAATTGGACCTTTTTCCAGACTGTAGCCTATAGAGCTCTTCATGGTGAAAAGCTCTCTACAGCTTCTATACAGCTGTGTCAGTGGAAGAGGCCTTGATGCTGTCAAGGAGCATAGTTAACTACAGCTTAAATTGAAATAGTTAACTTCTGCCTAAATTCAAAACAAGAGACAGACCTGAAAAAGTTTGGGTCTTTTTCCACAGAGAATTAGCAAACATTGTTTTTGTTGCCAAATAATGCTTCTGTGAAGCTTTCCTGATGATCTCTTCCCAGGTCCTTTTGTCTCCTCTCTCTCCTTTACTGTCACAGCTTCCCCAAGCATCTCTCTCTATTCTGAGCAGCCTGTCAATCAGTCAGGTCACTCTTGCCTGGGGAAATGTGTGCCCATCTCTGCCTGAGTTCCTCCTGTCCTGAATCCACCTCTTTGCATCTTTCTCCATCAGAGTTAACTGTGCTGTTTTTCCTGCCCTGCCACACTTTTCCCTAAGATGACTTGCTGTGCACTATTGCCATCACTTTTCCATTTCCTGCTCTCTAAACCAGTTTGGCTGATTAGTGAGCCACCACAGTGCTATTGACTTCTCTCCTTTCAACACCATATGCTAAGAACTGCTCTCAGGTTGGTGTGTATCCTGTTGATGGTAACATTGATCTTTGCCTTGCTGAGTCTTCATTCCCCTGCTCTGACACTTCCTCGGTTTCTTATATTATCTTGTACAAAATCACATCAGAGATTCTTCCCATCTATGTTCTATTTTGAGCTCTGCTTCTACTGGATAGCTATTTGACTTAATCCACTGCAGCATTTCTGTAGATCTTCTGCAGAATTTTTTATTTGATTGTAGGCCTGATTGGGGCATATTAACACCACCAGACTTCGTTCCCTCTGTGGTTTTAGAGGGAAGCAATTGCCTTGATGGAGACAATTCCTGACAGAATCTAAGTTAGCAACATAGCTCCTGCCTACCTTAGGTGCTCTGAATTATACTCTGCCTGTCTTCTTGCTGAGAAAGTAGAGAATACAGTGTATTTTCTGACTCTCCTGGGCATTCTTGTTAACACAGTCTATTCATCCTCCCATAGCCTATAAGGGGTAGCATGAATTGTAGTTATTTTCAACCTATTGAAGTGACTAGAGGCATTGCAGAATTTTAAGGCATGACTTTTCAGCTTCTGTACTTAAATATTCCTTTATACCTTTACATACTTTATATGTTTAGCAAGCTGCATCTGTAGGAGGAATAAATAACTTTGTTTCTTTAATGAGGTGTTTTAAGTTCCCACTTTTTCTTTTCCTTTTTTTTTTCCCCTTAATGGGACATTTTTCAATGAAAAACTTGACTCTAATTATTTCATCTTTTTAGTACCTAAATTACAGGAGTTTGTACATTGTAGTAATAGACCTGTAAAGACTTCTCTTAAAAGCAAACAAACTAAAAAATCAGAAGTAAGATACCAAAAATATCTTGCTTTCTTCTGTGGATTTCTTTTCTATGCAAGTAAAAATTATTATTTCCTTTTCACTTTCTTATATAGGTGCTGATTGCTGCCAGTTTCATGCTGATTGCTTCAGTTTCTCTCTTGGGGGGAGAGAGCAGGTTGAAGAAATATACTCTATTTTTGTAGAAGAAAAAGACTTATGTTGGCTACCTATTATAGTCTATAAAAATAAATTTTTAGCTTATTTATATAAACTTGACAAAGTGTCAAGTTCTTTTAAAACAGTGTTTAGCCAGTATTTGTGTGGTTTCAGTCTATTATATGAATTCCTAAAATAGGCAGATTATATAGAAACTCTGGCCAAAACAGGTGCTGCTTAAATCTTACCCTATTTTAGACCCACTGTAAAAAAAAAAAAAAATACACCCATACTTTTGAAACTGGTTTAATGTGAGGATAGCTTTTACTTGTCTTTCATTTTAATGCTTCTGTTTCCTTTTCCACCTTAACTAAGGGTGTAACATTGAATCACTGCCTGTGTATTTTAAGAGTCCTTCCACCGTTATGGGTGTGGATCATGTAGTTCTTCCTCTTTGCTCAGCTTGCTGTCTCTGTTCACCTTTCATATAATCAGCAAATGTTAATTTACTGTAGTCTGTTTCAGAAGGCCTTGCATAGAGGGTTATTAGAATTGTTTTTCCCAAGAGAAATTAACAGAGAATTAATGCTATTTTGGAATATAGCAATTGATGAAGTATTTTCATGCTGCCTGTCTTTTTGGCTCTTGCTGACATGTACTGGTGGTTTTGTGTTTATAGCCAGGTTTTTTTTCTGTTTGTCTTCTTTGTCTCTAAAATGATTTAATGAGTTTTTGAAATCCTCAACTTGCAAAAGTGAATGTAGTTTGGAGTGCACCTTTCTAGGAATGTGACTGTCATTTATTAAATAGTTCTTTGAAGTGTTCTGCATTGACTAGAGTCAACTTCACAAGATGTGGATGGGAGATAAATGGATATTTTCCTTCCAAAACTAAGCATTTTTCCAGAATTACTTAATAATACCCTCAAGAAAACTCGTCCAATATTAAATGCACTAATTAGAGCTTAAGATTCAGTTCCCAAGACTTTTTACAAAATGTCAGGCAAGTAATGAATAAAATCATTACCAGCTCAGTGAGGTGGGCCCTAGAAACTTGTACCTCTGAGCCTCAGACTCAATCTGCTTCATTCTTCCATTTGAAAAAAACCAAAACAAGACACAGCCATCCAGTCCCACACCTTGCCCCCTAGAAACACCTAAAATGAGCTGGGGGGAGGAAAACCAGCCTTCCTCTGGTTTGGGTTAAAAGCTTTGAGGTAATCTAGAGAACAAGTAATGAGCATAATGTGACCTCATCTCCAGGTGCACGCTTTTTTCTGTATCCTCAGTTGTCTCAGATGCAAAATCATGCCAACAGAGCTGTCCTTTTCACCAAACTAATCTCTGTGCGAAGGAAGCCTTGGTTCTGTGGCCCAGCCAGGCTGGAAAGGACAGCTGCAGCTCCCAGGGGTTCAGAGTGGCAGGACCTGTGGGCTGTGACCATCATCAGGCAAGTGCAGGAGCAGCCATCAATTCCAAAGAGCTGAAGTACAGAATTAGAAGAAGGTGGAAATGGGAGAGAGCAGGTTGATAGAAAATACTTGTTTTATTGTCTTTGTAATATAAAAAGATGATGCCAGTAATCTTACTAGTTTAGATTGGTGCAGTTTAACTATAAACAAGAAGTTGTATGTTAAAATAAAATTCAAGGACTTGGTCTTTTCCCAAAACACTCTGATGCAAACACCTGTAATCTCTGGTCTCTCCTTAGTCACCAAGCCATCCCATGCCAGAGACCTTCAACTCTAATAGAAAGTGAAAATATTCTAAACATACAGCAATATATTAATGCATGCTTATGGATTATACATAAACAAATGAAGCTCATTAAAAAGAAAAGCAGAAACCCATCACAGCACTGATATATCACCTGCTCTTCCAACAGATACATGGAAAAAGATGTCATAACTGGTGGGTCTCTTTGGGATCTGTATTTTTATGTTCTTTTCTGCCAGAAAAGAAAATGGTTCATTTAATAGGAAGGTTCTGAATCAATTATTTTTTAAAATGATTATTACTTGCCTACTTTTACTGTCTCTGTAGGTTTGCTGATTTGGAATTGACTGTTCTTAGAATAAGACATGTAGCCTTTGACATAAAGATTTTTAGAAATCCCATTAGGAACACCACAGTGCTACTTTTAGTGAGCTTTTTCTGTGACCTAATTTTAGGAAAAATCCCAAATGATCTCAAATCAATTAAGTTCTGAATGTCAAAATTTAAATTAGTCATGAAACACTTCCATTATCAACACTTTTAATAAGATTTTCCACCTTGGGCTCCCTGCTGGATGCACAACTCAATGTGCACATTACCTTAGTCTTTCAGTGGTCTCATTGATTATTTGGTGGCATTAATCTGGAGAATAATTTCCTGTGTACCACAAATACATAATGACTTCAAAGTTGTGAGCTTGCAGATGACTATTTATGATTGGATTGTGTTCTAATATTTTTAATCATTTCTTCTTTTGAAAGAAGGAATAAAGAATTTTGAGAAGGAAGAAAAATGGTTTAACTCCATGGCTTTTAATTTTTTTTTTCTGATCAACTTACATTTGGGAACCCTCTTAGCATTTTGTGAAGTGCTGTATTACACTGTAGTAAGAGCAGGACTTTGTTTTTTTTTTTTTTTTGCAATGGAGGCAAAGAATGACAAAAATAGGAATAAGAGAATGAGGCCCATAAACATATCTAGATAGGCAGTTACTTTTCATGGCCTTACTAATTAGGAACCTATCAAAAGATGATTTCTCTGCTGAAAATAGGGATTGGTTAACTTGCAAAAGAATACAGATAAGTTGGGAAGACAGCACAAAGCATTAGAAATCTGTTGTAGAACCACAGAAATCTCATTACAGCTGCTCTTTCTTTGTGGAAATGAGGAGTAAGTTTTATAACAAATACTGCAGGAATAATCATCAAAAATGTCCAGCTTTGCATTCAGTCTTGCAGGGTTTTGATTTGTTTTCCCCAGTGCAGCAGATGGTGCTGGGAAAACAGTAAGTCTTTGCATCCACTTTCTCCAGCACTGACAATTGTTCTTTCTGAGTCATTTGAAGAATCTACCAGTCACAGGTCACCAGCATGAGATCTACAAGTCCTGCATTGTGGAGACAACAGGAAGAACTTCAGTTTGAAAATGTTTAGAGTATATTGAATGAGAAAAATGAGTGGATTTAGAGAATATCCATCAGAGTATAGAATTTTGTTAGACAATGTGAAGAACTGTGATGTTTAAGTCAGGCTTGCCTAAAAATGAGTTTATGCCTGGGTTGTTTGGGTGTCTCTTTTCTTAGGATTCGCAGGTCAATATTCAATTGAAGTGATTGTATGAGTGCAGAAAATCAGCAGGCTGGTTTGCGACAGAGGGGTAGTTGTGCATTGTATAGAAAAATAAAGATTATTTGGAACAAGGAATTTGTGGCTGTATTGATAGAAAAAATTTTAATGTTCTTGGAAGCCTGGGGAGGCTGGGTGTGTTCTGACATACTTTCTCTGTTATCCAAACTGAATTTATGGCATGTATGTAAGATTTGAGATTACGGATTCTTCTGCACTTGCCCTATGTTGGGATTTTTTTAGGAAAAAACTGAGTTCTGAATATCAGGGGAATGAGAGTGGGCACACAGTAATTGCAAATGGTGTCTTGCTTGATTATCAGATTTAATGTGTCATTAGGAACTTGCTGACCTTTTCTGTGGATGCAAAACATGGGCAGATGTTAGCATTAGAGAGAAAAAGAGAGCAGAAGTGGATAGATGTGAGCAGGCTGATTGCCAAAAGATCAGCTGACTCTGTGCTGACATCAAGAGCAATCTGGAGAGTCCTCCTTACCCAAGCAAGCCTTTGCAATGTATGGTTGTCTGTAGATGCAGGAGCCACAGCAGTGTCTGTAAGCCAGTCTCTCATCTGGTCAGTACATCTTTGTTGCTATGAGATGTGTTGTCCTTGTCTTGTTTTGGCTGATTTCTCTGATCTTAGTCTCTGCAGTTTGTTGTTTCATCTGGTGAGAAAAGACAATTAAGGGGAAATGGGCATTTAGGTTGTCTTTTGCATTTTCACTGGATTTGCAGAAGTACTTCCCTCTGAGATCTGCATGCAGTGTGTTACTGACAGCTTGTAACTTTGTTGTCTCTTCCCATTGCAGTCTATGTAGCTTTGGATTGTTAGGGAGTAATAAAATATACATTTTACGTGGGTCACAGCTATAGCAGTAGCTTGAGGAGGTGGTCTCAGTGAAGAGATGTACTTATGTGGAGGAAATGGTTTCCCACAGCCTCTTGTGGGTTGCTTTGCTAACTGCTTTTTAGAGAGGATTGCAAGATGCTACTGAGTGCTGGATGATGTAGTGAAGGTAAAAAGTTCAACTGCTGCAGTGTGTCCTGTTATTAATCTTCAGAAACCTTGAGATAACTCTGCTAAGTGCATCATCCTCTTCCCTGCCCCCATACCCAATCACTAAAGATCTGCTTTCATGTATGACTTCCTCTGTTCATTGTCTGTGCAGGGTAAAGATTCTGGTTCTGACACTTTTCCCAGCAGGAGTCTTAATTTTCCTGAGAAGCAAACAGTGCTTTTGTCATGGCATATCAAAATACCCATGAAAGGTAATTAGATGGAAGAAAGAAACCTGCAAGTGAGATGCACCGAAAGGGAAGTCTGATAGTCTAATGAGCAAGACACTGAGATCTAGTTTCTGCATTTTTCTTTTCTGTGGACATATGTCAAGTCAGTTAGCTGTGTTGGTAAGATAATGCAAAAAATATTTATCTTTCCAACTTTTTGCCTATATGTATTTTCAGAATACATGCTCCTTTTGCAGTGGGTGTCTTCTACTGTGTGTGTGCATGGTGCTCACTTCCATGTGTGGCTCCTCACTGGTACTTTGGAAAGTATTTTAATGACCATGTCAATAATAAATGAGTAATAGCTGGTTCAGGAAAATAACTCTTCTTTTCCTCTTGAAAATGTGTGTCAGTGCTCCTCAAAAATTAGTGTCTCTGAACTCTTACCTTTACACAGGGCTCAGAAAAACAAGATTACAAAACATTAGGATGCAGCAGAGAGTGTAGCTGTTGGAAAGATGACTGGAAAGCTAGGAGGGTGAGGGTGGAAGGAGGCACTGTGGATATTGGCAGTGGTCCTCAATCTGGGTCTGCATCAGGAGCCAGGTCTGTCCTTGAAAAGAATGAATGCCTTTTTTTATTTCTTCCATTCCCTCCCCACCCCCAGACAGTATAACCTAAGAAGAATAAGGCTCAGAAATAAGACTAGAGGTTTGTGTTCTCAGTAAGGACATTCTGAGATTTAATGAGAAAGCAGGTTAATAAGAAATCTGACAATCTGGAATAGGCTGTGGGAAACCATTTCCACCATCACTGGCTTAATGATGACTTTAAAAATAATTCCCAACAAACTAATTCCTAGAGACAGGGAGGTGATAAGGAAGAGCAAGATTCTTGAGCCTGGTACCATGTTGAATAGTTACTATAGAAAAGGCTTTGCTTGCTTGTTACCTAAAGGTGAAGAAGGAAAAAACATTATCCGTAGACTGTAAAGAGCGTATAATAGTCTACACCGCCTCTTGATGCAGAATCTCTTGCAGCAGTGTTTCATTCAGAAGGCTGTACTAAATTTCTGGTCAAGATTTCATCCACATGTGTGTACATTCACTTTTTTGGAGGGTAAGAAGATTCAGGTTTTCCCACTTTTCAACCCCTTACCCAGCCCCTTTCTAGTGCAGAATGTCCAGCAAAAAAAGCTGATCAATTAAACAGGAAACTGCTGCCTACAGCAGCTAAATTACATCTGATTTGTAGATGAGGTCATTTGCAGCTGAGGCAAGTACATGCATTTTTCACAGTGGGTGCTCACTCTTGGTGTGCTTTATCCCTTTGAGGCCTTTGACAGCTCTTTTCTTTGAGTCACCTTTGATCCAAATCTTGGCTCTTAGCTGGACAGCAGCACAAAATTGAATGTAAATATACAATTGCATGCCATGTATCTTAAAGGAGACAAAAACCACAACTCCCCACCTCCAAAAAGAAAACAAATTACCATCCTCCAAACCCCCAGACATGTGAAGCATCATCCAGTTTTGTCTTCTTTGCCTGTGTCATAGATGCCGTTTGGACCATGTTCGTTTTCCTGATTAAAATCCCAGGGGTTTGGTTTGGTTTTTTGTTGCTGCTGTTGTGTTTTTTGTGTTTTGGTTTTTTTTTCCCCTGATATGCTGTGGTTCTTAGCATTCTCTTGCCTATTCAAACATTTAAAACATGAAAATAAAGCCTTGGAAGCTTAACAGGAGCAAATATTCACTGTCGTTAGCGAACTGGGGGAAAGGATGGGATTCAACAGATTTTCCAAGTGATAGAATACTAATGGTTTTAGGGGAAAGAATTTAATTCAGTGTATCTTCATAGATACCAGCTATTCTATATCCCCCTTGTTTATGCTGTCTCCATGACCATGCTTCAAGAAGTGTTTTGCTCAGCTTGATTCCTTCTCATCTCTTGATCTCTGCCAAGGCAGTGTTCTTGGCTGCTTTGAGAGACATGGAATAAACATTCACCCTCAGTAGTACAAGGTTTGTTCAGCAGTTTTAACAGCCAAATTCAGTCCAGAAGAGTGCTGCACACATACTTGGATTGAATGGGCAGGGGTACCTTTCATTTTACTGGGCTTTGAAAGAGAATGAATTCTTTAAAATGACAAAACATGCAGACCCATGAAAGTCATGCTTTGATATTAGCCTTTCCATGAGAAATCTCAACACAAATCTGTTTAGCTGGATGATAGCCAACTGGACATTTGCTAAGTATGAGGAAAAATGTTCAGCTGTAAATGCTTTGACATAAACCAAGTGTTTTTTCCCCAGACTATCTGGGATGTTTATATGAGTGGCTGTTTAGCAGGTCTATGCATTTTAGTGGCATTGTTCTTTCAGCCAGCATCTTCTTATGACAATACTTGCTTGATTCATCCCACTGTAATTTGTTTCCATGTACTTAACCTGATGGCTCAGTACTAGATGGCTTCATCTCTCTTGAAGGCTGAATCTGTTAAATACTGCAACTGCTTAGTACAATGTGCCTTTCAGAAATAAGTGGGATCAGAACAGCAATGCATATCAATGTCCAACATTGAGTGCCTAACTTTGGCTCATGATGCCTATTCTTGCTTGTTCATGGTGGGGAGTCTGGCAGGCCTGGGAAATAAATACATGTTCAAAATGCTTCTTTGACTAGGTTATCAGTGCCTGGTGAGATGGATACCTGTGGGGGTAGCTGCCAGGACTCAACCCTAAACCCAAATGCACTGCTCATGTTTATAATACAGCTATTCTCTTTTCCTATAGGCTCTTTTCCCTGCTAAACTGGTGTCAGGCACACAGCATTTCTGCTCATGTGCATCCCTTCTTACAGTCCTTCCTACAGCTCTTTCATCTCACTGCATTTGAGACCAAATTTGATGTGTCCAGAGTAGTTAACAAAATCAGACACTTTGTTATGAAGTTGTCATGAATAAATGGATATTGCCCCGACTCAATACTTTCATTTTACAGTCTTTACTGGGTTTTTTGAGTTCTACCCCTATTCTTGACAAGATTTGTGAGCCCACATGTATCTTGTAGTAGTGTATTGCCTGCCATACCATAGTATTCACTTGGTCTTTATTCCTGACAAATATATTTGTGAAGAAGCAGAATTGCTATTCCAGGGGGGAAAAACCCAAACCCCAAAGCAAACAAACAAACTGAAACTGCTCAACTCTCCAAGATTATGCAGAGGATAAAATCCAACTTCTGGGGCAGTCTGCAGGCACACACAGAGACACAGGCAGGCAGCGAGTGCCTGTGTGACAGGGAGCCGGAACGAGAGGAAGCCTTGAAACTTAAACTCCTCCTGCAGCTCTGCATCTGCTCTGAGTCACTGGTATGACTCACACTGACAGTGTTCACGTTAGCTAGCGTTCAGATGGAGCAGCTCTGGCAACAGAAGAAGCAGGTTATATTATTGATTACCTGCTGCAGCAGACAGTGGCACCAATATTCATTTTTACGAGCACAGATGAAACAGAGGAGGCTCTACTGAGCACTGCTATTATTATTAGTATTGCTTTCTCAAGGTAAGAATGCCTGTTTATTTAAATGTGTACCAAAGGGAATTTGGTGCTTGTGAAGCCTGAATTACTGTTGCTGCTATCCTCAGAGGATGCTGATCTTTGGAGCTGCGTTGCTGCAAAGCTTTGTCTGGGCTGTTTGCTATGCCATATGGAGAATCATATGGCTAATGGGCAGTGTGTGTCCTAGGAAACGAAATAACTACTTTCTCATTCATTGATGTTATGTAAGGCATGGCAGCCATGTTAAGGACAGAAGACCTCTTTTGAAGAAACAGTGCTGCTAGACGGTAGGGCAAGGAAAACAATTAGCTTTTAAGCAGCTCTCTGTTCTTTGGAGGGTGCTGCAGTTCTCTAGTTCTTGCTTAATGAATTTCTGTGTCAATAGAATAGAAAAAGCAGTTGCATTTGAAGTAGCAAAATAATTGTTTACCTTTAGAGCCACTGTGTTGTTTTGCCTTCAGCATTCAGGCTGGGACTGTGCATGTGATCTGTGCAGTGCCTGGATGTAAACAGTTTCTTCAAATACTACAAGTGGTACTTCCAGATATTGGGGTGATTTTCATCTTGTGCCACTGAAAGTACATATGTCATGTTCTGGCAATTAGTAATATGCAAAAAATGAGACATATTCTAGTTAGTGTTGACATATGCAGAGTAGTTATAACATTTGTTTATAGTGGCTTTACTGGTATTTTACTCTCTTTAGTGCTATAATTTTAACATAGGTTAGGCTGGTATAGCTTATTATGCTCTTGTAGAATGCTCTGAGTCTTGAGCATTTGCTATATTCCCCACAAGAGATTTTTTAAACTCGGGATTTTGGTTTTGAACTGCAGTAGTGAATTTATCTTTATTTTTTTCTTTTCTCCTCTTCCTCCCCCCCCCCCATTTATTTTGTATTTGCAAAGCAGTATCCTTTTAAAGTACAGTGAGGTTGGCAGTTGCTTTCAGTAATAAGGGAGCCAGATCACTTTTGTTTGTTTTCAGAATGAGGGAATGAGGGTATTTTCAAAACCTGATCATTTCCTAGATTGCTTTCAGGTACTTGAAATTACCACTCATTTCCATGTAGAATTTACATAAAAGGGATGACTGTCATCTTCTCTGGAAGAAATACAGTGCTGTAATAATAGCATTTAAAAATTACAGCATCTTTAGGTTCTTCTTCTGTATGCTAGTTTGTAGCATTTACTGATGGACAGTGTTTTCATTGCTATGAATTAACCAGATTTGGTGTTACTCTAGCTTTTATAATAGATTAGTTTTCTTAATAAAATGGAAAGTAAGGTCTGTTAGTGCATTTGTAGGATCTTTATACTTCTGATGACATACAACTTGGAAAACTACAGTGTGAGAGGAGCATTTAAAACAAAGTCTGTCATGGATGCCCAACTGCCAGAGGAAAAATTTTGTTGACTAATTTTTGTGACTTATGTTTCTGATATTAAATATTTTTCATGTTACAGCATTATAAATGCAAACTAGTTTAAACAGTGGGTTTGGGACTGCTCACTAACAAAATTCTGGCACGTGACAGTCTCCTTCTCCTCCCAGACCCAAACAAGTAGAAATAAAACATTCTTTACAGTCTGAGTTTTTCCACTGATTTTTATCTTAATTACTGTTATTTAAGATTGTGTCAGAATTTTGCTTAAACAATTGCCTTTAAGTATGCATTTAGGTAAATAAAATCTGTGTTAAGTGAAAAGGAACCAGCTGCATTTGATCTTTCTGTGGAGGGACTTTGCAATAAGTATAACAGGGCTTGTCAAAGTCTGCTCTCTAGGCACCCTGAAAGTTGAGTTTTGTTACCTTAAGATGGCTTTGCATTAGGCTGCAAAGGTAACAAGTGGCAGAGGCTATTTGGATTATTTCACTGGTACTTTTTGGCAGGACTTGAATTGTGAGAGTTCATTATATCCTTGGCCCTTTTTTTTCTGTAAACGCAAACAGAAGATCCCAGCTCTCTGTTCTCCCCTCCTGTTCCTAACCTACAGGATATCACAGCTGTTTTTCTCATCTCTGCATTACTACAGAGCCATGCTTTGTTATTTTTGCCTTCTCTAAAGCTTTTGTGAACTTCCTGCTGAAATTTAAGCCCCCTTTTTGATTCTCACTTCAGCTGCTCAGGTGTGGATTCTCTCCCCTTGGTAGGTTTTCCACCTAGGAAAGCCTTGAATGCCACAAAGCTCACGTAATTCAGCACTTCCCTTTTGCTCCTTGTGCTGCTTGTGTTCCAAACAACAGGTGGGGTGTTCAGGTTGTCCTTTATTTGTTTCTTCCTTTGTAAAAACTCCTGGTTTTTTTTGGTGGCTTCTTTTGTGGCCATGCTCTGTGTTACTCTGAGCCCTTTGTCAGTCTTCCTGGCAGCTGCTGGATTAACTCAGATCTCTTACATGTTCTGCTCTCTCAGTCCTTGAGCAGAAGTTTGAAAACAGACAGTGGCATCACCTTGGGCATGTGGTTCTACCTCTCCTTGCCATGACAGCAGGAAATGGCTGCAGGAAACAGAGCTGTTGCTGTGGGTAGTACGTAGAAAAATTAGGACCCTAGAGAAAATAAAGCATTTCTCCAAAATTCTTTAGTGGGAGGAAGCACTTACTCTCCTGTTTTACACAAAAGCTGCATTAGCAATGATTTATAACTAGCCTTGCCTGATGAAGAACTTAGGGGAAATCCAATCCTGTCATTGCAGTTCATTTAATTTATGTGAGTCATCTTTAATATGAGTGATATTTTTTTATTGTGTTACATTTTTAGCTAATAATCAACCCAAACTGGACCATTGCTGTTTCAGAAGCTAAGTTTTACACAGAGTAAAAGACAGGTCATGCACTGAATAAGGATTTATATTTTTCCCCAGAAGAAATAGTTGCCATATTTTCTGTGGTGATATGCTGTTTGACATTAGACTTCCTGATAAAGGACTCTGCAGTATATGAAAAAGCAGCATCTTGGTGTTTGTGTGGTACATCCTTGTCAGAGAACAACACAGCATTTCTATTTTCAAATAGGAATTTGAAATGGAGGGAGGGAAAAATTTTATGACTTGGGTTTTTTGTTACAAGTTTTTGTTTCTTTTTTTGCATGTTTGAAGTAAACCCATGTAAACTGGAGTTCTGTTGGAATAAAATCCTTGCATGTGAGCAGTATGAATAGCACCATTTGCAGTACTGAACCATCTTGCTTGTTGAACAACTCCTCTTTTTGTGTCATTTTTAGAGATGACAATTTTTACATGAGTTACTTTTGTGGTCTTGTATAAGTGTAAGCATCTAGAGGGCATCTCCTCAGCCCCTTTGGCTGTTTTCTGAAGAACTCTTCCTACAGGGATTAGATTTGTTGCCTGGTTTTAAAGAGGAGGGGGAAAGAGTTGTTAAATCTTTGTTTGTGGTGTGTTTGTGAAAAGCTCTTTGCTTAATCCTGAAGCAGTTCAAGCAGGAGGACACAGTGAGACAGTGAACACATCCTGGTTGCCCTGCAAGGCCTGAACTGCTAGAGGGGCTCCCAGCTCATTGTGTTGCACGAGCTTCTGCATCAGGCAGGAAAAGTCACAGTCTCATTTTTTGTCTGTTTAAACCTTTGTGTATTTTGAAGTTTGTGCTAGTTTAAATAAAGAGTGAATGGTACAGCCTATACTCTGAGGATAACAATGATGGTCCTTTCATTTGCCTTCAGGGTCGGGGTTTTCACTTGACTTCATGGCTGTAGTCCCCCTCTCGTGCTCTGGAGTCAGAGCCAGTGTGAGGATGAGGGTAGTTCATTTTGCTCTGGTTAAATGAGGTTATGGCCTGGATTATGATGGCATGTTATTTCTGTGCAGAATTGTCCTTGTATTTTATAGGGATGCAGAAATCTGGGATTAGCTCTGTTTTCATTTCAAATTGATGCTTTGCCTTTAAAGAAGCAGAGTACCTCTGACTCGTCTGCATGAGCTTAAATAAACATCACCAATTGGTAGGTTTGATGTCTCACATAACACTGAATTGACTTTCTATGTTCAGGTGAAACACAGTTTAAAGGGTGTGGGTTCATGATCCTTAATTCAAATTTACTTTTTAGATAAATACTTGTTAGTTCCAGATGACAAAGCAGCTACAGGCAGATGTGAATAACAGAGCATGGAGTCTGCTGTTAAAAAAAAAAAAAGACAGCACTGCAATATTCTAGATTGCACTAAATGCCAATAACTTCATCCAATTTCCTGTGTGTGATAGGTGAATGTATTATAAGTCCCAGATTCCTGAAATACAAACTGCTATAAAAGATTTCTTCTGTCTCATTTCAGAAATAGACACAAGCGCCCTGACTTTACAGGATAAGATTTATTTTTTTCCAGGCTTCAGTGTTATTTCTGTCAAGCAGTTGGAAGGGCTTCTTCTGAGGATATATGGACCAAAATGGTAAAATGTTGATTTGTATAATGCACATACAAGAACATGAAATAAATAATGCCATGTTGACAGTGTCCTCTATTGTTTCAGGAAAATTTGAAAGAAGAGCTCTTTTGAGCTCTGTATGATATATGGATTTGTATGAAAAGGATTGTGTCACAACTATTACTGTCATTGAATATTAGCATCATAGCTCTAAATACATGACATAAAAATGCATGCAACTGAGCTGGCCAGAGTGAGCTCTTTCTGTCATAAACACTCTCTCAAATGTGGGTGTCTGGGAAAAGTTACTCAAATTATTCTCTGTTCCTGAGAGACATAGATGACTTTCAATTGTGTTTTGGTAAACAGGAGGTAGTGAGTAATAGGAAGAATGTGGCCATTGTGGTTTTGCCTGCCTAAGGAAGATTTCTCATCATTGTCCCATAGCTTTGTAGATTCTGATGAGAACATGATATTATAATGCTGACACTTCTACAGAAAACTGATTTTACACAGGAAAGTTGCTTGGAAAAGTGACTACTCTTTTGCTGGTACATAGTAAGAAAGGCAGATTTTGCTGGAATGTAGTAAGAGATACAGAGTGCATGGGCATAGTGGAAAGAGATGAGCACCTTCAGGGTACAGAGAGCAGTGAGAGGAGGGGCCTGGTTGGGCACATGGAAGGATAAACCTCCATTTGCACAGTGAGAGTGTGAGGGAAACAGCTCCTTTTATGAGTGGAAGTGAGGGAAGGCTGCCAGTGTTTGTGTGTGTGTGATCTGAGGCAAGGAGTGGTTTGGCTTCAACACCCATGTAGTCTCCATTCTGACTTCCTTGTGAATGCTTTGCCTTTTTTTGGGGGGGATGCAAATATTTCCTAATACCTCAAGAAGGACTGCATGTTCTTTTCTGTACTTGTTAGTGGGATTTATATTTCAGATATCTAAACATCGCCATAGTCTTTAAATTTCATGGAAAATCGAAATGTCACAAGGGGCCACTGGTAAGATTTTATTGTGGGCTAGAAAAAATTTGGCACAGGTAAGAATTGTCTCTTTAAAAACCAGAGGGGTCTTTAAGGATCAGTTTTATGTAAAATTTAGCAGAAAGACAAATGGAGGACAGAACACTTACCAGTGAAGATCTGCTTAACTGGTGTTATATTTGTGATAAGTAGGAGACAAGAACTCTTGTAATTTGACTCAATTTATGTGAAGATTTTATCCCCCTTCCACTCATAAGCAAGGCATCCAGGATAAATTGGAAGAGCATTTTCTTCTTAGTACAGCACTTTTTTGTCACTAGCAACATTTGCAGACATCTAAAAGATTGCTAAGAGGGTATATGTCAAATAGGCATTTGAGAGGGCTGTGGTAACTGATGAAGGAAGAATGTTACAGTGTGCAGCTTTTTTTTTTTTTTAAAGTATGACATCTTTCCCAACTTCCCTACAACTTGCTTTTTTTCCTGTGTTCCTTTGTGATTCACATTTCTGGAAAACAACTTTCACAGTAAACATGACTGTTTATATGAACATAAAGTTAATAATGCAGCCTCAATTTCTCCATATTGTACTGTATGTTTCATGGCTGGAGTACCCAGCGTTCCCATTTACATGAGCTCTCAAGCTGCATTTGGGGACTCATAAAATGAACATTATAAGGCCAGTGTAGTACGGAAAACACATCTTAATGTCTCAACAACTTGGGAATTTGTGTAAAACTGAACATCCTCAGAAAATTATCGGTTACACTGCATGAAGATAATTTCCAGCCATTGTTCCTTGGATGTTTAGTTTCACAGTGAAATATTATCTAGCTTGAAAACATTGCCTCCCATGATAAAAAAAAAAGAAGAGGCCTTGTGGGCATTTGGTAGCTAAGTAAAATGTGTCTTATTGTGACAATGATAGAATAAATGAAAGAAGACAGTAAGAATTTTAGACACTGGACACCATTCATTTCCTATCAACACTATTACAAAGTTCTTCACAGCTGGTGCACCATGGTCCTGGGTGTCACCTCATCTTTTTGCATAAACACATAGCAGATGGTTGGGTCAGTAATGCTTGTGAAATCAAACCATGTCTTCTCTTTAGTATGTAAAATGGAATATGAAATACAGGATCTACTTGTGCAAACCACTTTGACCTCGCGACTATCTTTTGTAATCTTCTCTTCCTGGCTTCCCGTTTTGCAGAACTGCACTCTTTATCTAGACTGACTTTGTGGAGGTGTGTATTTGACAGTGTTGAGGAATGGACCTAATGTTGGGTCATGCTCTGGGTTCTGACTCTGTGTGTTCAACCTGGGGAGGTATTTCTGTGTTCTGTGAGTTTCTTTTCATAAAAATCACATGCAGAGCAAGGTAAATTGTACCTGTGTTTCTGCCTGACAAGAAGCTGTGGCTCCTTCAGGAACACAGTCTAGCATTAGGAATGTTAAAGCACTGCTGCAACCAAGTGATAGAGTTGAAGACGTGTTTTATTTCTTCACAACTGGGAGCTGAGAATAGATAAAATTTTAATGTTGTGTACATAATGTGCACAGTACAGGTTGCATACATAATACAAGTGAATCTGAAGTAATTCTGAGGAAGAGACATGAAGACAAGGCAGGTTTACTCTTTTTCTGGAGGGTATATTTTGGTGTAATTGTGATAGCATCTTGTGTAAATACTGCAAAAAGAGGTGCCATATTGATCACAGTAATGATTTGCTCAGAATGAAGTGAGTCTATCTTCTTTACGTTCTTATGTTTCCTATAAACTGGTATTTCAAAATGGGGAATGAAGAAAGAGTCCAAGAAATAATATATTGCAAGAGTTGCAAGAGAGTTGAGACAATGCAGTATTTTATTTGCCCCAAAGCAAAGGAGATCAGGCAGCACAGCAGGACACACAGTATTTTCTACCTTCTGTCTGCTAGAAAAAGAACATGCTGCCTGTGTTTGTAGGCTGATTATTGGAAACCTGAGCCTCTAAAATATGTTTACAGGAAATATCTTCTGAGCTACACTGAGTCTAACAACTTGATTTGAATGAGCATTAGTTTGCAGCTCTGCTGTCATGTGGTTCATCCTCACCTCCTTGTCCACTGCAGAGTTTCTTGTTCCTCAAATTTGCCAGTATTATCAGCAAACAGTCCTTCCCCATCCTGATCTTGCTAGAGAGCTTTGGTTTTGCATTGTACCTTTTGCAAAGTGTTCTGTTTTGCTCTTTTTCTTCTGTCCAAGTATTCTGGAGAGAAGTTGGGTGGGGTGGTGGAGTATTTTTTTTTTGTTTGTTTACTTTTAATGTGGTGTGTTTGGATTTATTTTTATTGTTTTAAGACTTTTAGGTTATACCAACATGTGCCATTTTGGCTCACCTCCAGTCAAAGTAGCTCTGTTTTTCCCTGATTACCTAATAGACAATATCACACCTGGTGTCATGGGTTGCAGGTACCTTTCAGAGATGTTGACACCACATTTAATTGCAAAGGAGCAGTGTTAGTTGTGCCTTCCTTCCTGGAATTATTTAGCTGCTGCTATTCAGTGAGTCAGAAAGAAGGAAGAAGGGAGCATGGAGGAGAAAGTGAGGGATTTCCAATGAGAGCATGTACACTCCCTGTTATTTTTGTGTTTGGTTTTTATCATGCTGGTGTTTTTCTACACAAAATAGTGTCACGCACTTCACTTTCTGCAGTACTTTGGAATAATGGTGTGGCAGATTTAATGGAGAAATTATGTTCTCCTTGGTTTATGTGGTAACCCTGGATGCAAGTATAAGTGATTGGGGAAAGAAAAAGCCTCACTATGTATAATTTCTGTATGGAGAAGGATCTGAGTGGCTTTTAAAATCTGGCAGCAAGCTCTAAGGTTTGAATTGCCATCATCAGTCTATTGCAAAACAATTTCTGAATGGTTTTAATTAAGCAAAACCATGCTGCAGTCTTTAATAGAATGTGGTTTTTTGGGTTTTTTTCTGTAATGAAGCTGTCTTAATGCAAAAGGCCAGAGAAAGAAGGCAGAACATGTAAAGAAGATGGTCCTGTAGTGCAGTCTACAGTAGTACTACACTCTCCTATGGTTTTACTGCTATTACAGGGCAATATCATTTAAAAACTTTACAATGTAGGGTGCAAAAGGGCTTGAATTGGTCCCCAGTTAGAATTGTTCATCTGCAAGTGCCATTGGCATCTCAGAATGTAATACCTGGGCATGTGCTGCTGGTCTTCAGTTTAGTTGTTACAGCTAAAGCTGCACTTTGACAGTTCTTAATCAGGTACCAAAGTGCAATAGAACTGGAGTGCAATTGAAAACTGTGGATGTGTCAAAGAGGAGGACTTAAAGACAGCCTCTAGAAATGTAGTTGAAAACCCAAAGTTGCTTTCAGAAGGGGGTGCAGAGCAGGAGGGCACCTGCAGGAGGTCAGAAATTGCAGAGAGATCGGTAGGGGTAGGTCTTGCCTTCTCTTCAGAAGTTGAATTTTTTTTTTTTTTTAATCTCACAGATGAGCTGATTTTAAAACATATCACCAACCTCAGTGCTGCTTTGCAAGATGGGTGTGACTTGCTGAAGGCAGTGAACAAGTTAGGAATATGACTTGGCAGCAAAGAAGTTCAATGTAGTTACTAGGTCACATTGTCTCTATTTTACAGATACCTGAGCTAAGCCACAAAGTTGAAAAGGATTTGCCTGTCTCCACAGAACTAATCTGGTTTTTGTCACAGTGTTGAAAATAGAATTTTTAGATTCCTTTATCATCTCTGCCATTTTAGTTTCTTCCTTTAAATTAAATAAATAATAACTGACCAGGTTTAAGTTTTGTATTAGATGTCTTGAAGGTGAAGGTGGTACAGTGTATTACAGGATATTAATGTAGTAGGTCCACAGTATCAGCCCTTGATCTTGTGACTGTGACTGGCAATGGCTTGCCTTGACAGTAGCCTTCATGGTGTCCAGGAGCTTTCACAGCACTTGCCCTGCTTTTAGAGTGGAAGAAGAAAAAAAGAACCCAACTAAATAAATACAGCTGAAGTTATAAAGAATATTAAATTGGAACTTCGCAACTGAATTTGCCAATATAAAAATGATTTTAAATAGTAGATGACTTTTTTTCCTGATAACTTGCATATCACAGTTATCCCAAAAAGAGTTCCATGTAATGTTAGATGTCTCTGTCCTCATAGAGGAAAAAAAGCCAGGGTTAATTAAATACTTTGTAACTTCTCATCTGAACTGACAGTATTAGATGTGAACCTCAAGTTTGTTCTTCGGCCTTCACCTTGGATGATGAAAACCTAAGCTGCTTTGCAGGCCACTTCTATGAAGAGGTATAATTTTGCAAGAAATTTTAGATGCTTTGCTTACGAGTCCATGAAAGCACAGGGCTGGGTGCAGTTTCCCGAGTTGTTAAATCTGTTTTAACATTGGTGTAACAGTTTATTATGTGGAAAACAAAGTTACCCCTGTCTAAACTGTCTTTTTTCGTTGCTATTATTCAGCTTACATTTGTTACTTTGTTAACATTCTGTTTATCTTAACACTTTTTTCACATCAGTGTTGAAAGCCCTTGTTATGGATCTCTGAAGAGCAAATTGTAACTCATCACAGCTTCCACTTTGCTGAGTTTAACAGTGTTTTTTGCAGAAGGTGGCTCTTCCTTGTCTGCACAAGCCTTTCTCTGAATGTTGCAGACTGAGCTGGAGGCTGTTCAGCTCATTGTAGCAAGTGTTCCTAATTTAGTTTCATTGCTGCTTCTTGTAGCAACAGGAGCACATTGCTGGTACGCCCTAGTGAAGTATCTCCCTTTTTGTGGCTCTGTTATCTGACACGAAGGCCTTCTTTCTTCTTGGTTTTTATCAACTGATAAGCTCCCAATTGGTAGCAGAAGTTCTTGTTAGTCTGCAGTGTGCTGTTTTATCTTAGTACTTTTTAACTTCTTTCTTTTACTACAGTTCTGGCTGTCCTTTGTTAGTTTTGCTGTAAACTGATGAATTGTATCTTGATTACTGCATCACGCATTTGAACACTGCTTTATGTATGAATTTTTCCTGAATTTAATATTTTGAGGAGTGCTTTTCTTATGACTGCATTTTTCTGTGAATTAAGGATTTACTTTTCTTAATCTTACTGTATATATTTATATGGTTGCCCTGTGTGTACATTTTAATAGAGAAGCATCTTCTCCACATAGGAACCCATTGACTTGCCATAGTTTTGTGGTACCACACTCAAAGATTTCTAACATGCTCTATTGAAGCAAAATGGTAGATATTTCAGGTTAAAATTATACTGGAAGGCATGCTACTTGATAAGTTCATGCTTTGGCCTTAAGATAAGAAGTTTGATCCATAGAGTTATTTCCTACCTCCCAGTTATACAGACTTTGTTCTCTGAGTGTAAATAAAGAGATGAAGGTGTGAAACTGAATGAATGATTTTGTTTCAAATTATAGAGAAGGTATGTTATAAAATGTTAACACTCAGCATTTATTCACAGGTTTTTAGTTGGGTTTAGTTCCTGTAGTTACTCCTTACTGCCCTGCTCCCCTCCCCACAAATCCTATACTACTAGCCTGTTTATATGGGTTCATTCAGTCAGAAATAATTTGTGCTCTTTGTGTCTTTCAGACTTCATTAAAAAAAGAACTGGATACATATGCTGAATTTAATTTGTGAAAGGTGGAGTAAGGTAAGATAATTTTAGTCATTACTACTGTAATGTGTGATGATCTGTTGACACTGAAGGCAAGAGTTCAAAGATTCATCATAAATTAGAGGCAGAGAAATCTAAAAGGAACTTTCAGCCTTGGAAATAATGAAGCACTGACAAGATCCAACATTCTGGTACCAGTGGCATGCTTTTACCCTATGGTTTGTAGTGTGAGTAGTTCATTATATTGGCCAGGGGTTTTCTGTTCTTATTTGGATGCATTGCCCATAGAAGGTGAAGAAGTTCAATAGCTAGTGACAGTATGATATGTTTGTATTTGGACAAATTATATGTTTCTGGAAGTCTGTGAGATTTAAAGTACAGCCTATGATGAAAGGCTAATATTTGTTGCCTGTTTCTACCATGGGAGCAAACCAGTCTTTCTTTACTTTTTCTCCTTAACCATCCAGAGATATTGATGAAGAAGGCAGGTCTGCCTGTCACTGAGCATTGCTGTAGCATAGAGCAGTATCCTTCAGGATGGGATCTGAACCCTGCTGGGCACTTCACAAACATTTGTGAAGTATTTGCTTCTCCACAGTGAAAGAGCTGCTTTATGTCCTTTGTATGGCAGGGTGCAGATGCTGATGGTCACATTTCTAGGCCCTGAGAGGGAAATCTCTGTCTCTGGGGCTCCTGTTAGCAGAAGTGAGAAGACTCTTGGCCACTTGTTTCCAAGCAAAGTTCAGTCATAGGACTCCTCTTGCTTCCTGTGTGCAGAGCAGCTGTGTTGAGAGCTAAGCAGCTGCTTCTGGCATTCCAGAGAGTAAGAGAAGTTGGGCCACATATGCTGATGAGATGAAGGGATGTGGCCTGAACTGCAAGGCAGTATGAAGCAGACTAATAATAAGAGTCTTCTGGTAGAGGCAGGAAGTTTTGCTGGTGTGGGAGTAGGAAGTAGTGAGAGGTGTAACAGGATGCTCTTGGTCAAATGTGGTGCTTATGGCTGCATTCAGAAATGGAGGGTGGACCTCAGTGTCCTTGTCCCTGATGTAGTGCCCTTAGTCCCCATTTACAGAGTTCAGCAAATAATGAATGGTGGAGTAGAGTCAATGGTGAGCAGTATTGACTTCTCAGAGATGTTATTCCCCTGCTCCTGCTAAGGGAGATCAAATTCCTTTGTAAGGTCAAGCAGACAAAGTCAGCAGATGCACTTTCTCCTGCAGCATTGCTTTTCTTGTGTTAAATGTGTGTCTTAATGCAGACTGAGAATCAATTACTGGAAAGTCTAGAGAGGTGTGCTGCCATGGCTGTGCCTACATCTGAAATTAAAGCAAATGGTCGATACCATGGACTCAGTTATTTAATTGGGGCAGAATGGAATAGAGTGCACAACAGGATGCTCTAGGGGCTTATGTACAATTTTTTTTCTTTTGACCATCTTGAACTGCTCAGTGAAGAACAACTTGGGAATCAGACATGCACTTACAGATCTTTCTCCATACCAAGAGGGCCAGGATAAAGTTGCCAGCAGCAAATTAGCATGGCCAGATCCTGTAGGTATTTTGTGACTTAAAAGGAATTGCAGTAATACTAGTCATTCATACTATCTTTCTTTCTTTTATTAATCATTGTCTGCATTGGAAAAGAAATGCCTGAGGCAATCCTTCATGTCCATCCAATGTAGTGCTGTTTCTTGCTGAAGAAATTAAAAAAGAATTGTCATTCTACCCCAAGACAGCTATGACTTCTCCCCTGTGGGGTCTGTCTCCACACTTGCAAAGAAATCCATAATAATAGAGCAAAAAGCCAGCATTTGGGGCTCCCCTACAGGGACAGCATATCATCCTAATTAAGTGTTTCTCAAATACAGCCCTGGCTGTGCAACCCACTCCATTTTTTGTCAGATTGCACTACCTGCTTGAAGCTTTGTGTTAGAATAGATCTGGAGAGAAGACAGGAGAGAAGGAAAAGAGAATACCACCACTTCTGTTTGCCTGTTTGCTTGGTACTTTGGTGAATACTTTCTTTCCACTGGTGTAGATTTAGTGGCTTCTTTATTAGGAGTCAAACTCAAAGTTGCATATGTAAAGCTCCACATATATTTTTTTTTTATTAAGGCTCTTTAATTGTGTATAAGACAGGTTATGTCACTCTTTCTAAGTAAAAGTCACAGCTTTCTCTTCAGTCAGTTCTCTGGGTGACATCTCTAGAAAATGTGCCCTGCTAATGTATTGGTGTAGATGATGAGTGGACAAACAGCACAGGTGACTGACTAAGGAGAGGTGATCATTAATATAATCACAGCAAACTGCTTTATGGCTATTGTTGTTACCTTTTACTGCAAATTTTCTATCTGCTTTTACAGTTTGGGGTTTTTTTAGCAAAAACCACCAGCATCTGCTAGTTTGTTCCTTTTTCCTTCTTGCCAGTTTGTAAAGTATAAATGCAGAGCAGGCCATATGTGACTGTGGCTGTGCTCAATGTGCAGTGATTTTGTTTCTTAGGGCCTCTTGTTAATGGTAGATCGATTCATGCCCCATGCCAACGTGGCATGGATAATTGCAATAACTACATGTGCAGTCATTGCATAATGTGTGGCACTTGGCCTTTCTGTAATATTCTGTATTCCATTAGAGGGTTTTCTGACTGCTGGCTTTAGTATACAGAGCTAACCATGGCTTTTAGCAGTGAAGAGAGAGATGAAGAGCTGAGTTTGAATAATATGTTACGTGAAGGCGTAATGGTATTGAATAGAGCCTGAATCCAGGGAGATGGAGAGAAAGAAAAGTAAGAGGACATAATGTCACATAGTTAATGAGAACAGCTGAAGAGGGCACAAAGGGAGAAGGCAGAGGCAGAATTTCACATGTTTTAAGTGTCTGGAAACGAGAGCTATCTGTGGTCTATTACTTTGGTTCTTTCTTATGGCTTCTGTCTCTTTTTACAAATATTTTGTCTATATTGTGTTCTGTGCAAGCACAAAAATCAAGCTTTTTCTGGAATTAAATGCTACTCTTACATCAAGCCCTTTAAAGTCTTTGGAACTTTATCCAGCACAAGCTTGCATTCAATTCAATAACATTAATTTTACTCCTCTGTTTGTATTTTAATTATAAAGCTGTTACAATGTTTAAATTACAAAATGTCCTGTACCTAATTGTTAATAATCTCAGTATTATCCTTGGGAGATGCATAGATGAACTACCACAGAGTGATAATGAGGGTTTCAGCAATAATTGTTTCACTAAAACATACTGAGAGAATTAACACTTAATCTGAACCATCTAAACCAACCTTCAAAATCAGCTGCCTGCCATGCTTCTGTCATTCATGGAAACTCTGCATATGGATAATTTCCTACTTCCATTAGTATTTTCCTTTTAGCTAAGAAGATAGAAAGTGACCATGTAAGTCCTCAGGTACAGACTTCCTCACACCAAAAGGTCTGGACGGTGCAGTACAAACACTTGTGAACACTCTGTATGGTCTCCATATGTATGGCCTGCAATAGCTTGAAGCATTGCAATAAAGGACAAAATATCTGCAGTTTGTCTCAGACTGAGGCATTGCTAGCATGCTACTCTCTGAAGAATAAATAGCAGAATAGACTCATAGTTATTTTTAACTTTAGTGTGGGATTTTTCATAATATTGGGGGGCAGGGAAATTTTTAAAATTCATATCTTTAATCTGTAGTCCAACATCTCAATAAAAGTTCTCTGTAGACACTGAGGATCTGCAGCCCTTGGTGAAGTCAGGAGCAATTGTCAGTGATCTGAGACCTCCCAAAAAGTCAGGTCAGTCTTAAAATCTATACCAGGAGAAATGTTAACTTTTCTGCTTGCCACAGTGGAACTGAAGCCTATAGTTATGTGTCGGCTCATGTGCTGCCCCTCAGCTGAGTCACCTTGCTGAATCAGAATTTACTTGATCATAGAATCTCCTGAGTTGGAAGGAACCCACAAGGATCATCAAGTCCAGCTCTTGATCCTGCACAGGACAGCCCCAAGAATCCCACCATGTGCCTGAGGTTGTTGTCCAAATGCTTCTTGAGCTCTGTCAGGCTTGGTTGGTGCTGTGACCACCCTGGGGAACTGCTCCAGTGCCCAACCACCTGGGTGAAGAACCTTTTCCTAATATCTAACCAAACCTTGCCAAAACAGCTTCATGCCATTCCCTTGCAATTCTGTCACTGGTCACCAAAGAGAAGAGATTGGTGCCTGCCCTCCCACTTCTACCCCTCCTATTGGATGCCCCTTGGCTGTTAATTTAGCACAATTAGACATTTTTAGCCATGATATTCAGAAGAAATCTTAACTGTTTGCCTATTTTGACTGTTGTGTGATATATGCAGGCAGCTACAAACCTACTGCTAAAGCACCAAGATGCACAGCTCACACTTTTGCTTTTGAAGAATGAGTCAATAAGGGAGTATATTAAAATTAAGGCCAAATTTGTCTGAAGGAGGCAACATATACAAATGTTATCTTTTAACAAAATGATTACTTGCAGCTCAAGGCAGAAAACTGCAAATGTGGGTCAGAAAAAAAGTTTGAAATTGCAGACTAAGAAATGTTTTGTACTTTTAAAGGTTTTTTTTGTTTGGTTTTTTTTGCATTTTATGTCAAGCTGGTAGAGATACCAAAACACTAAAACAACAAGAAGAGGAAGAAAAACAAAAACCAAATTCTCACAGCATGTTAACAGTTTTCTTGAAATGAATAGTGTACTTACTCTTTTAAAAAGCTTTTGGATATTATCAAGAAAATCATCATGCCTTATAACAGAAACTTTTCTAGATGTTGCATGCATGAGTGACCCAAGTAATTGAAAAGCCTACATGAACGTATTCAACAGTTTGTGAATATGAGAAATTGAACTGAATAATGAGAATTTAAGGTACTGTGCAAATCTCAGAGGCTTGTGTGACAGAATCCCACAAACATTTCAGATTTGCACTGGAATTTCCCATCAGACTGGAAAGGACCCCCAAGATTATAGAGTACAATACATATGAAGTTATACAAAGGCTTTAACTATATCCTGTGTTTTTTGTGGTCTCAGGAGATTTCAGGAAGTCTTGGGTGGTTTACTCATGATATTACATTTCTCAGACAAAGCATCCAATTTTTGCATCTCTCGTATTTTAAAATCTATCAGACTTTCTGGCTGTCAGAATGGCTTTTTAAGTTGCTCCATTGGGAGTTTCCAATTTGGGAATTTCTTCAAGGTACTTTTTATATATGTGATTGAAATATAGATCCATTACTAAGATTTTTAGAGGATTTTTATTACTCCTACTATTGAATTTTACATATATGGAAATATAGGCAACTTCAGGCTTGTTAATTTGACCCTAATAACCTTAGAAATATTTTTTAAGGAATAAATAATTAAAGACATGGGAATTGAGGGGAGGAAGGATGAAGCACAATCTATTTTTCTAAGATAGGTCAAACTGGCCTAGTATCTTTTTTTAATAAGAAAGTAGGTTTTCTAGAAAAATAAATGGGCTAGATCTGGTCTCTCTGGATTCTACTGAGCCATTTAATATGGTGTTGCAACAAAAATACTGTTCAAGGTGGAGGAAGATAAGGTTAGTGTAAGAACTGTAAACCCACCCAAAGAACTGCCATGAGAGAGACAGAAGGAGGTAGATATATATGATTAATTATTCTCTGGGAGTTGGCTTGTTTAGTCTTCTTGAGTATTTTTTGTTTGTTTTGTTTTAGTTTTTTTCTGCAGTTGATATTGTTAGCATGCTGTATTGAAAGCAGGCTGTTGAAACTTGTGGATGGGAGGAGGATGTTAATTTCTAGTGCACAGTTTTAGATGGAGTGACTATACAATTAATTGGACAATTAGATAATACTAAAGGGATGGAATTCAACCCAGCAACGTGTCAGGCCACACATTGTCATGAATTCTCTTACCCAGTTTAACCTTGATATCAAAATTAGCAGTATGACAGTCTGAGCTCTTATGTAATCAACAGAAAGAGGCAGATTTTTAATTAGGCACCCAACTCCTGCTTTCTGTCTTGACTGTTAACAGAGCCTGGGCACCTGACTCTGGCATCAGTGCTGAGTGCC
This sequence comes from Agelaius phoeniceus, assembly GCF_051311805.1. NCBI lineage: Eukaryota > Metazoa > Chordata > Aves > Passeriformes > Icteridae > Agelaius > Agelaius phoeniceus. The sequence goes on from NC_135266.1 coordinate 31,898,903, forward strand.
TGAAACTGGATGGTGCTACAGCTTCAGCTTAGGAAGTAATGCAACAACTTTTCCTATGAAGAGGGAGTTCAGCAATGGAAGATTTTGAAGGAGAAAGGCCTATATGAGGGTAAGTGGGTTTAAGTTTGTCTTTAGTCTGTCAGTTTGACATCATCATGAAAATGATGTATGGGGTACAGGCAAGTGTCAAAAAGAGATATTTCCAGTTGAGGGAGGGAATCTCAGCTGGGTGCATCGGGGCTGGGACATGATACAGCATAAATGTGCAACACCTCTTGCAGTGTCTGAGAAACCTCACCTCAGTATGTGGTACAGGCAGAGAAAACTGAAAGAGGGTGGATTTAGATTAGATGTGAAGAAGTAATTTTTTACAGTGTGAGTGGTGAGACATTGGAACAGGTTGCCCAAAGAAGCTGTGGATGCCCCATCCCTGGGAGTGTTCAAAGCCATGTTGGATGGGGCTGTGAACAACTTGGTCTAGTGGAAAGTCTCCCTGCCCATGGCAGGTTTACTTGGTCTTTAAGGTCCATTTTAACTCAAACCACTTGGTGAAAAACTGCAGGGATAATCAAAGAACTTATGTTACAAGAGGAGTCAGAGACAGCTGTGTTGGGTATGTCAGGAAGATTGATAAAATGGGAAATGTAATTGCCACAGCTCTGCTGCTGGAGTTATGGAGAGCATTGAAATGTGGCTGATGTCAGCTAGGTTATAGCCAACAAGCAGGATGTCTGCAGAGGACTAATGCAGGTCTATGTGCAACATTATGGTATTGTAGGAAGATTATGATACCAAACCAGAAGTGTCTACTTGTGTGATTTAGAGGTGATGTGAACTGAATATATGGCATGTCTTACTGATTGAGTTTGTGCATTCACATAGCACGTGGATAAAATATTTAACCAACATAGAATGCATAGTGATAATTGCATAATACATGACAGTAATCAGTAGGAGAATGCTTTATGTAAAATTAGGAGCAAGCTTAAAGATTTATAAAGGTCAGTGATTGCTTGGATTCAGCAGGACTTAGGCTGTGTGGGCTGCTTGTGCTTTTTGATAACTCCTATAGAGTGTAATGCTTACTGTCTGCTGTATTGCCCTGCAGTTCCCCTGCACAGCACATGGAAAACTGTGTGATAAATCAGGCTTTGAGTGAATTTGTAGGGCTGGAAAAAGGCATGTTTAGTTTAGCCTGTGACAAATACACATTTAGAAGCTGACTGCTGGGTAGCAAACTCATGACCACTGAAAGAAAAGCTTGCTCTGAAGTGAAAACTGTGGTTGTAGATCCTTGATGTGCCTGTAGTGACAAATGATGGGTGCAGCACTTACAGTCAGTGACAGCCCTTGCCCCAGATACCTCCTTATTTTGACAAACACTGAAATTTCAAATTGTATGTTAGTGAAGAGCTGCCCTTTCCCTGGATGTTGGTTTGTCCCAGCATTGGGTTTGAAAAGAAATTGAATCCTTTGAGCAATAGTGAGTAATGTGATTTCTGCTCTGTTGCAAATCCTGAGTTGCTCTAATTGGCTTTGCCAGCTATTAAGAGATTGATCAGGTTGCTCTTTACCAGAAATCTTCACAAAATAGCAGGAGGAAAATACTGCAGCAAGAAACATTTTAAATGTACTTCTGGTAGCACTGTGTTTAGTTCTTTAGTTATTTGTTCATTAATAAGGGCTCAGCCTGGGAGTCTGAGGTTTATAAGTGCTGAGAAGAATATCAGTGGAGAGTAGTATGGCTTCTCTTTTTTCTCCCCTTCTGCTTTGTAATTAATTATTGTATAGTGGTACTACGTTGTTATTGTTCTGTGGTAAAACCAATTGTATGATGATCTCACAGTCCATACTTGGAAAGTTGCCACAGTGAAGAAAAACTCTGTTTATGCACTGAATTGTCAGTAGTTTGGAAGGGGGTTGTTCTGCTGGAAACAGTGATTTGAATAACAGCCCAAGAGGAGGGATGACAAGGAGGGGAGGATTGAGAAGATAAGTGTGAAAATGTGTCAGCGCTCTTTCAGATTTATTTTTTATTAGAGTCATGGTCAACTACCTTAGATTTAGAATCTGTCCCAGTTTATATGTGTCTTTTTTTCCCCCTGTATTCTAGGTTTTATTTAGCTCCAAGTCATGTTTTTCTGGCTAGTAAACTGGGGGTTTGTTTTGAAAATCTGTCTAAGCCTCTTCCTGAGAGACAATACTTGGAGCATCTCAGGCCTGCATGGCTGTCACTTGAAAAGATGCCCAGAAAAACTGGAAGAACATCACTGGAAGATGTTTCTGGAAAAGAAAGGATTATAAGGTCTGAGGGAACCCACCTCTAAATTTCAGGAAAAAGATATCTTACAGTCATATTGGGGAAGAAGAAAGAGAAGAATTTGCAGCAAATCCAGATTCTTTGTGTGTGGGAATGGGCAGTGAGGAGGATGATGATGGATGATCAAATAAGCACAATCTACTGCTGCAGATCATTACTAATCATGAGATGCTGGAATGCAAATTTAATCTTGTTTCATAGTCTCTTAAAATAGCTGTTTGAAAGTTAGAGAAAATGACCTTTTGAAGATTCCTATATTTCCCTACTCAGTTCTATCTAGTTGCCTCTTTAGCTTAACTTCAGTACAGTTCAGTGAAGTGAATCCCATCCCAAGACTGTGCCCCTTACTTAACCTTTTCATGGTTTAATCTAGGTAAACACTGTACTTATGCTTTGTTCACACAGATGCTTAAACAGTAATAAAAACCTAAATATTTTTCTACAACAAAACCATGTGAACTAGTGAACTGTGTCTCTGCTGAACTGTGCACAGTAGCAGAGAGAAGGTTGTTCCAACTTACTTGCGTATTCCATCATGATTGTTTTAATAGTATGTTTGCTGTTAGGACAGGATATATGCTGTAAAAAATAAAACTAAGTTTTGCCAAGGTATTTTGGGGGTTTGTAGTCAAACATAGAGATAATTTATTCTTGAAATGTGTTTATGTTGATTTTGTTTTGAAACAAGAATATATACCTTGCAGAATATTTATGTTCATGATCATTCTGTAATTTCCCTATTAAAAAACACCTACACTTAATGCAGTTCCTGCTAAATTTTAACCCCAGAAATGTTTAGAATGTGAATATAAAATAATCTGAAGGATGTATTATAGTACAGATCTCTGTAGGAGCATATTATCTTTGAAAACATTTTAATAATAATCTGTCTGAAACGATACTTTTGCCTTTTCTCCATTTTAGCATGAGCAAAGAAAGAGTTTTAAGAGTGCTGCTCAGCTATTAACACCAAGCTATTTTTACTGGGACTTTTGAGCATTGATTTGATGTTTCTAAGTGGAGGCATTTTTCACTTGTGGTTGTGCATGTTCACTTTGGAGACTTTCCTTCAGTCAAATCTGCTGTGATCTGAGACATGGTGGTTTTTGGAGTTGTCCCAGGCAGCTGCCAAATACTTTCAAACATTCAAAGTGGAGGTCTAGAGAAAAACAGTGGTGTGGAGGAAATTCCAGTTGTGAGCATATATAGGTTTGGTATAGTGTCCTGAAAGCATCTTGGGATAGTGGGATTGATGGGGCAAAAAACTTGCCATAGAATCGCAATTATTTATCAACATAGTAATTTTAATGTTTCTGTAGTTACTAAAAAAAAAAAAAAAAAAGAAAGCCATCACTGCTTTATTTCATTATTATTTTGTAGTTTATAGACTGAAGAAATATGAACTAGGTAAAAATATAAATTAGAATTTAAGGGCATTTAACATATTTTTAACAATAAGTTAGGGGATAATACAAAATTTTCAAAGTCAGCAATGATGCACTACCAAACAGATGAGCTCTTTGCTCATCCTTGCTATTTCAAGGATGAGTTCTTTAACTGTGTACTTAAATGGCTTTTGAAGATAAATTCTGAAAAAAAGTCTTTCTGAATATTTAAAACATGTGGCATGTATCAATAGTTTGACAAGTAGCATTTAGTTTCTTTGAATTACTTTAATAATAATAAAAAATGATAATAATTTCCTGATATTTCTCCATGAATCAGCTTTGAAAAACATATACTACTAGAAGAAAAGCTATTTCTATTTTGGATTCAAAGTAGGACAAATCAGCATTGTTTTGTGTGGTGCCTGTTGGTGCATTTTATCCTCAAACAATGGGTTGTATGTGTTAACCATTTGCTTTGATGGGTTAAGTAACAGTTATCAAGTCAACTCTGCCACACAGGATCTTCTATTTCTTTGAGTAGGAAGGCTGGGAGATAAATGCTTTCAGATAGTATTTGCTATGGAAGGAGGAAAAAAATGGAAAGAAAAAGGTTTTGAGGACTGTTTTTTTAAGGAAGCAAGCTCTGCTGGGAGCAAAAGTCAAGCTGAGGGGCAGAGGTTATGGATATGAAGGACAAAACAGATTCCCAGAGCACTGGGAATGAGTGGTTTCCATTGACTCTGTTTTGCTATGTGTTGATATTTATTCCACTTTAGGAGCTGGAGAAATGCACTTGGTTGTACTCCAGCTTGTCTGTAACTGAGAGTTTGGATATCTTGCTATGCAGTGAAGGGAAGAGGCAAGTGCAGACAAGAAATATCTTATGATTTTTCTTCAAGTCTTAAAGCAGCTTGTAACTGTCTCAGCACAGCTCCAGTCATCTGGTGCCACTCTTGTGGGTCTTGTTTAAAAACTGTACTTCTTCCCCTTCCCCAGGAGCACCACTAAGTACCAATGAGTACTTGGCATCCATTACAAAACATCTTTCATTAGACAAGACTAAATCACTTTGCTAAATAGGAGCCTCACAGAATAGGAAAGATCTCTTCTATGTGCAGCTGCATCCACCACTACAGAGATGACACTGGCATATTGTAACTTAAATGTTTGGGCTTTGAAGTCATTTAGCACAAAAGGGGTAAGATATCTCTTGTGCTGAGGTCAGTTTCCATATTAGTAATCAAAAACTAAAATCTGAACATGAGAACTAAAAGGATTTTGGTTTGTAAAAATGCCTGGAAAACAGGGCAATTACCACATAGTCACTGGTTTCCTAGAACTGAGGAGAAATTCACATTGTATTTTGCCCTGTTGAATCCTGCATTCTGAGTTGTGATCTTGGCACATTAAGGAGTCCTTGTATAACACGGCAGAACGCATTAGGAAAATCCATTTGGATAATGTTTACAAATTCTATTCTTACTTATGCAGGGTGGACCTGGGGACTGTCACTGGGGAGAAAAATTAAATATGTTTGAACTCTAATTATTTGGATGCTGCTGTTGTCCACTCCCAGGTGATCTAATTTTATCTGCAGTTGTGAAAGGCAGGTATAGCTGCAGTTTCATGGCATATGCTTTTATGCAAATGTTAATAAATATGGTAACTTTTGCATCTTCTACCTGACTGTACAGTCACACTTCTTTACCTTCTCACCCCCTCTTGATCTGTGAGAACACTCATCCATTTGCAAGATTGTAATTTAAAGTACCAATCATTTAAAGTAGCTAAACATTTTATGGGGCTTGTAGAGTATAAATGAAGGGTAGAGGATATTTTTCTGTGGCTTTTACAATCTCTATTGGGGACTGAGGCTGCATGCTTGACATTCTCTAGCACTCAGACAATTTCATAGCCAAAATAAGGATGCAGTTTAGTAGCTTGTTCCCTGTAGAGTGCTGCTTAAAAATCTTGTCTCTATTACCCCAGAGCCATCCCTCCTAAGGTACTTAGCCACAGAGATATTCAGAATGGAAGAATTAGCAAAGTGCTTCTTGGATGCACACTAATACCACTTCTTCTGCATCATCCTTTAGTAGCTGGGTTTTCACAGGGCTTTGACACAATTGTTGCTTCAGTATTAAAAGGTCAAGGCTACTCTCCTTCACGTCAACCAGTGGTTCCTGACTTCTTCCACATAGGAAATGCCAGACTGATTTTTTTTTCTAACTCACTTTGTTTTGGATTAGCAAGTGTGCTAATTGTTTGTAACTATATTCTTTATGAAGAACTATTTGCCCTGTAGGATTTCAGTTACACTCTGTTTTTATTTTCTTTATTGAAAAAAGATTGCATTCTTGAAAAAAGATTGCTTTATTTTTTTTTCTTAATTGCATAAGGAAAGTTATTAATAGGCTTTCCCTTTTCAGAACTGGAAAATACCCAGAAAGTCACTTGCTCACACTTTCCAAATACAAATTTGCTTCTAAATTGAGACCAAACATGGAAAAATTTAGAATGTTAGGTGAATATTTTGTGTTGTTCTGAGCAGATGGAAACAGCTGTTTAGTTCTTAGAATGTTTAAGTTGGCGGTTTTAAATTGTCCATGAACTATGCAAATAAAATCGGTGGGAAGTATCTGAGGAATACAACCCACGATCAGTAGCTCTAAATTAGCTTGTTCTTCCACTGGAAAATTTTCAGGGCATTTTCAAATCAAAAAAGATTGAAAGCTATTGATAGCTGAGTTTATTAAGTCCCATTTAGTTTTGCCATGCAGTTCTAGCTTATTTCACTTCTAAAAGTTAAAAAGTTGAGTTTTGTGACATTTTCTGTTTTAAAAACTTATTTAACAAAGATGTATAACAGTGATGTCCGTGATTCACAGTGATATCTCTGTGGGCAGACAATCATATTATGTTTCTAGTGGAAGCAGAGGTATTGTGCTTGTAACATGGAAATTATCCAAATGATCACAAACTGTCCTGACTAACCTCTTATGGCTAGCTCTCATTCTTCCATCTTTAGTCTATAAAAACTCTGTAAATGAACTCTGTAGAGTAGAGAGGAGATCTGCAGGACCTGAAAAGGCTGGAAACAGTAAAATTAGTGCTCCTAACTGTTGAAGAAATTATCTTATAAAGCACAGGACCACAGCATCTGCTGGTACATGTAAACAGCGAAGAATGGCACAAAATTCTACATAAATGCTGTTACACTCAGAATCTTTTTTATCTAAGTGCAAAGATTAAACTCATGTTATATCTAAAGACAAATAGTTGTTGCTATTATAATTAAAACTCATTACAGCCTGGTCCAGGAATCATTACTTGGCTGGATCCAATAATTACTGGAAAAGAATTAATGCTTCTGTATAGGGGAAAGTCTCAATAAGTAGCTATGCAGTTAAATTCATCGAACACATAAAGTGTCTATGTCTATCATGCTGTAATGCTCACCTTTTGCCTCCCCTTCTGGACTGTAAGGTTTCATTTTGGAGGTGGCTATGTGAAGGCATTTTAGCAGTTGTGAGCATCCAAAGGACTTCAGATACTGAGAGATCTGAATATCTGAGGAATATGATGTTCATTTTGGTAGTTTCTTCTTCTCCACTCTAGGATCCACTTATAAGCTTTTAAATTTGGCCCTTTTTCCATTGGTCTGCAGCTCTGAGTTACATACAAATGTACTGTATGTGATACCATACATACAATTGATCAGTCTAGAACTAATTTTGCCCAGCCTTAAGTCTGCAATTCTTTAAATGACCATGGGTGAGCTATAGCCACAGTCCCACCAAGTGCCAGCTCTGTACCCTCTCTCTTTTTATCCCATGCTTCTACTCCATCCTATGTCTCCAAGTCTGAAGGCCTCTGCTGTCATGCCAGGCCTTTATTTTTCTACACTAAATCATTGTATTGAGTTGTAAAATGATGATGGTATGATGTAAATATAAACAAAAATTAAAACAAATCAGCCACAGATATCTATGCAGCTGGAAAAAATTGTTGTCATAGCTGAACCAAGTTTAATTGCAGGCTAAAACAAAGTTACAGGCAGGTCAATAGAAGTTCAAACAAAGCAAGCCTGACAAACCTGAGTGCTCAATGTTTGCAAGCCCTGCTGCAAGGCTTCAGGGCAGTCACTGGTAATGGCAGTCTGGTATCTACAGGGCTACAGGGTAACAGAGCTGCAAGGGCCAGAGAGGGACATTGGTGACATTGTCTGTTGTGTTACCTCCAGGCCTTAAATACCAAGGTCTGGGTGTGATACCTAAGTCAGAAGTTCTCAGGATGCTTGTCAGCTGAATATGGGAGTACAAACATGGAGATGCTGCACAGAATATCAGTGCTGCTCATTATAGTGTTTTTCTCAGTCTCTAGCATTGCCTGCTCTCAGAGAAGACTCCAGGCTTGATTAAGCTTTTGTTCTGACCCAGTCTTTATATCCAGCTTTTGGTCCCACCTTTTGGCCAGAAGGTACTGCCTCTCCAGCAGAAACAGTGGATATAGGAACATGTGCTCACACTGTGATGCAGTTCAGTTGCTTAGTTTAACCTGTTGCTGAAAGTGGCTTTGATGAGGTGATGGACTGTAAATGCAGTGTGGCTGAAATGTAGCTACCTGCTCTCATCTGGGCCTGAAGATCAAGACAAGTAGCTATGTGCAAAATGATCATTTCTGCTGCCTTGCTGTGGAGGTTTGACTGCTGAGGTAGGCAGCATGCTTATGAATTTCTGATAAAGTCTGGTGGGAGGCAACAGAAGTTAGCAAAAGTCAGCATCACTGTGGCTTGCCTTAACATGCAAAAATTGGGAGTCAAATAGTCATGAGAGTGAGTTAGTCATGAGCTTAAGAAAGGAAAATAATTTGGGATACATCATTCACATTTTCAGGCTTTTTTGTGTTCATGCAAAATTTGCTTTTACAAAAAGTGAAATTCATGCAAGCTTGGCCTATAGTAACATTCCAGTTTTAGAAGTCATGTAAGTGCTTGGAGAATTGACAAAACTCTGACATTTAGGTACATATTTTTGAGCACCGAGTGCTGCAAGGAACTCAGCATTAATATCCACCCTTTGTCTTTGCATACCATTTATAACTTTTTTTGTGATTGTTACCTCCCTGCAGCAGTTGTTATTTTTTAAATAAATTTTTGAAGGCCACTAAACTGCGTGAAAGATTGATCAGTACTAGCTGCTGAAATCAAACCAGTAGATTGTGGTTACAGTTACTTGAAAATTGTTTTTAAAAGCGCTGTACTCCAGAAATCCATGGCTATACCTACAGGAGTCTTAATATTCTTTGAATTCTTGGAAATTTGGACTGTATTGTTTATTCCATCTGGTCTGTTGGTAGCTGACAGAAAATAAAATTATCGTGGAATAAAGTGTTGCACAACATGTACTGCAGAAACTGCAGCTTCTCTGTCTGAATGGAGCATTTTAACCTGTAATATGCTGGCATGAGGAGATATGAACCTTTAAAATAAGTACCTGCAACATTTTTGTTTATCCTCAGCTGTTCATATGTTTGCTCATCTTCCACATGAAAACCATCAGAGCAGCTGAAATACTTTTTGTTACTCTTACCAAACTTTACTTTTTGTTGTTTCTGTCTCAGAGATAACATCATTATATCTACTACATGACATTTATTTTCTCTAATAGCTTTTTTGCTCAATTACAATTCAACAAAGAATATTGTATTTTGGTAAGGCTGATAGTAAAAACTGGGGAAACTCATAGAAGTTTTCACAAGTAGAGATCAATTGTTGAATTATGGTATTCTAATAGAAAGCTGTTGATCTTAGACACTGATTTGTAATGAAACTCATAGAAATATGGCAGTGATATTTGGTCTGGTTTCCTCTTATGACACTTCAGAGACAGTCAAGCCACTTACCTATTTTCTTTGCCCTTGTGTTCTTTATTTATTCCAGTTTGGTGCCACTGATTTGGGGTTGTTTTATTTAACAGCCAAATACCAACCAGTTTCAATATATTCCAAATATAATTCCAGTATATTTAAAAGTGATTGATGATCATCAGTTCATATCATGATTCCTACATGGTTGGGTTTCAGTTACTCTGCTACAAGTTAATCACAGAATGAAGGGACCACAGTGGGACATCTGGTCCAACCTCCTGTTCAGGCAGGGTCATCCCAGAGCACATGGCACAGAATTGTGTCCAGACAGTTCTTGAATATCCCCAGTGAGGGAGACTCCACACCCTCTCTGGACAATCTGTTCCAGTGCTCAGTCACCTGCACAGTAAAGAACTTCTTCCTCATTTTCAGGTAGACCTTCCTGGGCATCAGTTTCTACCCATTGTGTCTTGTTTTGCTTGGCACCAACAAGAAGGGCCTGGCTCCATCCTCTTCACACCCTCCCTTCAGATACTTGTATATATTGATGTCCCCTCTCAGTCTCTTCTCAAGGCTGAACAAGCCAAGCCTTCTCAGCCTTCCCTCATAGGAGAGGTGCTCCAGTCTCTTAATCACCTTTATTGTCCTCCCTGGGCTTGCTCCAGGAGCCCCATGTCTCTCTGGCACCGAGGAGCCCAGAACTGGGCACAGCACTCCAGATGTCACCTCACCAGGGCTGAGCAGAGAGGCAGGACCACCTCCACTGACCTGCTGCCAGTGCTCTTCCTGGTGGTCCCCAGGACACCATTGACCTTCTTGGCCCCAAAAGCACATTGCTTTCTCATGGACAGCTTGTTGTTCACCAGGACCCCCTGGTCCTTCTCTGCAGAGCTGCTTTCCAGCAGGTGAACCCCCAGCCTGTGCTGGTGCCTGGATTTATTCTTCACAAGGTGCAGGACTCTGCATTTGCTTTCCTTGAATTTCAAATGGTTCTTCTCTGCCCGTCCCTCCAACCTGTCGAGGTCTTTCCCAAGGGCTGCACAGCACTCTGTGGTATCAGCCACTTCTCCCAGCTTTGTGTCACTAGAACTTGCTGAGGAGGCATCTGCCCCTTCATCCAAATCCTTAATGAATAAGTTACACAGCAGTGGGACCAGAATTGAACCTTGGGGGACACCACTAGTGACAGGCCTCCTGTCAAGGAATCTATTTTGTTAAGGAATCTATTTTGAGAATTTGGCAGGAAACCAACACAGCACACCCCCTCCATTGTATGTTACAGGGTGATCTTACTGTTTCCCCACAGGGTAGTACTGGCATTAAAAAGGATTCCTTTCACTGGGAGGCTGTTCCAACGAGGCGTTGGAACGGGAACAGTGGTGGGAAGCATGGACTGTTGTTGGCCTCTGAGGAGTTAGAGGCTCATGCTTCACACTGCCAGCATCCCACCACTTGTTCACGTGACTCCAGAAAGAAATGCAGGGAAGAGCAATGCAGTCAGAATCTTGGCCTGCAGCAACACTCTGTCCCATTGATTTAGAAAGGTCACTGTAAGCAAACAAATATTTTTATTTTCCGGGAAGACGAAATGAAAGCAGCAGAAAAAAAAAGACAGAAAAAAGAAATTTAAATATGTATATAGTATTGTGGCCATTAGGCATAGCGTAGGCATGTACTCTAAGAAAAAAAGTTACACAATCAGAAATACATGAACAAAACACAGTTCAGGAGTACAAAACAAGTGTTGATGGAGAAATATGCACCAGCAGATTTGCATTAGTAGCTTAGGACTCCAGTTTTGCTAGCTGCCTAAATCTTAGTAATAAACTTTGTGGAATATTACTCCTACACTAACATTTATTTTTAATTTTCTAAATACTTGATACTGTTTCAAATTCTGAGTCAGTTATATCTTATTTAAAGCACATATGTTAGAAAAAGAATTTGTGCATTGCTGGTTTGTCTTTAGGTGCTGTTGTGTATTTTTCCTTTATATAAACATTTAAAATAGTAAGTGTGAGAATCACAGTGAGTCAGAACAATGCCATGTGGAAATGAAGAGTGCTTGAGAGATTTTTTTGCTGTGCCTGTGACCTAATGGACCATTCCTTCCATGTGGGAAAATGAAAGTTTCCCCTGTGACTCTGAGGTGCAGTCCTGTTGCCCAGGTGAAGCTCACTGATTTCAGAGCAGGATGACAGATTCCATCACACACAGAGAGGACAGTGCTGTCACTGCACTGTAATTCCTGGGTTGTTTTGCTCAGTATACACTGACTTTAATTAGTGCTACATTAGTCTGTGGAGTGGATGAATATTATAGGTAGGTAGATCAGATAGTTCCCTAGATGTTTGGTTGTAATCCAAACTTGACCAAAACTTCTTATTACAGATCTTGTTTCAGTGCTTTTATCCCTCTGTCTTGTCTGTGGTCCCCCTCTCATTGCCTGTATGAGGGAGAATATGTTAATGCTATTGATCTGTAAACAAAAGCAGTATGAAATCTTTAGCAAATGTTATGTGTGTCTGGTTCATCTCCATTTCAGGTCATAAAGTGTTGGGATTTGGATTTGTTTGTGGTTTTTGTTTTGTTTTATCTTTGTTTGCCTTTATTTGTTTGTTTATTTATTTATGGGTTTAGGGGTTGTTTGGTTTGGGTTTGAGTTTTTTCCTTTTTTTGTGTGTTTTGGGGGGTTGCTTGGGGTTTTTTGTAGGCTTGTTTGTTTATTTGATTTGTTTTGTTTCATTGGGTTTTTTTCCTGCCTTTGTTCCTCTGCCTCACTCTTCATTGCAGCAGGAGGAGCTCAGAGAGGGAGTTTGTTTTTTCCAGCTAGAACAGTGTGTTTCTGCATTGTTACCTTCATGGTTATGATGGAAGACTGCTCTAAGAGAGGCAGGTGTTCTCAAACTCAGAGAAGTATTTCCAGTCCAGACTCCTCAACAGAAAATGTGTCCCCTGTTCTCGTGGGCTTCTCATGTCTGTGTAGGTAGTATGAGAACCCCAGGTCAGGAGGAGAGAACTCATTCCATGCACAGGAAACTTTACCACAAAGTGCCCAGCACATTTCTTGTGAAGAGGGTAAAGGTTAATTTGGGGTAAGGACCACTTGTAAGCTGTTTCAGTTTCTGCTGGTAAAGTGACAGAGGAGCCTGAGAGGGTTGGATTTCAAACTCCCCTGTAGCAAAACTTAGCATTTTCCATGGCATTGGACTGTGTTCAGCTTGATAAAAGCTGCTCTGCAAAGTGAAACAGAGCTGTGCTTTTTCCTTTTTAGCTAACAGACGTGTGTGTTACAAATGCTTGCTTCCACCTCTGGATGTGTGTATTTTTGTGCTCCTAGAAGCACTAAAGGAATAAAAACATTGTAATGACAAGTGAAATTAAAACAGTATCTCATTAAAAAGAATGCTATTTGTATTTCTGTTGTAAATACAGACAAATAGTTTTAATTTGCATAGAGAACTAAGTGGCCCTAAATTGCAGTTTCCTGTTAAAAGTACTAAAATATATTGAAGAGGTAAAACTGGGTTTTTAGATTATTTGAGTTTACTGAAGTTCATAGTGGGGAAGGATCATGAATAAATTTTGTGACTTACAAACTTATCTGCAACTAAGTGGGATCTGTGGACAGGAAAGCAAAAAGAAAACAAGCCACTTCCTGATGCTGAAATGCCCTTTTATCTAAATATCACTGGAAGGTTGCATTCAGGGATTTCCACATTGCACAAATGCCTTTGTTACATCTTATGTTAGTTGATTTCATTTTCTTGTGGAAGACTTTTCCCTGTTTTGCTGCGGTTACTCACTTACTCAGAATCCTCAGGGAATCCTCAGAGAGTGACAAGAAGATACTTCAGGCCAAACTTAATATTTTTGTCTTTGTTAATCAAGGTTCTGGGAGAAGGGGACATTTAACCAGATGATGAGGGGAACCTAGACTTAGGAAGCAGACTGAAGGGGGAGATAGAGCCTCTTTGTGGAGCTGGCACCTGCCCAGTGTGTCTTTGTGGGGAAATAATGTCAGTGGGAGGCAAAGCTTCATATTGGGTGCTGCCATCACTTGCATTCTTTTGCCTTCTCATGGAATCATAGATCATGGAATGAATGAACTGAAACTGTTGTCAATCCATGGATGTGCAGTAGACATAGTCTGTGTTGCTGCCTCTGTGAGTTTGGCTGGAAGGATCTGACTCAAGGTGCCAAATTCATGGCTTTGACTTTTCCTGTTTTGATCTGTGCGAGATTCAGGACATTGAGTTTCTCATTAAATGAGACAGAAGAGTGAAGTGCATGTCAGACTGTAAAGAAAATAGCTCTTAATTGGAGAAGGTCATAGCAGGGTTTAGATGGGAGCTGCTGTTCTTTGAGCTGATGCTCTGTTCTTGGGCTGCCTCTGCACCCATCAGTGGTAGGGTTGATCCAGACCTTCACCTCAGATCCTAATAAAGTTCCTTGCATCATCTTTGAAACAGGTGTTGGAGGTGGGTTGCTGGAATTGCTGAAAGAATGGGTTTGAGCCAACATGTTTCTAGTTTCACTACCAAGGTTTTCTATTGTTGGAGGTAATAAATAAATAATAAAACACTCCCTGCATGCTAGTTATACTAGAGATGGGTGCTCTTACACAAAAGGCAACATGTTCATAACTTAGCATAATCAGACATTTCTTCCTTTCCATTATTTTGTCCATATTTATATGGTTAATAGAATGTTAGTTGGAAACCAGGCCATGCTGTAGATCCAAAATACTGTTTCAGGCAGTATTCACTTTTCTGATTTTGTGTATTGTTAAAACATTTTCAATCAGAGACAATATTGATGAAGATGTTGTTTGAAGAATGCAGTTGGCTGAAGGAGCCCCCTTGATGTTTCAAAATGGATTTTTCAGGAACAAGAACCTTAATTGTTAAGGTTCAGGGAATGGTCCTTACAGTCTGGAGAGCCTTGAGACTCTAAAACTGATTGCAATGCAGTAAGTAACCCACAACTGCTTTTTCACCCTCTCTTGGAGATGATGGTAAACTTTCAGTAGGATCACATCTGTGGGATTTTTTTTAAAAGCATTGAGGAAACTGTCACACTCTCCCTTTTTGTCTATTACTCTCTTCATGTAGAAATATCAGTAGCATTTAGCCTTCCACTGCTGTTGCATTTTTCCTTTGGTATGCCTCTTTACCTGATCCAATGCCATAAGCCTAGAGCACTATGGCTGTAGAAAAGTACAATCTCAAAGCAGACTTTGATTCAGTCAGTCATTGGACATTGGAGTATCCTCTTTCTCCTGCTTATTGATGTGTGAATTGGAAAAATCCTGTTTTCTGCAGTTGTGTAAGGAGTGTCAAAAAAGTAGATGTTAGGCTGAAGTAAGGTTTAATCTTACCTCACATGTTTATTTCAAGGGGTAGTTCAGTAGGAGATTTTTTTTTTCAAGAAGGGAACAGACCAAAGCACTTTGCCAAAATAGTTGGTGAGATGAGGAGAATATTAACTTGCTGTTGTACAAACTAATCATCAGGGGTTTATTCTGGGGCTGAGATGATCATCATTTTTGCTTGAGATCTTGCAAGCAGAGCGAGACCAAACGTCCCAAAGTTTCAGTCCCAGAAGACACAAGGTCGTGTAGCTGAGCAGGATGGCATTTACTTTCCACAGCTAACTGGCAGGTCTGGGGGTAGCAGGGCAGAAGTAACATCAGATGAAGATCCTTTCTCCAGGTCATACACTTTTGTGCTAATAGAGTGACAAATATTCACATAAGAGAAGGGAGGCTTGTTCAGAAGCCTTTTCTGAACTGTGGATCTGGCCTTTACCAATCCTGGAGGTCAACAACAGACTCTCATGTTTCTGTTGAAAACTGGGCTTGCAGCAAAGCTTCATGGAGTGCAAAGCTGCACAACTTGCACTGCCATCCGCAATCCGCTGTCTGCCATCTTAGTAAGAGTGAAGCCAAGGCTATGTGTAGATAAATCCTGCCATCTTCAGGAGAAGTTGCTTCAACATGAATTACATCAGCCTTGGCATTGCTGTCTGCTGGAGTGGTACCAGTCTTTGGAAACTATCCATTTAAGGATAGATCCCATCTAAGGAAACTATGTGATCTCTTAATACTACCTTTGATTTGGTAAGAATGCTACTTCCTTTGGTTTTTCTCAAAAACATGATCATGAGGTTGTAATTGTTGAAGCAGTTGTCCTTCAGGAGAGGGATCAGAGCACCTGTTGTTTGGTTATGCACTGACTAAAGGGAACTCACCCCTGCCTGAGCTAGCACAGCTGTGGGAGGGATCCAGTTTGCCCAGCTGCAGCAGGGCTAAGTGAGTCATCTAAATAATTTTTATAATTAGAGAGAGGTATCTCCATAGGGTGACTCATCCCACCTACCTTGGCAAAGAGTGACTTGTTCTCTGGAAGTGCCTGTGTTTCACCACTGACTGCACAGAGAACCTGAGTGGTGAGATCAGACACCTGCCTCCTATGTTCTTTAGGTGAGATAATATCTTTCTGTAAGTGATAAGAGCTCAAGTTAAATTCTAAAGCAGTCTTGGGTAATTGGTAGGGCTGGTGATTAAAGCAAGAAACTGAGACTGGAATTACTAATATCTTTTACTGCAATATGGGATAAATGGGAGATCTTAAAAGACATAGCCTTTTAATATAAATGTACTTGAATGAGATGGTGGCATTATCAAATATAAGTCTTCATTTAACCTGTAGTAAGCTTAAGAATAATTTGCTTTTACATTGCCACCTGCTTGTAGAAGCCTCCCTCACACAGTATTTTCACCCAGTGGAGTAAGAGACCTACATCCTGATCTTTTGAACTTCTGTATTTTGACACAGAATCTTCTCTCGTGACAGTAACAGTTATAACTCTTCCAAACAACAATGTTTTGAAAGTTTAGCTGTAGAAAAGCAAGCATAGTAACAAATGCTGTCTTAAACTCAACATATCATATACATTCCTTCTTAATAGCAACAAGCCTTTTGGTAAACATGTTTACATATATTTCTTACAGCCGTTCTACCCACTCACCAAATGCTGACCTGAAGTCAGTCCTTTTCAGCATAACCTTATTTGTGCTCCTGCTCTGGCTGGGTATTGCCATGACTAAAGCTCTATGAGGTCCAGTAGAGGATCATACAATCTTTTTCTTTTCAGTAAACTTTATTGTGAGCACTGGTAATCAGAAGTTACATTTACAGTTAATTCTGAGAATGGATTAATCTGAGAATGGTACCTGCCCACTGGTTGTGATGTATGCAGTATAAAAAGATGGTGCATTTATGATGATTATTTTGTTTATTTTTTTAGATGTGGATTTAACTGATATGATATACAAAATCCCTCCCCTCATGAGGAAAAGAGCCCTCTGTAAGTATGATCCTTGCAAGTAAAGATGTGTCATTAGATGATAAATTAATATTGCAATTTAAATGAATCGTTGAGGTCTTAGAGAACCTTGGAAAACTATTACATCCAGTAATATTTAAATACAAATAGCTTCAAAACAAATTAGATACCTGACCCTCTTGTAACTTATCAAGGATTGACCCTTTTTAAGGATTGCAGAGATTTAAACTTAAAAGCAGCCAGGCTCTTGAACCTAATTGCTGTCTGACCTGTACCTTGGTGAACATGTCAGTTATTCTCTAATATGTTATTTGTAGATTTTGGGGGAAGGGCCTATGGCATCCTGTCTTAATCTCTGCAAGTACATTTTGTAGGTCTTTTCATCAGGCAGTTAGGTTTAATAAATTTACAGACTGTTAAACATCACATTATATAAAGAACAAACCAAGGAAAACCTATTGCTGAAAGAAGGGAAAAAAATAGGAGAATGGAAAGCCTTGGAAACTGTCAAAGAATTTTGATGGAAGTTTTATTTGAATAAATACTAGGACATTCAGTTCTATTTGAGAAAGGTTGGTTATTCACTAGCCACTTAAACATTAATAAATAGAATAAAGCTTTTTTTACTGTGTGTGATCAAACCTTGGAACAACCAGGTTGGTTAGAGAGGTCTTGTCCAAAAGACCTTGTCCAACTGGACAGTGTCCTGAGAAGCTTCCTTCAAGCAAAGGGGTTGGATTAGGTAAACTCCAGAATTTATCCAATCTCAACTACTCAATATGCGTTGAAAATCTGCCTACTTTAATATTTGACTGTCAGAAATTATATATATAGGCAGAGTGTTGTTTTTATACACTGTCACTGAGTTTTAGAGCTTTGGGGTGCGATGTTCAGAGATCTCAATTTCTGCTTCTTCCATTCAAAAGAAATTTTTTTTCCCATTTGGAATTGACTTATGCCATATTATATAAACCTGACTTGACTCAAATTCTTACTTCTGAGTGGTAACAGACTGGCTTATTATGTAGGCAAAGTCCAAATTTCCTCCCTAGAATGAGCTCCTCATTTAAAATCTAATTTCTAAGCTGATGTAGATGTCCAGGCTGTGTTCAGTTCAGTTGTCTTACATGCTTAACTTGCATTTGAATTTTTGGTGTCCAGTGAAGCAGTGATAGTTAAGAAGCTTGAGTACCCCATAGAGAGAGAAAGATTCTTTTGAAATCCTCCAGAGGGGTATGCTGACTTATTAAATTCAGAGACTTAAGTTAAGCAGGTTCAATGTTCCTTTGGAGGTCTTCTGACAGATTTAAAGTGGTGTTTTAGAACAAAATGTAAGCTAGGTACTTTGTTTGATTAGAATGCATCTTGCTCATTGTTAGGCCCATCAACCTAAAAGGAAAAGAAATACTCTCCTATTTTGCAGTGTGGTTCAAATGTTTTGTAAAATGAATGACAGACTTCTGGGAAGGTGTTAGTTACTTTATTAGTACTTTTCAGGTTTATTAGATTTTACTCCTTACTTGCTAAATTAATAGAGTTTGTCATAAGATTATGAAACAAATAAAAAAGTTCCATAACTGCAGTGCTAGCACAGTTGATTGAAGGAACATTCACATTCAAAATCATAACCAAATTTTCTGTAGGCTTTCTTTCCTACTGTAATTTTCACTTCATAGGCATTGTGAGGGGAAGGACTGTCATGGATGTCTGTAGTTCAAAAAAGTGGAGGAAAAGCACCAATGCTGCTATCTGCCACATCAGCAGGCATCCCTTTTTGCTTTTTCTTTCCACCACCATCCCAGAATTTCAACCTCTCTCTGGCCCAGTAGGCTTTATTTATAGTTTTCATTATCCCTTTCTCATGGCAGTAGAGCCTAGAACAGCACAGTGTGCTGACACTGACAACATTTCCTGCCCTTTTGTTCTGCACTCCACCAACCTGTTGTCCCTTTGTCCTTATCCCTAGTGCTTCCTCTGCAGACAGAGGCCCCATCTGACAAATTTACTTGTGCTCCCCAGGGAGTAGAAACCAGGAAACTTCATTAAGGATGGTTTAATCACTTAGACAAAGGAGAAGAGCAGCTGGTTTGTTAGCATGTCTCTCTCAAGCCCCATTCTCTGACAGAAAAGCTTTCTTGCACATGGTCCAGTTTTCAACAATTTGCTGTAAAATTCTGTAGATGTAGAGTTCATTCAAATGGAGTTACTATGCATTGGATCTGCCTTGAGCATTTTATTTGAATGACCTGAGATGATTTTATGGCAGTAGATTTGCTGTGGTTGAAAATAACAGTAGCTGATAGTGGCCTAAAATTTTGGTGTATGTTTTTGCTTTCTCTGTTGCTTAGCATGGTAATGTTAGAGGAATAGCAATTGGATACAACCTGCTGCACTCTGCTACTCTGTGAGACAAACATCAGTAAAGCCAAGCAGCAAGAAGAGAAGGGCTCTTCATGAGAAAATGACAGCAAGAGAACACAGCCCCCGCCATGGTGCCAAGTCCCGCACTGTGCAGAGGGCCTCCACCATTGATGTCACCTCTGACATGGTTGGCCTTTCTCTAACAGGTTTGTACCTTCCTGGCAGCTACTGCTCTTTTGCTGCTTCTTCCAGAATCTGCCTTGTGCTAATTTTGGTTTTTTTTTCTTTTAATTGCTCGAAGATTTAGATCTGTCTGGTTATCTGGAGGTAATGAGATAAAGGAATTATGCTAAAAAATTCTAAAAATCTTGAATTTGCTACTTTTAAAATAGACAAAACATTGAAATCAGAGGGGGATTAAAAAAATTAAGTTAGATTTTTTGTAGTTATATTTTTCACTCAAAAATAAGCAATGGGGAGAAACTTACAAAATAATGTCACGGTCTAGGAAGAGTCTTGGCAACCTCCTTGGTTTACATTGTATAAAATTTTCAAAAGAGTTCAGGGAGCTGAGGCTTGTCTCTCTTATCTTTTATGGTTATTAAATTAGGATTCTAACCCTCAGAGGCTTGCTTTCATTAGTGAGAGAGACAGGTACTTTTAAATTTTGTCCTATTAACTACCACAGATTTAATAATTTGGAGTTAGTAGTGGCTCAGGCTTTAATCCTGCTGTTTTCTATTGAGATTAAGCATTTACTATTCCCATATTGCATATAATCTTGTATAGGTTTGCATATTTTAATATGTTTTATAAACTGAGATCATCCCAGATTTTCCAAATAATTATTAGATACCAAGGATTACCAGATAAATATTTTAGATACCAGTCATGGCTCACTGAATTAAAGAAAAATATTTTTTGTATAAAATGTAGTTTCTTTCTCTGTGTGATTGCAACTTCAGGAAAGAATTCACATGGCAGTGATGTGAATTGTCTAATCTTGTGGTAATTTTTCTGTTTTACAGGAAACATTCAGGATCCAGATGAGCCAATTTTAGAGTTCAGTTTAGGTAGGCTTAGTGATTTTCATGCTAGTTTTGATAATGCATGCTGTTGAATATGTGTGGGGTTTTGTAAGTGTTGATTTTGAAGTGCATTTCATATAGTAAGGTTTGCAACTTTGCTCTGATTTTTATGGAGATGTGGTACAGTTTTTGTGCTGCTTGTACAGTATCTTTTGATAAGCAGCCAGCAGTTTCATTTTGTGGAGTTTCTAGAAGTCTGTAACAAAAGAATCGGTCTTACAAAATTTTTAATGTTTACTATGTGATTATTATTATTATTGTTGTTGTTGTTTACTTTGTTTATGTGAAGTTGCAGTGAAACTCCCTTCACTGTCAGTTAACCAGCAGTTCAGGTCTTCAAGCAAACTGAAGATTTGCTGGAAACACCATTTTAGGGCAGAATGGTTTCTAAGACTTGTGAATTACACCTAACTTCTTTCCTGGGGTTTTTGCTGTCAAGTGATAATGCAAGATGTAGAAGTGACCTGAATTGTGAGATGGTTGAATTTGGACAAGAAGCTTGTGCATTGACTCACCTCACTTATTCTTTAGGTGAAAAATGTTTTCTCATGAAAATTCAGTCCACATTTTCAACTGCAGGATGTTTTTTTTGGCTTAATAGTGGACTATTATTTGAAAGGTTATGCTCTTAACAGTAGGCAAATGTAAAATTAGAAAATTTTATCAGTTGTGTGTAATTGTAATAATAATCTTAACAAGCATTCTCAGAGCTGAATGAGGTATTTCAATTATTTTCAGATAAATTAAAAATGTCTAGAATTACAAAGCTGTTTAGCTAAATTTCAGAATTAACTTCCTGCATGTAGCTGAAGCTGAGTTAGACCACACTGTAGCTACCTGTATCTAGACAGATAGAATTTGGCTCTGAAGTTTAATGTAATTGTGTAGGGTCACTTATGGAAATTTTTGGAATTTTTTTCCTACTCACCATAGTCCTTTTCCCAGCAGTTAAACTCACAGTAACATTTTAGAGGAAATAAATTGCTGTCATCTTGCAATCACAAGCTGGTTTTCATCAGCAGTGCTGCTTGATCAATGTTCAGGCGCTTCTGTTGGTTGTCCCTGGGCAAATGCCATTTGATAATGGGCTTAATGGAGCGTGACTTCAAATCAAATGCAGCCAGGTCATGAGATTCCCAGGGGAAAACCTGCATGTGGGCTCTTAGGATGAGCTTGCCAAGGGGTGGATAGGCATGTATTAGAAGAGAACAAGTTTAAATTGCAGCTGCAGAGCTTGGAGCCAGACTGAGCTGATTGCATGTTTACTGTTTGTGTGCACAAAGTTGGGTGATGTCTGCTTTTATAGGGTGGTGATAGAATGAATATGAAGCCCTTTGTGGTTTGATCGCTCAGGGTGTATAATGGGGTTTTATAAAAATGTAGAGTCTTACAGCAACATGAAAAAGATCCTGAATCTAAATGTATTTATCTGTTGCATACCTAAGCTTGCAGTGAGCTGCTAACTCCATCGCTAGATCGAAAACCAAATAGTTTTGTAGCAGTGAGTGTAACTACGCCTCCCCAGGCATTCTGGACGAAGCATGCACAGACAGAAATTATTGAGGTGAGTGCTCAGGTACTTCTAGATTAAATTTAAAATCAAAGCTAACAGAGGAATCATTTCTTCCCTAACAAATATCACCTTGCATTAACTTTTGGCTTTTTGTTTATGATTACAGGGAACGAGTAATCCTATCTTTCTAAGCAGCATTGCCTTTTTCCAAGACTCTCTTATCAATCAAATGACACAAATCAAACTCTCCGTGTATGACGTCAAAGATAGATCTCAGGGAACAGTAAGTTTGCTTTATCCTGTTGCCTGCCCAGTCAGTGGAGCAAGGAAATGAGAGGGAAAGAGATACAATTAGTAACTTCTGTAGAAGAAAACAGTGAGATAGCAGCACTGATCATACAGAAAGCAAGATGGATAGGGAAAGGAGGAACAAATGAGATTGGCTTGGCAGAGTGAGAAGCATTGCCACTTTTCTCAAATAAGGCTTGTCTGCAGCAACTTTGGAAACCATGGATTTAAATAAAAAAGGTCCTGTCACTTGTGCTCCTATATTGTGGACATTTTTAGTGAACTAGATAATGAATAGGATCTAACATCCCTGACTGAGGCTTCTAGCCTGTGCCAAGATGCCAGAATGAAATGTTCCTTTGGAACAGAACATCTAAATTCTGGGAATCACTGATACATTAGATTTTGTTCAGGGATAAGGTTTGTTCCTTTACTGAAAAAAAACCTTTCAGTGTCAGCACTCCCATGTTGCTACTTGGATTTTTGGGGAATACAGGCCTTTTATTCTCCCACTGTTGTCCAGAATACTGTTTCAGGCCCAATGTATCTGCTCTTCCATGGCTTCCTCAGGGGCAGCAGAGCCAGCCCTCTCTGTTCAGTGCTTCATAGGGAAACTCTAGGGAAAAATTAACACCCCCAGAGGAAGTAAGTTCTTCACAAGGAGACAAATTTGGGTCAAGGATGCAGCCTGAGCCCTGTTCAGCCATTGCTTTCATGTTCCTGAATTGCTTGACCTAAGCTCATATATACTGAGGTGCCTCCATGTATATCCTAGAGAAACAAAAATGCATATTGTCCTCCAGTAGAAGAAAAACTTGTAGAAATTATCAAATATATTAAATTTTAAGAGATTTTAATTAGTTGTATATGGCATATTTAGTTATGGTTTTACTCCTGGACTAGTATGCATTTTGCACTTCAGTGCTGTGGTCAAAGCCTTTGCTCACTGTAAAGGTGAATAAAATTCTGGAATTCATCTTCTTTCAGATGTATTTGTTGGGTTCTGGGACGTTCACTGTAAAGGATCTTCTTCAGGAGAAGTACCACAGGTTGCACATAACACTAAGGTTTGTAGTATTTTCCTTCTTTTAACTGTTAATGCTTCAAAACATGGTTAAGATGAGATGAAAACCTCTTATGTCATGGCTAAGTTGAAATGGACTTAATTAAACTCCCTTGTTTTGATATCAAGTATATTCTGGTTATCAAAATGTGTGAATACATGCATTTCTTCTCATTGTCATGTTACCCTGAAATGTATAAGCTGAGCACAGAGCGCTACCTAGGCTGCCTTCATTCCATGCAGCATCCTTGTGGAATAAGGGGAATGTTCTTCTGTTGGACTAACCCATTATAAAATTATTCCAAATGAAGTTGAA
Source organism: Agelaius phoeniceus (assembly GCF_051311805.1). Classification (NCBI taxonomy): domain Eukaryota; kingdom Metazoa; phylum Chordata; class Aves; order Passeriformes; family Icteridae; genus Agelaius; species Agelaius phoeniceus. The sequence goes on from NC_135266.1 coordinate 31,922,458, forward strand.
AAGCTTCCTGTTTAAACTGTTATTGAAGTTTGAAGATTAATAGCCTTTTATAAGTGTTTCCTTGTTGATGAACAGGTCCTCCTCCAAAAAAATCTCAACGCAGAGTATTTGTTGCAGGTCGGCTGAAAGTGACCGTGTTGGTAACATCACGGTTATTGGATGGCAGATGGAGGAAAAATCTGACCAAAGGCCTCCAGTGACAAGGTCACCTGATACAATTAATGGAAGGGTGAGTATGAGCATTGGACCAAATTCAGAAGAATGCAGATTTATTGCCAGCATTGAAATAAGCTAAGCTGACATCTGCCATCAACTTTCCTGTCCATCTTAATATTTAGTAGTGCTTTGCATTTTCAAAATACTGTAAGGAGCATCACCTAATGGTGATGAAGCCATTTTGAGATTTGCAGAGCTCTTGGTTCTCATGTGTGGGGTTAAAAGTCTTGGGAAAAAAACATTTTAATTTTAAATGATTAAGCTTTAGTATCAAGTATTCATGTTCTTCTTTGGAAGAGGTTTTTGGTACTGTTCATTGGTGCATTTGGTGCATGGATAAGCAGTTTCAGAGACATGTGGTATTTTATTTCACATTGTGGATTGAAAGGTACCATTCAGCAAATCTGTAATGAAGATGCTAAGGAATTCCTAGAATTGTTTGAGAGCAGATGTTTGCAGTACTTTCTCAGCCTAGACATATATTTAATTCTGTAAGGCTTGTGTTTTGAGTATTTTGGTGATCGTTGCACTCTTATATGTGTATTATATTCACAGTGTGCATTAGAATCCCTTTTTATCCTCCAGATCTGTTTGTGCCTATTGATGCAGTACCTGCAAGGACTCTGGAGGTGTGCTAGCATAAGTAATTGAAAGGCTGGATGAAAATTTTTGTGGCATTTTGAACTGTGCAGTAGAAGTAAATAGGAATGCTTAGGATTTATTATTCCAACCTGCAATATTTTTTATCCACAGGAGAAATATTAGAAATATTTATTTAAAGCATGTGTGGAGTTGAATATTTCTTTGAAGTCTTTCTGATAGGTCATCACAGCATATTGTTTGGGCACTGATGTTTCATTCTTTACAATTTCTGATTTTTCTTGGGTTTTTTTTGTTCAGACTGTGTTGCCAGTTGATGAAAGTTTAACAGAATCCTTAGGAATCAGATCCAAATATGCTTCATTGCGGAAGGATGCACTACTGAAATCTGGTAAGCTGCCCTGGGCTGTAACAAGTAAGCTTTAGGTATCAGTAAAAGCTAATCTTCCCTGTGTGCCTGTGGCCCCAGGGCATTTCAGCAGATGTTTCATTTGAATAGGAACAGGCTGCTGATTGAGCAGTCCTTTGAGGGTCATACCAGAATAAATAATTTTATCATATGCACTATTCTGTATTGTAAAAACAGCAGAAGCAAACTCTTGCCACTAGATTGACTGTAATATAACATTTTCCATGCAATTTCATAGTCTATTCCTAAACAATTGTTGCAGTGTGAGGAGAGGGTCAGAGGAAAGCAAATTGCTTTACAGAAAGAATCTTGCGGAAGAGCAAGTTTTCCAGCAAATGATTGCGTGAGAGGAAAATGCACAGTACATAGACAAAAAAAAAGGGCATTTTAAAAGGTGAATATATATTTAATTTAGCTTCTTTAGCAGTGTAGTAGGTCATTTGGAGTGGAGGCTTTTCCTGCAAACACTTGAAGAATGGCCATTGCAGAATGACCATGCGTGCAAAAGGTAGACTGATGCCTGCTTAAACCAGATCTTTACAGCAGGGTGTTTCAGCATAGTGAACTGAAGCCATTTACTTTAAGAAAGAAGAGACTTTGTACACTTTGAAGTCAGACCCTAGGCTTAAATAACATGGTTTTAATTTTTTAGTGTTTGGTGGTGCCATTTGCCGAATGTATCGTTTCCCAACGACCGATGGAAACCACTTGAGAATCTTGGAGCAGATGGCAGAGAGCATCCTGTCACTGCACATCCCTAGACAATTTGTGAAGCTGCTTCTAGAGGAAGATGCAGCAAGGTGAGTTTTGGGATAGTTTACATGTGCAGTAATACAGCAGTGATGTGGCTGTTACTGAGTTACAAAGGCATAAATATATCTGTGTTAATGCACTGACTACTTAGTGAGATAAGAAATGGCTTTGAGAGTCAGAAGAGTAGTTTTGACTGGAAAACAAAACAGAATAAAAGCAAGTAAAATGAAATGCTGTAGTACAGTAATGACATGGCCTCATTTTAGGAGGTGGGAGGGAGAAGGAAATCTGTTAAGCATTTTGTAGGTTTAGTCTAAATTTGCTTCTTTTTGGAGCAATTAACTTTCTTCCAGGCAACATACTTCTTTATGATTGTTTCTTCCCTACATTTGTAGGCTGTGGTTTGCAAATGTAATGTTTTATATACTCTTTGTAAAGGCCAAGATTGGAATGTTAAAGCATTTTAGCTGTGTTTTTGAGTATTGAGCTTTTATTTTGACTGTATTTTAATCCAATCCTATAGACCTTAACTAAGTCTGACCTTTATTAATACTAACTGGTGTTCTCGTTATTGTATATTAGGAATTTCAGTTCCTTCAGAATATTGTGAAATAAAATCATGGGTTAATCTATTCATTGTAGGTATTTTCATATTTTGTGAAAATGACAAACTCTCAGAGGAAGACGGCAGAGACTTTTTGTAATTCATGGGAAAGCTCATTGAGTATCTGAACTTTCTGATATTATGTTTTTAGTGGTGTGTGCTTAGATTCTACAAATTGAATGCTCTATCTTGTTCAGCCATCCTACTAAAACCTTGGTGGAGCAGGCTAGGGGTATGCCATTGCACATTTAGTCATGAGGTATTTGTTTTTTATTTTGCATCTTTGTTTCTCTACAGCTTTCCTCACAGTAGGATTTAAAAGCACCTATTCATTATTAGATACAACCATAATAATAAAGAGTGGGGAAGCTTATCCATAAGATGCCATGTATGATGGATATAGGTTAAGGACTTGAAGATAAGGAGAATTCAGGGTGAATGAGCAAAAAAATGTGTCTTTCAGTAAGACTATAGACAGTGAAATTAGAGGCCTTGGCCATGAATTGTGACTGTTCAGAGGCTCTTGCTAAAATCATGCAAAGATTGGTGGATGCCTGTTGTAAACAGGTACAGGTTAATAACAGCCCAGGTGATTGTTAATATGACCTTGTATATGTCCACTGGGTAGTGTGGCTCAGAGGTAAATAGGCCTTTGTGTAATTACTGAGAAAGGCTCCCTTGTCTCTGCTCAGTTGAGGTGACCCTCAATAATGTGCACAATCACACTTTGTATTCACAGAGTCACTCAAATTTGACCAAGTGCTCTGTTCTCCATTCTCAGTGCTGCAGCCCAGAGGAATGACAGACAGCTACACAAGCACAGCTGTTTCTGTCTTCACATCCTGGTGACTTTTAAAACGTCCTTGGATAATCACAACTGCTGTCTCTTAGATAAAACTCTTCTGGGCCAATGCCCTTTGAAAGAAAACATCTACTGGGGGGTGTGGCATTTTGACTGCCTATTTATTTATGGCATCCATATTCCTTGATGTCTTGGCTCTAAGGGACAAACAAGTAAACTTGAAGTGGTAAGCTGTGAATTTACTTCAGGAAGACCAGGGCTCAGATGCATGGCTGGTTTTGAGCAGGGAGTTTGACAAGGTAATCATAATAGCATCTTATGCAGAAAGCAAGTTTTATGATGAAACTGGAAGTGTCTTTATCTAGGTCACTGATAAATATACTTTATGCTGTTGCCTGTTGGCAAAGCAATCTGATGTTTTTCTTGGAAATTTAGTTCTTTTTGATAATATCCAAAGTACTGTGGAGTGGGAATTGCTCTGTGAAATGCTGTCTTAAATTATACACAGACAATTGGTTAAAACTATGGAATTAGGAATATTGAGAGAATTGCAAAAAGAAGTGCTGGATCCTTTTGACAGATGATTGTTCTACCTTTTCCGGGGTAATGTGCTGTTGAATTTAGTCTGGTGTTGACTTGTTTATTTTTTCCCCTTTCTTCCTTTATTCCAAATAATACACTAATCCAAGAAGAGAGTAATACAAATGTGACGTAAAATACACTGAGTATTTTCTCAGCAGCACTGCTGGGGAACAGAATGTAACAGAGGATTGCCATGTGTGACTGGAAACCTGGCAGTTGGGGTACAAGGGGTTTTCCTGTTTATATCTGTGGATGTCCAATCCTCCTTTATTCTACCCTGAGTGCCCAAAATCCTGAATTTTAGATGACGGTTTTTTTGGCTCATCTTCAGTCTCTCCAAACCCTTAATGCTTAATGCTTGCAGTCTCTCCAAACCCTTAATGCTTACACTTCTTAGGCCTTCCCTGGCCTTGAAAACTGTTGTGTACCTACCTTACCAGTGAATATACTCCTTGGACCTAACATCAGATAGGTGCTAATATCCCACCTAACCTCTGTCAGAGTTTTTAATTAAAGAGCCACCACAGTTCAGTAAAGTGTCCTTAAAAGGTCCTCATTGTCCCAAGTTACTTGACACAAGACAGTTCCCATCATTCACCAATCCTCACATAGTTGGAGAGCTCCTGCAGAAAGGTGGGAAGTTCTGCTTATGATCAACACCTGAGACTCCTGGGGGAAGTACAGTATATTCTGCCTGTGAGGAAGCAGTTTGCCTCACAGTAGTGCTCAGACTGTGCTCTGAGATGTGCTTGTGATGTGTGTTTGGGATGTGTTGTTTCCAGTCTGGTGAGTAGCTCAGACATGGTAAATTGAGAGTGTGTCAGCTGAGGATGGTGTTTTGTTGATAAGATGTGAAACTCATTCTTGGTCAAGTGGACTATGGACATAAACACCTCTCTTTCCCTCCCTCCCCATTTTTTTCCCCCCCAGGGTTTGTGAACTAGAAGAATTGGGAGAACTGTCTCCTTGTTGGGAAAGCCTTCGTCGACAAATAGTTACACAGTACCAAACAATTATTTTAACTTACCAGGAAAATCTGACTGACCTGCACCAGTATAAAGGTGATTTTTTTTTATAAAAACGTGATTCTTCTCTACCAGGGTTGTTAGTGCTTCTCTGAAATTGGGAATCCAGAATGCTTTATGATGAGTAAACAATGCTATTATATTTTTTGTCTTTATTAATAATTATTGTGAGTTTGCTAATTACCAGGGAATATTTGTCCATTCTGTTTGTCCTGTTATCTAACTCTGAAAGCAGAGGACAAGGCTTGAACAGTAACAGAAAAATTTTGGTTTGTTTTTTCTTTTTTATTTTCTCTGCTTTACTTTCAGCACATAGCAAATGATGAATAAAGCTTCTTGAATGTTTTAGCATAGGCACAAGGAGAAGAGTTTTATGCTTACTTTTGTCTTGCATTTCTCAGGTCCTTCATTTAAAGCCAGTAGCTTGAAAGCTGATAAGAAACTGGAGTTTGTTCCGACAAATTTACATATACAGAGGATGAGAGTCCAGGATGATGGAGGATCAGGTATTAGTTTCTCTTTCTTCACTGGTCTCGTTACTTTTCTCTCTACTTCTTTTTATTTCCATTGTCAACCATACAGCCAAGTTTCTACAAACTACTGTAGTAGTGCTACTTGGCATTTTTGTAACACCTTCTATCCTCAGATTCCAAATCTCTTTACAAAAGAAAAGATGGAAGTATAATTATTGCTGTTTTACAGGTGGCAAAACTAGGTTCTGGAGTTAACTGAACTCTAGGTGGCACAAGTTAGCCTTTGTACTAGAGCTGGGTTTAGCTGCTGCATCCCTTCCAGACATTCTGAATTGCAGTAGAATAAAAAAAGTTCTGACTGTTGTTTCTTGTTAAGCTTGTGTGCTTTTTCTCCAGAATCAACGTGTATGGCTATGCAAAATCACATTTTTTCACATCAAGCTTGTTTCATCGTAAATAACATGGGCTTTCCCTTCTTTTAGCAGTAATTCCCCGTGACCATGAACACACACTTGTGTCCATGTGAGGGATTCCAGTAATGGCAAGCGTTGTATACAGACCAGTGTTCAATACTTCTTTTTCACAGCCCATCTTCTAGATTAAGAAACAAAGGACCTGCATTCATGTATGGGTCTTTCACCTGAAAAAGTATTTGATGGATTTCCAGGGCCTCTAGAACAACTTAGTTTTCCATGTCTTTCAAACCTTGGCAAAGTTTTCCAGAAATTACTTTCAGAAAAGATTTTGAGCTTACACAATTGTTTGTCCACATTAAAGATGACAGGTTTTCATTTGTAAGTCCTTTTTGTCCATCCCAGATCAGAACTACGACATAGTCACCATAGGAGCACCAGCAGCTCATTGTCAAGGCTTTAAATCAGGTGGCTTGAGGAAAAAACTGCATAAATTTGAAGAGGCAAAGAAACAGTAAGTAGAAATACTATTGTGTCAGCTATTATTGTGCCTTTTCCTCCTGGTCCATGCTCAGTTATTTGGAAAATCATTCCATTCTGTTTTTATTTCATTCAATAGTACTACTATACAATATTTTTAATTGAATATTTTTCTGTGCATTTTTTTTCCAAGGAAGGAGAGGGAAAACAGTTTCTTCCTTATATTACTGTGTTTATTTGTTTACTGACAGGCTCTTTCTAAGAGTCTTTTCATGAAAACTTTAATTTTTCTGAATACTTGTTGATTCATTTAATTTAGTTTTTTTAGGTGTTAGTTTGGGTTCTGCCTAACTATGGGTCAGAACATTTGCTGAACATCTTCAGCTGCACTACATCATGCTTCAACCCATTCTTTTCAGGAGACTTTCACCCCTCTCATAGCTTCCAGGTCCTGTTGCTGAACTCTCTTTAGTAGGAACCTGCTGTGCCTGATTAGTAAATTCCTTGTTGACAAAATGGATTTAGTTCTGAAACTATTGCTGGAGGCTTTCCTGCATTGCCTAAGGTTTATGCACAGATTTGGCCTCTGAATTTGGCCTCTGCCCTACAGGCAGGATACTTGACCCCAATGGGGTCTACAGGGACTGCCCAGTGACCTCTGTGGAAGTGTGGATGTATGAGATGTAGGAATTGCAGAAGCTGGGAAGGTCACATTTGCTAACATGGCACCCACTCTAGCTCCCAGAGAAGGGAGAGTGCTGCAGGGTCTGCATTGCTTCTGCTACTGTATGGAGCATTTAAGACACAGGAGCAGCAGGACAAGGAGTTGTTGTAGTCAGGGAAAGGGAGACCTTGATAATGCCCTTCCAAAGAAAGGATTAGTAGGATTTGGAGCTGATAGGACAAGGGAATGACGTGGGAATCAACTGCAGGATTAATTTTGGCTGTAGAGAAATGAATAGCAGCATCTTGTGAATGTCAGTCAGATATGTACTGATAGAAAGATTGGTGCAAAAGCACCTAGTGTAATTATTCAGGCTGACAGGGTGCACTAGGACAGGACTAGAGGAAACTGTAAAATTAAGGAACACTGGTATGCCAGGCTCACCCTTTCTGTTCTTTTGATACTACTATTGCTCTTTGAAATAACCTCCTTCTGTCAGCGTAGCCACTGAAGTGGTTCTTGCTCCTGCAATAGCTAATTTCCCATGTGGATTTGTTCTTTTTCCCCTCACCCAATAATTAAGTTGACTGGAGAGTTTAATTTCTGTCCAGTACTTTTCCTCTAAGCTTTTCAGAACTGTTCCTTCTGGGTCCATGAAAACTGCAGGTTCAACATTTGAAGAACAGCATTCATTTTAAATACATCTCTGTTATCAAAAAAGCCAGTATAGTAGAACTGAGATCCATCTCCTCAGTTTCATTGTTACATTCAGTTCTATCTTCTTTCATTGGCATAACTGTGCTTGGTGCATTCACAGCATTTCCCCAGATCAACTCATGGTCATCTGGCAATCTGTGTTTTTTTGCTTACAACTTCACATACCCACCTTATTGAAAAAATGACTCAAATAAGTTATTTCCCCAGTCATACTTTGTTTTGTTTCTGCTTTTGGTATTTGCTAACAATCTGCTAATTTTATTTTGGTTTTTTGTTTTTGTAGCAGTTATGAGGAGTGTTGGTGAGTTTTCTGTTTCTGAGAGTTCTATAGAGGGTTTCTGTTCTCTGGGTTGTTTTATTTTCCTTTTGTTTGGCAAAGATCTGGTGTGTTTTAAAGTGTGCAGGGCTTTTTAATGTCATGCATCATGGCATCCCTAATTGTGCTCTAAGTAATTGTAGCTGCTTTGTAGAACATGATGTGTGAATGAACTTCATTTCATCTGCAATGTTTGTTTGCAATGAACAGCTAGCTTCCTGGCTCTCTCTGACCATAAGAAGGTAAAAAACTGAAAATCAGAACACAAGGATTTTATATATTTTTCCTTTGTTATTTCCAATGAAAACTATCTGGAATGATAAACTTTTCTGCCAGTGATGGAAGATAATTAAGATAATTTCATGTATTTTAAAACCTTGATAGTGACAGATTTGGCATGGTGTATCTTTTTGTAATCCATGTCTTTATTTAAACATTTTCACATAATATTTTTTCTCATTTTGTGGTGTTCAGTGCTGTCAAAAGCAGAAATTACTTTTGGTGGTTCAAAAATGCAGAAATTCTGCTCTAAATTACTCTTATTAAGGTTGAACCCCTAATTCACTGAGAATTTAAGTCTGTGTTACAGTTGGCTGCTATAATACAATGAGAGCTGTTCATTTGAAAAAGCATTTGCAGGTTGGAAAGTAAGTATATGTGAACTTTACACCATAATTTTTTCCCCAGTCATCCTAGCAAATGTTTATGATTAAAAATATAATAATTCTAAATCCAATCTCAATATGCTGCATGGCCTTTTCTGCCAACTATGTCTTTATGCATGTTAACCACACTGTTGTGGAAAGAAATTGCTCAGAGGAATTGTCACTAAGATCACCAGTCACTAGAAAGCACAAATCAAGTGCAGGGAAAGCTCTAAAACCTGAGATTAATTTGCTGTATGGGATAGCAGTGCTGGGGAGTGGTTGTTCTCTGCCCCTCAGGTGGGTGAGCAGAGCACAAAGAAGGAAACTATTCCAAGAATCACTTCTAAGTTACATCCTTTGATAACAAATCCCTCATCTTTCTTTTGTAATGGAGCTCAGGCAGACACTGGCATTAGGCTTCTCCCTTGCCTTAATATCCTTTAAGGGACAAGAATTGGAATTGTGACATGATTCTGAAGTGTGCCCCACGCAACCCTCGTGTCCTACCTCACAGATACTCTGCAGAAATGAAGAGCATTGCTCTAAGGGTAGCAGAGGAGTTCCCACTCCTTGGAGGTCATGGTCTGTGGTAACTGTTCCTGAAAAAGAAACTCCTCTCCATGTAACCTCTCAGCGTGGCTGTCTCCATTTAACAGTGCTGAGATGGGTGCAAACAGTAGGTTCTTCTGGGCTGTACTATGCTGAAGCCATTCATGACTGAAAAAACATAATAAAATTAAGGTAATACACAATAGGTGTCCTCTCATGCTTGATGCCATGTCAAGAATGGATATCGCACTTGGCACAGCTGGAGATGATGTAAGGCCTGGTATTTGGGTACCTTTCCTACTGGGAAGGAAGAACCCAGCATTTTGCTTGACAAAGGGAGTCGTTGTCAGTCGGTTCCAAATAATTAACTAAGAGCACAACTTCAACTTAGAATAATTTTCTAAGTTAAAAGGCAGCCTTTTGTGAATGACTCTCAAGTGGGATCAAATTACCCTTTGGAAGTGCCGTTCTTTCTCCAGCAGTTGTAGATCATCTGTCTTGGATTGGATGAGCAACTTCTATAGACATCTAAACTTAAAAGGGCATTATCTGTTCTCCACTGTCAAATAAGCAGTCCTAGTGTAGCTGCATTATCCCCATATAAAGATATGTTTGTCCCTAGTTTAGTATTTTAAGTGTGTGCTAACAGAAACTACACAGAGAACAGTGTCCTTGGATCAGCCTGAAGATGCATGTTGATTTTTTACATATCATAAAATTGCTTTTGCTGGTGTAACTTGATTCTGGTCTGCAATAGGGGAAATTATATACTTGCAGAAGGACTTCTTTGTTAATACAACAGTGTTTGCATTATGGATCTGGGTGGCATTTCTGTGTTAGAAGAAGCATAGATTTTCTTTTCACGATGTTAGTCGATACATGATAAAACATGTTTGTAAGCAAGGCCTCAGTGAAGTATCTGTGTTGTAAGGAGAGGGAGAATGGAGCAAGATGTCTCTGCAAAAGGTGATTCTGTATCTGATGACAAAATCTGTCACCCACATTCTCCTCAGCAAAACTGTTCCTCTAGTGTGCAAACTCTGCCCACAGCCCCTTGGTATTAGGGATTAGTAAATCTGCATCTGAATACTTTTACTAAAGGCAGAGAAGTCTCTACCATCATGTTCCTGCTGTGCAATTGCCCACTGGACTTTCACTGTTGTTCACTAGTTAAGGTACATTTTTGTTGTCTGCCATTAATTCCCCAGCATGCCACTGTAATATGTGTACCTCTAGATCAATTTCCTCCCTAAAATCAATCTTTCTTTTTCAGCACTTCAACAGGTTCCCAGTCTATAATATACATCCCACAGGACATCGTTAGAGCAAAGGAAATTATTGCACAAATCAACACCCTGAAAACACAAGTCAGTTACTATGCAGAAAGGCTCTCAAGAGCTGCCAAGGATAGATCAGCTAATGGCCTTGAAAGAACACTTGCCATCCTAGCAGATAAGGTAGGAGAATAATTCATTTTCCTGCTGAAGCACAGTGTATTGCTTGTTCTGTCTGTACCTTTAGTAGTTTTTCTTGAAACATCTGTTTTACCTTTTTCAGTAGAGTGTTGTAACATACACAGACCTAAACAAAAGTTATATAAACCTTTAAAAGTTCCTGGTTTTATTTATGTATCTCCTACTTTTGACACTCTTGCCTTTACCTCCTCTTGAAAGTGCAATGTCCTCAGATTCCCTCTATTCATTCATCACATTGCAGTAATGTGCATTCTTCACTTTCTTTTATATCCTTTTCTCCATAACCACCTGGGGTTTTTTAATGTTCTGAGTCATCTGTCAAGCAGCAGCAACTGTGTGAAAGTTAATGAAACAATTCTGTATTTTTCCACTGGTGAAATAAGGAATAATGGTGACACAACCTTTGCTTGAATTATAGTGATGTAAACAAGTTATTTCTTGATGTGTGCTAACAAAAAGCAGACTGGACCCACAGCTGAACATAATCTTACAGGGAGAAAAAACCCAAATAGAGTTTTACTGACCTCTTCTGTCCTTGAAGCAGATCTGAAGGCTCTAAACAGCAGTAGGGGCCAATCAGCTTGCCATAAATTGTCCCAGTGGAAGGGATACGCATACAACTTTGTATAATAGCATCTCATGTAAATGTATTATTTATTATAATACTCATTCTAAATGAATGCAGTGTATAATTGTTCTGTGGGATTTTCTACGACTGGATTATATGTATATATAACATTTTCATGTCTTGTTTGTTGTTATTTTAGTAGACACACAGGCCACATAATTTTTATATTCATATGGCTTACAGAAATCCTTTAATGCAACACAGCTAAATAAGACAGGGAAAAAATTGCATTGATTAGTGGGTTATACCTTCAGCCCTCCTCTTAAGTCTTTTTATGATTTCAGACAGGATGATTGGGGTGATACCTGATTCTTCTGGTGTGGCAACTGTTGTGTGGGGCATAAAAATCATTTAATACAGACTTTAGTGAGTTGGAAGGGACTAATCAGGATCATCCTGGTCCTGCCCTCCCAGACTCACACCATGTACCTGGGAGCATTGTCCAAACACTTCTTGAACTCTGTCTTGGTGCTGTGACCACATCCCTGGGGAGCCTGTTCCAGTGCTCAGACACTACACATGTCTGTACGTTGTTCTAAGTTTTCATCAAATGGAGAATAAAGTGCAAATAAAGATGAATTGCACATTCCTCAGTGAAATTTTCAACAATTACAAATCTAATATAGTACTACAGACTTTGGAAATGTATCATTTGTGTTTTGGGATCCTATACTATTTTTTAAGGTCATTCTGTAAAAGTATTCTAAAGGCACCTTCAAGCAATAATTTCTTTTACAGAATACTGCTTCTTTTTTTTTCTTTCTTGAAAAAAAATACAGTATAAATTGTGTATGGAATAATGAAAAGTTTTCAAAATGTGGGGCTTTATTGCTTTTTAGACCCGGCAACTTGTCACAGTTTGTGACTGCAAACTCTTGGCAAATTCAATACATGGACTGAATGCTGCAAGGCCAGACTATATAGCTTCAAAAGCATCTCCAACCTCTGGGGAAGGGGAACAAGTGATGCTAAGGAATGATCAAGATACACTTGTGGCCAGATGGACAGGAAGAAATAGCCGATCATCTCTGCAGGTGGACTGGCACGAAGAGGAATGGGTATGTTTGCACAGTGGAGTGATAAATCCTTTGTTCTTTTTACTTTCTTTTTTAATAAGCTCTGTAGCTGCTCAGCAGATATGCATAGGATGAGTATGTAGGAAGTGCTGGTCAGCTAGCAAAGATGTTGTCTCTATCCTGCAGGCAGTTACTCCTTGGGATGGGAATACAAGCAGGCTTTAATAAATAATTCTGGGTCTCCTAAACGCTGGAAATTGTTAGAGGAGGTGCACAGCATTTTTAAGGCGAGGCCCAAGGGAAAGTAAATAGCTTTTCAAGTGAAAAACTGACCCCACTACAATGGGCTTTTGCACTTTCCCAAATAAAGTGTTATTTTGTGGGTGCTAGCTATGCAATTTAAGCTTCCTCTTACAGAAATACTACCATAAACATTTAGAACTTGCAGTCAGTCACTGTTTTGATTATGAACAGCATTTTAAAATTGTTTGCATGAAGTATTTAAATGATTTTCCTTACCACACTGCCAATCAAAATGAGAATCAGACTGTAAATTCTGTCATTTTGTTAAATAAACAGAAGTTAACTAAATCTCACAAATAGTCAAGATTATTTAAAGCAATTATTAATATTGGGAAATACCAACATTTAAAAGAGATTCAATTCATTTTGGAAATGGATCCTTGCTAGTTGTAATTATTTTGGCATACTTTGACTTACAGTCAAAGTCACAGTAATAAGATACAAATAGAGCTAATTCAGTATTTAGACATTACTATAATACAGTAATTTTATCTGTTGTTCGCTGAGTTACAGAGAAAAAAAGATGTATGATTGTATACAATTATTATGTCAAACATGAATTTCAAGAGTAAACAATAGTGCCAGCTAGAAATTAGAATAATAGGGCAGGAAGCGGAACTTAAAATTGTTTGGCAAGCTTACACAGAAAATAACTTTGCAATTTACTACACAAGTCATGTCACTAAATATTGTTGACATCCTGGTATACGTTATTTATATACCCATAATTTCTGTGTGCACACATGCAACCACAATAGCCCAGAGGAAAGTTTGCAGAGGAATTGTGACTAGAATCACAGGAGGAAATATGTCACCAAGGATTTGTTACCCAACGTCTCTTTTGGTTTTAAACTGGGAAAGAACTGTTTTCTTTTCAGGAGAAAGTTTGGTTGAATGTTGACAAAAGTCTGGAGTGTATCATACAGCGAGTGGACAAACTCCTCCAGAAGGAGCGCCTGCAGAGTGACAGCTGTGAGGACGTTTTCCAGTGTGATGTCAGCAGTACCAGTAAGAAAGGTAATCGGGACAGTCGTGCCTACTGGATAAATCCAGAAGATTTAAATGAGACCTCATCATCCTCACCACCTTCATCATCCTCACCACCATCTTCATCCACATCATCCTGTGCATGCCATTCTCTCAAGACAAGTGCGTATGCCAGACACTGCTTCTCACTGCTGCTCTCTTCCTGTGTGCTGGCATCATTCCTAAGCCTCCCCTACAGCCCTCCATGTGTTTTTAGCTCAGTGGTGGTGTTAAGCAGTGATGTCAGGCAGAAAGAGCTGTTAGGTGTACTGGGAGCTGCTAAGCCCATTACTTATTTTGAAATCCTGGTCCCACTGAAATAATTTCCAAATCCATTGGTGGCAGTAGTGCTTGGTTTTCACTCTGTGTGTTTTAAGCTGGTAAAACAGTTGTATGGATTATCACATGACAGACACCACCTCTGCTAGCTTTCCTGTTGGCTTCAGCTTCTTTGCAGCAGTCAAAGCTTATTATAGGTAAATAAAACATGAGAGAAGTGCAGGCACTACTAAAAAACCGATAGTCCCAGCTGGACTGCTAAAGCATGGGAGAAGACCACAAGCAGTCCCATTAGTTAAGCTGAATGTAGATGAACCTAACAGAGTTCAAAGCAAATTTTAACCCAAATTGTGGTGCTGAGGCACTCAATTATTTAGACCTCGTGTATCTGGAATGTAGGAATTGGCAGTGCAAGTTCTTAGTTGAATAATCCATTCAAACTTTATGCTCAAGCGGGTGCTGTATTGAACCCAGTGTAAGGTTGTGAGCCTGTGAATGAAATAAATCCATATAAGTTTAGACTGACAGTTTGACAGCTGTGCATTAAATTTCAGAATTATTTTATTTACTTATGTACTTGACTTACTCTGACATTCTTTGCATGTGGTCATTCTGATTTGGCCACCACTTAATAGTGCAGGTGGGCGAAGTGAAGCTCTAAAATGCCTGATCTGTGTTCTCATTTCCTTTGTCCTGTTCTGTCTTCTTGTTTGATGGCCCTTGTCTCTTATGTGTGTCTGTGACTTCATGTCCATCACATTGTTAGTGTTGCAGTGGAAGGGAGTGCCTTAAGAAAAAAAGGCAAAAATGAAGTGAAAAAAAATGTTAATATATTTTTGGTGTAGCTTTGCATGTCACCTTATAGTTTTATTTAGTATCTTAGACAACCATGTTTTTCTAGATTAGACTAACATTTTTGTGCATTATTAAAAAATAGGAGTGTAGGTTTTTGTTTCAACCTTTGACTAAATTCCTTTTACTGGTTTGATACCTATAAATGTTTTTGTTTGCTAGCTAGTTTACATGAAGTTTTATATGTATTTACATGTAAGTTTAATCAGTAACCTTCAATGCACATTCACATAAATGATTAAATGTTGTGGATTTTTAATATTAAAAATTCACAGGAAAAATCTGTGTTGAGTTTTGTCAGAACCTTTTCCCAATAAAATTCAATGCTGAAAACACCTTAGATTAATATTTCCCGACCATTTTCAGTGGTACTTTTAAATCTACTCTGGATCTTGACACTTATGCCTTGTAAAAGGGGAATTGGCTGTGTGACCCTACGGAAGATTTTTTTTAGTGCAAAGAATTTCTGTAACTTTTCCCTGCTGTCCCTCCAAAATAGGGAAAAAAAAATCCTACTGTTTAACTGAGAGAACCTGGGGCAGAATTGAAGGACAAAGAAGGTCCTTTCTCTAAGTTCAGAATCATAACATTTTTGGTTTAGTGTATTGAAAGAATTAAGGTTTTTCCAGTCAGTAATTCTGAGTTTTGAATAAATGAGCAGAGAGCAGAAATTATTTTGAAAGCAATGTAAAACCAAGGCAAGCAAGATAGTTCCAGAACTGGTAAGAGAGGGACGGTAAAATTTGATTGAAGGATCTCTCTAGAAATGAATGTTTGTGAAAGAAAATATTGCCTGAAATAGTAGAAAGGAAACTTAAAAAATATATTTTCAAATATACTCAGGTTATTGGCTTAGATATTCATTACTAAAATCACATAGGGACATACAGTTTCTTTAGTGAACATGATGGATTTTAATTTACTGAGAGGTTTTTTCTGATTATCTAGCTGAGATGATTGTCCTGATGCAACACTGTTGAATTTTATATTTTCTGTTGTTATATTCAGATTTATAATTTATTGACTAGTGAATCTAGATATAAACAACAGAAGCTTAAACCCTGTTAGCTTAGTAAACTACTTTTCATTAATGCAGGACTTGCTACAACAGGGCTTATGTTATTTTTTACTGTTAGCACTGACTTGTAGTATGTTTTCATCTGACAGCTTGATGCTCCCACTGAAGTGAGTATGGAGTACTCACAGACTTCACTGGTGGGGTTTCAGCCCTTAATATACATTCTAAAATTTCTGTTAATTATCTCAGGAATTGTGTAATGGAATTTTGACTCAGGTAGCAGAGTACTGGTTTCTTTTTACTCTTACATTGTGGGTGCCTTAATGTAATTTTCTGTTAAGTGCATTGAACTTACTGCTGGTCTTTTGCTCTTCTGTTTAGCAGCCTTACTGCCAGCTTAATCTGTAACTGCAGTAAACCAGTGGTTCTCAAATTGTGCCCTGTGGATCACTGGGGGTTGACAGTGCACTTGCTGGTAATCCACAGCGAGCCTCTGAGCTAGCAGGTACTGGCTTTCTTCCAAGTCCCCATCCAGGTGTTCCTCTGATCAGAATAATGGAGTGGAGGAGACAGCCCATGCCCTCGATGCCTGGGGGCAACAGAGTATTTCTGCCTAGCTCCTCTTCACTCAGTGAAAATGTTTGAGAACCCTGGCACTGAGCATTTGAGTTGCTTGTATTTGGACTGTGTTGCTGCTCCTTAATCATGCATGTTGCCCCTCCATTTCTGTGCAGATTGCAGCCCTACTCCGGAAGAATCTGCCCCAGGTATGTGCATTCATGGCTTCTGCTTCTTCTGAAAACTGCAGGGGTTTGTTCATACTTAACTGAACAAGTGCCTTGCTTTAAGATGGACCATTTTGAAATGGCAGTGCTTTACAACACCACGTGAGTTACCTAAGCTGTTGAGCAGTTATTTCCTAAGAGTGCAGGGGATATCTGGTCCTTTCACATGTCCAGATATGGGAGAGTGCTTGTTCAGGGCCTCTTGGATTTCTCCAGTTGATGTGTTTCAGCAAACTGATATAGGTGACAGTGGATTGAGGCCTGTTTCAAATGTCATTGAAGTCTGTGGGAGTCTAGCATTTCAGACATGCCCTTTCACATGGGCTGTTGAGCTGATCTTTCTGAATGAGAAGTGGAGCAGAACATGGAGGAGTCAACAAGGCTGATGGAAAATCTCTGTTGTGGGTGCATATTGATGCAGGACGACCCCCAGCCGGGGAATAACGTGCAATGACTCCAGTGATTTCAGAAGGCTGAACAATTGCTTTCTTAAGCTATACTATGTTATATTGCATACTATACTATATTAAACTATACTATACTAAACTATACTATATTATACTCAAGAAAAAACCTGTGACCCTTTCCAGACAGTCACAACACAGCTTTGACCTAATTGGTCAGTTAATCCAAACACCCGTCACCAGAGTCCAGTTAACAAATCCCTCTTTGGAAAACCATCTCCATAACACATTCCACATGTGCCAAACAACAGATGCAACAAGTGAAGATAAGAATTGTTTTTCTTCTTCTCTGAGCTTTCTTACTGCCTTCCCCAGGAAAAATCCTGGGCAGGTTGTGCCTGCTGCTCTCTGTGAAGAGAGCTGTGGCCACAGGTGCACACCAAGTGGTATCGGGGATTGCAAGTCTCATGTTTCAGGATACAGAATTTAGGAGTCTCATCCCAGTGTTAACATTCTTTCTTCTGTCCTTGTCCCTCTGTACTTAATATGAAAAGACTAAAATATCTTTTCAAGGCCTTGGAGGACAGCTGTTTTAATGATATTTTTATTGCTCTAGAGAAGAGACCCTTAGGGCAAAAAAAGCAAGAACTTTTCCCACCTGACGTTACAGCCTACAAGCTTTATGTATTTGGTTCTCTTAATAAGACACTTATTTTTTATGAAATGGGCAGTAGTATAGAGTCAGCAAAATTTCACTATGTGAACTCATTGGCCTTCCCAACACCCCTACCTTGTTCCAACATAATTTGAGACGGGGAGTGCAATTCATTTTATTCCTGTTTACTGTTAATAACAACTGCCACTGACTAAAAAAAAAGGAGCACAGGTGACACCTCTGTGAAGTAGGTAGCAAAAATCATTTAGAACTTTGCAGACTGACAAGGGTTTGTTTTTTCATGGCCAGAATTTTAAACCAAGAGAATACACAGCACAGAGGATTTTTGCTCACTACCTCAGTTGAGTCCCTGCCTTGTATGTGAATTTTGGAAGAAAGAAACCCATCTAATAATTGCGTTATCTTTACCAGTGTACTTTGTGATTACCAAAGATAAACATATCTTTAAAATGAAGTGCTGTCAGACACACTACAGTTGTGGCTGCATATCTACACAGTTTTAAATCTTTGCTGTGTTAGTAGCTATATACGTGTATGTACATCCAGTCATTGAGATGATGATGTGATGGAAAATATTTTCAGTTCTTGTTATTCTCATTTGCTTACAGAAAAGCTCTTGAATGCAGTAAAAGAAACATTGTTAGTTTCATCTTATTTTGCTTTCTAAGTGTTCACAAGGCCATGTTATGGCATCTGACTAATTTTCAGATAAATATTTAATAGAATTTAAAAGATGAGCTGTGATTCCTTGCCTGTTCTTTTGATGTTTCCTGCTTTATTTAAGGCAATGAAACAGAGTCAAACAACTTTCTCTTTGTGTAGTTTGTTAGGTTATGTATCTACCACATAGAACAAAAGCCAAAAGGATAGTTCTGTTACTCTTGCCAGATATGTTTCTGTTAGCAGACTTCCAGAGTTCCCCTCTTTGGCTGGTTATCAAAGGAACATTTATTATTACTGCCTCTTAATTCTGCCTCTGAATCAAAATCCCAAACAATTTACTTTCAGGGGCTTTAAGTGTCTCATTCATGCAGGTTCTGGTCTGTACATTGCCTTGTTCCTACAGCCAGCTAGGCAGGGAGTTGTGTGAGTGCTGTTTGTGAGCTCTGGTGCTTTTAAAAAATAAAACATATTGTCCTGCCCTTTTAAAAGAGAAGGTCTTTGACAACTCAGTTTCACTTCTATGCTTCCTGTGCAGGACCTTGAACAGAAACCCTCTGGGTTGTATCTTGTGTATTTCAGTGGAAAAAAAGCTCCAAAGTACTTCCAACAATCTGCATGACTCCCATCTAATTCACTATGTTTAATATTTCTTCTTATCTAACTTAAAGCCTTTAAACCTGCTCAGGAGACAGGAAACACTTAAAAGAGTACCTACATTAATTTCTCACCTCATACCTTATTATTCTTAGCTGCAAGTAGGAGATGAAACATCATCTTGCCTCACTGAGGTGCAATAAGGATCAATAAGGTGGTGAAGCAATTGAATGATACTCCTATGAGGCTAGAGATTGAAAAGGCAGGGTGTTTGGGAGGAATCTCATTGACAGAGATGGCTAAGCAGATGGTCCCTATTTCTGTAATACAATGGACTCCTTCCTGTCTGTCCATGTATGTGCAGTGAAAGGGTTTGTTTGAAGACGAACATGCAGTTATATACACTTCTGTATATAATTGTTCATGTTTCTGTTATGATTTCCAAATCAGCTATTGTACAGCCTGTTGTGTGGGCACAAATTCTGGTAAATTTTACATGGCCTGGAAAGTCATAACAGCTTTACAAAGTCAAATTCTCCATATTTTCCTCATGCAAATAACCACACTGTAAGGTTACTTAATTATTACAAAGCAGGGAATAACCATCCAGCCAAAATAAAATGAGTTCTAAATGTGAATTATTTGTCCTGCAACAGGAAGTTTCTTCTTAATGTGTGTTTGTTTCAAATAAAGTGCTTCCACTGCTGCTAATTTTCTTTTTTTCTTTGAACCAGGTGAATGGAGTGAAGCTCTTTATCCCTTGCTGACCACACTCACTGACTGTGTAGCCATGATGAGCGACAAGGCCAAGAAAGCCATGGTGTTTTTATTAATGCAGGACAGTGCCCCGACAATAGGGCTCTGCCTGAGCCTTCAGTATCGCAGGGATGTTGTCTTCTGCCAGACTGTAAGCAAGCACATATGTATCATTTGATTTCACTTCCACATTGGGTGGGGTTTCTATGAATATGAAAGATTACTCTTTCCAGAATTTTTCAGATCTCTTCCCTGGTTCGACACTGATTTCCCCCCGCAAGCTGTGCTATCCTGTGCTTACTGGTTATGTGCATTTGACAATTCATAAATTAGGTGTCTCCTTGGATATACAGTCATTCACTATTGAAAACAAAAATTATTCCAGAACTAGTAAAAATACTAGTATACTAAAATATACTGCTGTTTTCAGAAATAGCCTTTGCCTTCCAATGCCACCAGGCCAAAGCAAAAGTAAGGTGTGAGACAGGGGGACAAAAAGGTCTGTGAGTAGCAGGTGTACTCCCTCAGTTACCTTTTGTTGTTTTCTGCAATAAGAAACCCAGCAGAAGTCCAGCTAGAAGAAGAGAAATTAGTTCTGGGTTTTTTTCCCAGAAGTTCTGTTTCTGGACCTGCTGGCATCTCTTGGGTCAGACACTGACTAGCAGGTGTCTGCACTAAAAAAACTTCCACAGAAAAAAAATTCCTCTACCCACTACACCTTTGTATTATGTCTGCTTTCCTGTAAAATCATGGTCTTGTTCATTTATTTTAAGCAATTTATTTCTTGGACATCATTGGCGGGGCTTTAGTCCGATAATGTAATATCAAAAATGTAAAACAAGTGACAGGATGAGAGGAAATGTCCTCAAGTTGTGCTGGGGAGATTTAGAGTACATATTAGGAAAAATTTCTTCATGGAAGTGGTTGTTAAGACATGGAGTGGGCTGCCCAGGAAAGTGGTGGAATCACCATCCCTGAAGTGTTCAAAAAATGTGTCGATATGGCAGTTGAGGACATGGTTTAGTGGTGTACGTGGGGGTGGTTCTGGGTTGGACTTGGTGATCTTGGAGGTGTTTTCCAACCTTAATGATTCTTTGATTTTGTGATCTCATAGAGATAAAATCAGGGCATTTTCTCATATAAAACCCACCACATAATGCAGATAATTTTAAAATTCAATCCTTTGAATATGTTTACCCATCATGATCAGGACTTTATTCTCTTCTGTTTAATTCTATAACAAAGTCATACACCTGTATACCTAGTATATGGCCATCACCTGGGAAATTCCTTTGTGGGCAATGAATTAAGACTAGCATTAATTTTAGATAATAGTACTTAGTACTATTAGTACTTAGTACTACTTAGTACTTATCTTAGGACTAGATCCTCAGGATCTTGTTCTGAATATCTTGTAACATCAGAGTTTAAGTCTGCATAATGCAAACAGATACTGCATTTTAAAGCTTTCTCAAATGTAATTTTTGAAAAGCAGTAATTTATTCATACTATCAAAATTCTTGGCCTAGAACTAGCTGTGTTGCTTTTCTGTCTAAAACTAAACCAATTCTCTAAAGAGCAACTTCTGTAATTCATAAGTTGTAGACCCTACCACAAGTGATCGTGTTCAGAAAACAAGAAAGTGTGAGATCTACAGCAGCCCCATTTTGAGACAGCTTGTGAGATGAAGGCAGCGTGCCCTGAATCTGATTTTATGAATGTTTTGGGTTTTCATTGGTTGGTTGTCTTCAGCTGCAAGGAAAAAATGATGTCTAAAGGAAAAGAGTATCTGTGTGACAGATTTTATTGCACCTCTTATACATGCTGTGATTTTTGTTTGGGGCTGAAGAACCTTTTTTATTTTGAGTCATTTCATTCTTGTCTGTTTCCTCTCTCACAGCTGACAGCTCTCATTTGTGGTTTCATTATCAAGCTGAGGAACTGCCTGCATGATGATGGATTTCTAAGACAACTCTACACCATTGGCTTGCTGGCACAGTTTGAGAGCCTGCTGAGCACTTATGGTAAAGGCACAGGGCCAGGGGGTGGGATTAGCTGTTGCATCAGCAAATTCTGCATTAAATTTGCTACAGCAGGATCTGAGTGTTTGGGACAATCTGCAGCTCAGCTACAAAATTATTTTGAAAACTAAAATTGA
This sequence comes from Agelaius phoeniceus, assembly GCF_051311805.1. Taxonomy (NCBI): domain Eukaryota; kingdom Metazoa; phylum Chordata; class Aves; order Passeriformes; family Icteridae; genus Agelaius; species Agelaius phoeniceus. The sequence continues at coordinate 31,944,341 of NC_135266.1, forward strand.
AAACTAGATTATAGCTGAAGTACTTAATTATCTAACAACTCTGATTTTTTTCACATTTACTTGAATTGCTCCCAAAAGATAAATGTACTTCTTTTATAATAGAATGTCAAAGGTTTAAGAAAGACTAAAACATATCACAGTGGTCTTTGGGATTTTTTTGGGAAAATAATTGGATGAAAGTTCTGGTAAGCTGGGAGAAACTGTGCCCAAAATACACTTTTTGAGTTTTCTTGAAACTTCCGTAGTCTTGCAGCACAACGTGAGACTGAAGAGAGAATATAAAAAGGGAAAGTACTTCACTCAGAAGTGTTTCACTCCTGTGTCTCAAAGCTGTCTGGATACTGGTTAGGGAATGTTTTATTAGACAAATCCAGAATACCTTGTGCAAAGGATATCATGGCTCTGACAATGCTGAGAAGTACTTATTAGCATCACCTAACTTGGAAAATCAGCATATAAAATACTTAAAGAACAGTAGTCTGGACTGTTCTAGATAACTGGTGTTTTCTAAACTTGAAAACACCAAGTTATTTTGAGCAGTTCAAGGAAGTTTTGCCTGATGATTGTAAGTATTTTGTAATTAATGACAAACTGAACTCAAAAAATCAGCCATGACATTGTCTGTAGGTCAAGGGGGGAGACCGGGGCTGCAGCACTGCTTCATCTGTGGAACTTCTGTATGGAATGTTGGCCTATTGTTGCCATCAAATTGACAAAGGAAAGTTGTGCATAACAAGTAATTACAATTCACTTTTTCCTCTTGGATTTAGGTGAGGAGCTGGCAATGCTGGAGGACATGAGTTTGGGAATCATGGACTTGAGGAATGTAACCTTTAAAGTAACTCAGGCTACATCAAATACATCTACTGACATGCTGCCAGTCATCACTGGAAATCGGTAAAAAACAATAAATATACTTTATTCCTCATGAGTGGGAACATGCTAAAATTTGGCTTTTTCTACCCAAGTTGTAGAAGAACTGCAGTATTAATGTGGAGTGCAAAATCAGCCATTGCCAGGAGATTGGTAGGGCTGAAGTGAATGTCTGTGAGGATATAAATGCACCATTACAGGTTGCTGCTGGTTTGTTTTTGAACTAGAATAGATCTTCTGACTAGAAGCAAGTTGTGGCAATTCCTCAGAGTCAGTTCTGACTGATGGTTGTTTTTTAATGTTTATATTATATTCTAGGTGTTATCCCTCTTTAGACAAATAACACATGCTTGGAATGTAGCTTTTTTATCCTTATGTCTCACAGCTGTTTATTTCTTTTCAGTGATGGATTTAACGTGAGGATCCCTCTGCCAAGCGCCTTGTTTGATTTGCTGCCGCGTGAGATTCAAAGTGGAATGTTGCTGAGGGTTCAGCCTGTTCTTTTCAACGTGGGAATCAATGAGCAGCAAACCCTAGCAGAGAAGTAGGTGTCCAGTCAGGCAAGCTCAGCCTTGCTGGCAGTTCAGCAATGGAACTATGTTGATGTGGAATTGCACTCTTACATAACTGACTGATTCAGTTTCTCCAATACATGAACATGGGAGCACTTTTCTAAAGGAATCTGCCAAATGCCAAACAAAAAGAAGTCCTTCTTAATGTGCCACACAGCTGTAAGGCTCCTTACCTCATGAGTTTGATACTAGTCCAGGTTTATGTGGTTCAGATGTGAATTTACAATGGGAGAGCTATCAAGGGCTAGTTAGCACACAGGTGCTCCTTGTGACTTAAGACCTCTGTGAGTGATAGATCACTAGAGGCTGAGATCATTCAGGGTATTGCTGTGTATTTACTGTCTTGGTTTTGCACTCTCCCTGAGACTCCCTCTCCTGGTCACTGTCAAAATTCAGGATAATGGGCAAGGTGCACCTCTGTTTTAAAATACCCTTGCAGTATTAATGTAATGCAACACTGCTGTTGTAAAACTGAAAAAAATATAATTATGTAATTATATTTGCTAGGAAAACTGCTCAGTTCTGGAAGAGCTAGCAGATTCCCTCTGTTATGGCCACATCCTATAAAGAGTACATTGGCAGAGCACTGCTCCAATGGAGCACTCCTGTGAAGCCAGGCACATGCATGTTGTGACAGCAGCCTTGGTACCAGGCTGGAGTGTGCACTGTGGTGGTGGACAATGAGAAAAAGTCTTAGCAAAAGCATTGCAGCAGTTACTGTTCTCTGTTGCCTACAAAGGAAGCCCAAGATGACTAGCACAGTTACAGATGTCAGCACTCTGTGTGTACATCTGTGTGTGTGGATATATTTAGATAAGATGCATCGGGGCATTGTTGACCATATTTATTACATTCATGATTTATTAATCCTAGAGCCATATTTTTCATTTACATACCTGAAGTCAACATTCTCAGTCCAATCTACTGATGTTATGGTTGTTATTATTAGTTTATGAACTAAGCTACTTAAGCCATCATTAAAAGTTTAAATTTAGGTAAAACAATTTGCCAGGTAGGAATTTCATATTGAAAGAGAGACACGAAAGCCAAAGAATTTCAAATACTATTTTCTTCAAGATTTTTCTTATACCTTCCTTCCCTTTTCCCCCTCATACTCATATATTTTCTTTCTCTGTAATGAACCATTACAACAAATTCTCTGTTACACTTCACCTGGCATTTGAATGGTTAGGGAACTCTTGGGATGAATCTTTAAACTGTTTTTTTGGTAGACATATTGGCAAGTGCAGTTGTTTCAAAGAAAGAGAAACATTTTACCTTGGGCTTAATTGTTCCTTTTTTGTCCTTTTAAAGGTTTGGAGACACCTCACTGCAAGAAATAATTAACATGGAAAGCTTAGTGAGGTTGAATTCATATTTTGAGCAGTTCAAGGAAGTTTTACCTGATGATTGTAAGTATTTTGTAATTAATGACAAATTTGCTTGAACAGAACAATTCAGGCTGATTTTTTCATTTGTTTGCTTTTTGTTGTTTTTTTTTTAAATGTTGATGGTACACCAGCTTTAGTAACCTCCAAGAAATGATACAATTCTGTTTTAATTCTTTAGTAGAATGGATTAGAGTAGAGTGGATTCAAGAGGCTTAAAGGTCAGACTGATTAACTTTCCTTTTTAAGGTTACTTTTACATCTCTAAGTGGCACTATGTACTGTGTAATCATCCAGTTAGGCAGTGAGATTGTTGTAAGGTAAAGGTATAAAAGTGATAGGTTCTAGCAGCAGCACTTTTATCTGCAGTTTTTGGTGATGCTCTCTGCACTTATAATAAAACCTGCTCAGAGAGCAACTGCCAGTTTTTTGGAACTCAGTCACTTCCCTCTGATTTTCCTTTGGCACTTTCCTGTAATTATTGCATCTGCAGCCAACAACAGAGAGCCTGGAAAAGTAACAAAAGCTACATGCCTAATTTTTACTGGTTTTTAATTTGCTTGTTACTGCTTGGGGTTTTGTTGAGAAGGCAGTGGCCATAAGTGTTATTTACAAAAATATTCATCAATTCATTATTATTACAATCAAACCTCTTCTAAGGTTATTCCATGTGCTCTACAGTTACAATTTTATTCCAGAAATACAAATGCAACAGCATGCAACAGGATAGTAAGAATTCTGTCTGTTAAAGTGTGTTATTGCGAGTTTGGTTACTTTGAATTTTTTTTGATAGAGCTGAGAGCACAACCAGCTTCCCTCCATCCAGACATTCACAATGCTGCATAAAAAATTCTCTGGAATGTTAGCTGCAAAGTTTAATTTTTTTATTGTATAGTAGTCTAGCATCAGATTTTCTTGTATGATTCAAAAATTAACCAGTTTAAAATGAATTTTGTTCCTGTCTCTGTCTAGTCTTTTATAATAATAATTCCCATTCAGCTCCTTCCTCTCCTTTTTATTTGCTTGCCTTTTTTTATTTTTATTTCAGTCTCTTCCCTCTTTCCCAGATTTCTTATGTTTGATCCAATCATCTTTTGGCTTCTTTTTTTTTTCTCCTGAAAGTTGTGATAATTTAGGATATACAAAATGAAGTGCGCTTTTCTATGAACCCTTATCAAGGGAGAATAGCATTTTACATTTAAGTGCAAACCAGGTGATTATGCCTAGTTTTGTAGTCTGTGGTAGGTAGAGGCAAAAGGGAAAACAAACAGATCATTCTAGGGGACAAAGGTCCCAGTGAACTATCTGCTGGAAGATTGCAGGAAATTTTCTCTTCAGGAGCACTACACAAGAAAAGTTGATTCCTTATCCACTGTCCATGTGCCTGTGTTATTAGTTCTAAACTCTGCAGAATTTATAAGAAATTAGTCTTAGCTTCACTAGCTCCTTGTGCTTGTTCTGTAGCTCTCCCTGTCTTTAGAAAGAGGAGATGGCCTGTGCCCTCTTTTTGTTTACAGATATTGGTTTCTTTCTAGATGTAGAGTTCAAACAGCCCAGCCCAGGACAGGCACGGTACTGTTAATTATGGAATAGAAATGTAGAATTCTTTAGGTTGGAAAAGGTCTTTAAGATCATCAAGTCCAACAGTTTCCCCAGCACTGCTAAGTCCACCCCTAAACCATCTCCCCAAGTGCCACATCTCCACATTTTTTAAATATCTCCAGGGATGCTGACTCAACCACTTCCCTGAGCAGCTTGTTCCAGTGCTTGACAACCCTTTCAGTAACAAAATTTTTCCCAACATCCAATCTAAATCTCCCCTGGTGAAGCTTGAGGCCATTTTCTCCTATCCTGTTGCTGGTTGCCTGTGAGAAGAGCCCTGCTGGCTTTCAGGTGATTGTGGAGAGCAGTAAGGTCCCCTGAGCCCCCTTTTCTCCAGGCTAAACAGCTGCTCCTTCAGCTGCTTCTCATAAGACTTGTGCTCCACACCCTTCACCAGCTCTGTTGCCCTTCTCTGGACACCACTGAGGTTTCAGCACCTGGATGTCCTCCTTACAGTGAAGGGCCCAGAAATGAGCACAGGATTTGAGGTGTGGCCTCACCAGTGCTGAGTACAGGGCACAATCCCTGCCTGCTCCTGCTGGCCACACCATTGCTGACACAGGCCAGGTCACCATTGGCCTTCTTGGCCACCTGGGCACTGCTGGCTCATGTTCAGCTGCTGTGGACCAGCACCCCCAGGTCCTTTTCCACTGGGCAGCTTCCCAGCCTCTCTGCCCCCAGCCTGTAGCACTGCCTGGGGTTGTTGTGACCCAAGGGCAGGAGCTGGCACTTGGTTGTGCTGAACCCCACAAAAGTGGCCTTGGCTTATTCATCCAGCCTGTCCAGATTCCTCTGTAGAGCTTTCCTGCCCTCCAGTAGGTCAGAACTGCTGCCCAGCTTGGTGCCACTGAGTGAGGGTGTACTTGATCCTCTCCTCCTGATCAGTGATAAGGGTTTTAAACAGGACTGGCTGCAGAACTGAGCCCTGGGGAGCCACACTGGTGGATGTAGCACCATTCACCAGCACCCTGTGGGCCTGGCCATCCAGCTGGGTTGTTTTACCCAGTGAACAGAATGTCCCACCAAGCCATGAGCACTTCGTCCTGGAGAATGCTGTGGGAAGCAGCAATAAAGGCTTTGCCAAGGTCCAGGTAAACAATGTCCACAGCCTTCCCCCATCTGCTCAGCAGGTCACCTTCCTCTAGGAGATCAGGTTAGTCCAACATACCATTTGCTGTGAGAAGTAGGCCTAAAATAAAGCCTCAGATGTCACTCAGGTAGGATTCTTTTTGTCACAATGTCATCTCTTACAGTGCATACCTCTGTATTTATTCAGTCACAACTTTAGTTGGTGTTCTCTGTGGTTACTCCTTAAAAAAAATTAAACAAGAAAAAAGACAACTTATTGAATACTTGTAATTGATTGTCTGGAGTATCTTGCTACGTATGTAAGAGATGATGTGCAACAATTTGAATGCAGAAGATGAATACTGAAGGTGCTCTGAAAAATTTCAACTACTTTATTTCCACTTAGTGAAATATTAATAAACAGATCATGACAATGTGCTGTCCTGTGGGTGTTTCTTGTAACTGAAAGCTGACCAGCTTGCAAATTTAAAATCAAAAATGTAAGCAGAGTGTAAAATATCTTCAGAGTTTCTCTGAAGACATGCATGTTCTCCTGTCAAATCTGTGGCACAGAAATGAAAAGACTATACCAATCTTGCTCCCTTTGTTCATTCTCTTATTATACTGCTATTAGATTATGAGTTCCCAAAGTTTTAAATAACTGGAATTTATATTTCCAATTGAGTTTAATTAAGCATGAATTTGTTTTGTTGATGGTACTAAGTAAATCAGAACTTGAATAATTGTTCTAGTTTCAAGAAAACACAAATGTGTTTGCAACAGGCATATAGAAACACTTTGTGAAAGATCTGTTGAATACGGATGAATAAGTGGAGTTGATTTTGTTTGTTTTATAGGTCTACCTCGATCTCGTAGTCAGACGTGCCTGCCTGAACTGTTAAGATTTCTGGGACAAAATGTTCATGCAAGGAAAAACAAGAATGTTGATATCCTTTGGCAAGCTGCTGAGGTATTTATTCATCTAACCATCTCTGCATAGTTCAGCTGATTTTCTGTATTCATATGTATTTGCCTCTTTTTTATTACTGGAATGTTTGAATTTCTTCATTTGCTTGCATGTTGCTTGCAAATGCTGCCAGGCTAGACCTCCTCTAGAATGAGACATGGGGAAAGAAAATGTATTTTCTGTGTCAGATTTTTCCCTCAACTCATACAATGAAGTTCTGCTCCCTCAAACATGCCAAACTTTGACATTGAAGCCCTAGAGAACAGTTGTGTCTGTCTGAGGGGAAGTACAGGTGTTGTCTCTGGCGGGAAGTTATGCCTGTAGAGGGAGTGATGGGTTGTCTGTCCCATTTCCAGATATGCCGCAGACTCAACGGCGTTCGGTTCACGAGCTGTAAGAGTGCCAAGGATAGGACTGCCATGTCCATCACCTTGGAGCAGTGTTTGATCCTACAGCATGAGCATGGAATGGCCCCACAGGTCTTCACTCAGGCTCTGGAGTGTATGAGGAGGTAAGAGTTTGACCACATTACTTATTCCTAAATAATGAACCATGCAAACTGCAGAGGAGTGGTGGTCTCTGTTTCCATCAAAAGAAAAAAAAAGTAAGCTAAAGTCAGGAAACTGTAAAACTGACTGCTAGAATTCATCCCTCCTGTGCATGTGAGTTGCATATGCTAAAGCTGGTTCTTACCAGATTTATATCAGATGGGCTTGAGTTTTCAGTAGAAAATTAGGAGTTTTCAGACAAGCATGTAAAAATATGTTTTCCATTATTGCTGAGCTTCCAGAACAGGAAACTGGTGCTTCTTTGAAAGTTGTTTAATGATGACTTTACCTGAACTGTCATAGCACTAGGTTTCTTAGTTCTAGATCAGGGAGATTACTCAGGGATGACTTGTTTTTATTCTTTGAAACACAGACACCTGCAGTTTGCACTGGTTTGCCAGTGTATCCTTTAGCAGTGAAACACTGCTCACTGGGTGAACTGTCAGTATGAGTGTTTCACACTATATAGCAACCAAATTTCATCACAATGTGTCAGTGTGCTGTTGTCATATCAAAATAATGATGTTCTGTATTCTGAAGCAGCAGAGATGTTTGCAGAATTAAGTACTGTACTTAAAAAAAAAAAAAATCTGTTTACTGTTGTTCAATGCCTTGTTTCAAGCACTGCTGGAAAACTCCGTAAGTCACATACCAAAAGAAAGGATAAGAAATCTAGCTTTAGTCTTTATCAATGTAGTTCAACAATGCTGTTCAGTCCTGTTTTTCAACATTCACTCTTATCAAATGTACTGTACTGTGTGTCTTTTCACCGAATTCTCTAGAGTGTTCAATTCTCTTATCCTTTCTGTATGTTTTTGCTGTTTGACCCTTTCTTACTCTTCAGTTACCTAGAAGAAAAATGTCTCATATAATAACACTTGCAGCCTCTTACACTAGTAATTTGGGGGTTTATACCTACATCTAATTGGGTGGCACTGGACTTTTTTATTTTCAATTTTTTGCTGTACCTTTTGCTACATTGTCACAGAGTTAGTACAGTACATGAAAAGTGCACTCAGAAACTACTTAAACCTTGATATTAGAAACAAAACTTGAAACAGCTTTGTGAGGGAGAATTTACTAACTTGAAATGGGCTAAGTGGTTCTCAAACATCTTTATTTAAATTGTGCCACTTGTTGACATAGACATCTGAAACTGTTACACAGTTTCACCGTTGTGTATTTAATAAGAATAAAACCAACTAGGAGAAATACTGGTAACCTTGTTACTTTCTTCAAATTCTTTACTGGGTCACTGGGTTTTTAATGCAATTGTGGACACAATAGAGAGAGAGAGGCTAACAATAACATTGTTTTGCTCCTTCAGTCTACCAATTTAATATAACACAGGATCAGATAAAATACTGACCCAAGAAAAATACTGCTTTGTGTTGACCTACTCAGGGATATTGAAAGAGGGCCAATTTAATCAGAACCTTTGGCTTGAGTGTTCTACCAACATCAGGGACTTGCTCTGGCAGGTGAAGGACTTGACTTTTTCTTCTGTTAAATCTTTGACTAAGAGAGATTGTGCAGGACAAATACTGACTAGTTCAGACAGAACACCAAGATTAGATCATTCTTCAAGCCCATCACTCTTCCTCACATCTTATTGCTCTTTGGGATATGTGGTCATGTTTTTAAAATTATTTGTTAATTCCACTCAGGAACAATGACACAGAATTAATAAAGCTTAATGAGAGAAACAGGATTATGGAACAAATATGTAAGAGTCCAACTCCACCAAATCCCATTTCAGCCTGGACAGTTTGACCTGACCTAAACAACAGGTACAGAATAAGAAAGAAAATTGTGCCCAAATTGCTTCCAGGGCATTCAGAAAGCTTGGTTTTGTTCTATTAACTTGGGTCTTCTATTTAAGTGTACTGGAAAAGGAATGTTTGGTTCATTCTTAAAGACTTTTGAAGTTTCTGAGGCATTTGGAAGGACAGGGAAGAAGTACTAGTAATCTGCGAGACTCAAAGTGTTTAATCTCTTCTTTACTGACAACTTTCCAGAGAAGAAAAGCGTCCTTGCTTATACCAGTCTTAAAAAATTAAGAAAGCATCATCTTCTTCCATTTGATGTTGGTCTTCAGAAGTGTTAGTTCCCACTTACTTGTCCCCAGGGACTTCCCTTCTTTCCTAGTCTTGTGATAATTATGTGTCTGTGATAATTATGTTCAATGAGCAGGGAAATCAGGGAGGGAACATTGAATGTTCTATATTCTTGTAGAAATTTACAGATACAAGTTCGTGGCTTTCACCTTAGAAACAAATACCCTGTTACAATAAAGTCATTTTCTGTAAATAAGTTACAGCTTTTCCAGTCCCAAATCAAACACACAGTAACTCCCAGCTCACAAATAGTAAAATCATGATGATATGACTGGAAGTCCAAGCTAAGAGGACATGGCTACCTGACCAGCAGAACAAGAGTCAAAGTCCAGCTGGCTCAGGTAGCCTCTTCCATCTGCAGCCCATGCTCCCCACTAGATCTTTGACTCCCTGCCCTCCCTCTTCCTACCAGATTTCTGTCTTGTCAGAAATGCCAGTGGAGCTGTTCGTGGGAATATGCTCCAAGGCAGTTTCAGTCAAGATCATTCTGGGTAGCAAAATCCTTTACATGTTTTGGGTAGCCCAGCTCATTTTCATTAAATGAAATTAATTAGGAAGGTGCAACACAAGCAATTTAGCCAACAGAGAAGAGCCATCTCTGACAGGGGCTCTTGAAAAGCAGCTGGAAATGAGGTGAGGAAAATCACCATGGTGCTGACTAAAAGGATTACATAATAAAGTCCCAGGAGTCATGTCTGGGTATGACCACTCACTGCAATAAAACAGCTATGATAACAAGCTTTGTTGGATTTCTTCACTGATTGACCTGCTTTAAGAATAAAATCATACTGAGTTAAGCTAGACCACTTGGCAGATGCCCACCCAACTGTTCACTACCTTCCCCCAACAGGACAGGAAGAAAAAATATGTGAAAAAGCTCATGAAATAAAGACAGGGAAATCCCTTGCCAGTTACTGATACAAAACTGGCAAACCAGACTCAGAGAAAAAAATTTTATTTCTTCCCAATGGATTGGAGATGTTAAGAAATAAAGACAAAAATTAGAGAACCTTGCCTACCACCTCCCTTCTTGTCCCAGGCCAAAGTTTTCCACTGCTTCTTTCTCAGCTCTTCTACCTCCTCCCCACGCTGAGTAATGCACAGTGGATGTGGAACAGGGATTTGCAGTCAGTCCATAACAGTCTCCTCTGCTCCTTCCTCCTTGCACTCTTCCTCCTCTCCAGTGTGGGTCCTTCCCGTGGCTGCAGTCCTTCAGGATGAACCTGCTCCTGCATGGGCTCTCCATGGTCTCCAGTTTCCTTCAGTAAATATTCATCTGCTGCACTGTGGGTCCTCCATGGGCTCCATGTGGACAGTTCCTCTCTACAACTGCAGGGGAGACTGCTTCAGCTCTTTCTCCTCTCCTTCCCTGACTTTGGTGCTCACAGGGCTCTTTCTCAGATCTTTTCCCATCACTCTTCAATGCCATGGAGTGTTTTGCCTTTTCTCACACACTCCTTCCCCGAGGCACCAGCATGGCTGAGGACTCAGCTGTGCCTGCAGTGGGTCACTGAAGCTGGCTGGAGCCAGCAGTGTCCAGCCCTGGCCTCTCCTCACAGAGAGAATTCCCATATGCAAGCTAAAGTAGAAGGGAAATTGCTCTGTCTCCTAACCCTAGAGCTAGTCTGCTGATGAATGTTTTGATTTAAGACCCTGTACAATTTGGAATATTTGATATTTCCAAAAGGTGACTTTTCACCTGTCAGGGGGAAGCATCTTTATGGGGCCAACAGTGACAAGGAATGCACTTTCCAGCTCTTGCCTCCATTCCCACCATATGTGTCTGTGTATATGTCTTTATGTAAAATTGAGCAGCATGATATTAATTTTTAATGGTGGAGATGTGGCATGTGGTGTTCATAATGCCAACTTAGCATTTTTAGCCTTTCTTCTTTACCTCTCCCATTGTTGTACATTTTCTCTATATTCTAAAACACTTTTCTTCCTCCAGGCCATTTCATTGAGCCTTTATCCACCACTTTCCAGTAAACACTAGGTTTCCACTGGCTGATTCTCCTGATCACACACACACTTTCCCCAGTGCTACAAAGAAATTGGGATTTGTAGGCATCGCAGATTCAATCTAGCCTTGTCCACTGTAGGCACCAGGAGTGAAAACATGTCTTCATCACCAATTTGGATCAAATCCAAATAAGACATACAGTTGGTTTAGTTCCTTGCCCACCTAATTCCATTTGACTTGATGTGTCACCAGCATCTGAATGCTCTTTTTCAGCACCTCCAGGGTGTGTCTGATTCCTTGCAGGACATTGTCTGATGCTTACATAACCCTGCTACTCAACCATCAAGGTTATGGATGGAGCAAGTGCACAAGTTCAAACAGCATCAGGCTTACAGATTGCATTTAGAATTACAGAATCATAGAATTGTTTGAGTTGAAAGGGACCTTGAAGAGGATCTAGTTCAAACAAACCTGCCATGGACAGGGACACATTCAATTGAACCTTAGACCAGATTGCTCAAAGCCCCATCCAGCCTGGCCTTGAACACTCCCAGGGATAAACTTCCCTGGCTGCCTCACCACCCTCAGAATAAAGAATTTTTTCCTTATATCTAATCTAAATGTGTTCTCTTTCCCTTTTAGCATATTCCCCCTTGTCCTGTCACTACATGCTCTTGTAAATAATCTCTCTCCCTCTTTCCTGTATGCTCCCTTCTAGTACTGGAAGGCTGCAATACAGTCCCCCCTAAGCCTTTTCCAGGCTGACCAAACCCAGTTCTCTCAGCCTTTCCTTGTAGGAGAGGTGCTCCATCCCTCTGTTCTTCTTGGTCATTTAGTTGTTGCTTTGTGTACTAAAAATAGAGTTGGAGTGCTCAGGGTATGAGAGTGATCCAGACTTGTGAAGACCACACTACAAAGTCAACCAGGCTACCTGGGGAGCTGTTCTTCACTGTAGCCTTTGGTGCTCAGTGTAAGGAGTGGGTGCACAATGAGATGGGCTTTGCAGCCAGTCTTCAGCAAAAACCCTATATATACCCTTGAATTCATGTCCAAGCAGAAAAATAGGTGGGTGGGTTTTTTTGGTTTTTTTTTTGCTTAAGGTGTTGGACAGGTAGTTAAGAGGTTAAATTAAATCACTCCAGCCCACATGGAAAGATGTTTGAAAGGGTCAAATACTACAATGGTTATTCATGTTCAGCTTGCTTTTCAGAGCTCCACTTCTTTGCAGCATGCCAAAGCATGGCAGAGCAGCATGGGGTATTATTGCTTGGTAATCTGAAAGAATGAACATGGAAAACCATTAATGTTCAACCTACATGTGTTTATTTTCACTAGACTACAGTACTTCTTTCTTATTTTTCTCTTTTATTCTCTTTCCCTCTCCTTATTTTTATAATTGTACTGATACATATTTTTGAGATGTTTTTCCACTCTTTCTTTACTTCATCTTCTGGTTCTGTTGTGCGTTCTTCCATGTTTTTTCATTTTCTTGACCGCTTTGTGTTGCCATCTCTTTTTATCCATCCATTTGCATGTCTGTCTTCCGTTCTGTTTTATTTTCCCTCTTCCCAAACTTCTTCCTTTTCACAGCATTGGAACACGGGAGATAGTCACCCAGAAGAACTTGAGTGGCTTGGTGCCCATCCGAGATTTCAGACTAGATCCCAGCCTCCTCTACTCTATTCCTTTACTAGCTCTCAGCCCCAATTTACTGATTGTGTGGCTGTTTCTGAGCATAGCGTACCTGGTGGCCAGATTACGTTGCAAGTGAAGATAGAGTTCAAAAACAAACAAACAAACAAAAAAAAACAAAAAAAAAAAAAGAAAGAAAAAAGAAAAACAAGAAAAACAACAAAACCCACAAAAACAAAAAAGTGCTTGAATGTGTATTGCCACTTGGTACCTGCTGGACAAAGGAATGTGTCATAGCATTGTCTGCCAAGAATTATTATTATGCCTTACAATTTTACGTTTCTATTGTACTAAACTGTAAATATACATCAAATTATTTTATCAAAAACAGTTGTATTGAAACTTTAAATTATTGTTCTGCTTTCAGTGCTTGTAACATAGTCTGACATTGGCCTGTTACCTCTTTACTTTAGCCGGCCTGAAGATCTCTTACCAAATACAGTTTTGTGTTACTTGTTTCATGTATTCCAGAGAAAGGAACTCTGTCTGAAAAGAATTTGTATCTTTTTGTATATTTAAGGTGTATGCTAATCTTGCCTTTCATTTTTACGAGGTACGAAGAGAAAAATAAAAACATGGGTGGGGTTTATAAGAAATTGTAAGAAATTTATTTAAAGAAGTAACAAATTTATACTTTCATTTCAAAGCATAATATCCAAATTACATTATTGAACAGTTTGTAGAGACATAGTCTTGTTCCTTTCTCATGGTTAAATATATTCTAATAGACTAGAAAACACTCATAAAACAACTTGCAGTGTGCTGCATGCAGAATTATTTCATTCTATTTGTAGATCTGCATTTTGCAATGTATTAAAGACATGAGGAAAATGAAACTTGTGGTTAGGAAGGGGATGTGACTGGTATTAGCCTGCTAATGATGCATTATCTATTTTAGGTGCTCTGTTATAGAACTTACTGTGAAATAGGGGCATCCTAGAAGTTAAAGATAATGGTCTTTAATTTTCAGGCAAGAAGTAGGAGGTATCAGTTAACTCCTTTAGTAGGTGGGTTTCAGGTTTTCCACTGGGCTTTATTTTAATTACATTAGACTAAATATTACTGTTACTTCCATTTTTAAGCGTTGCACAGCTTTAATAAATTATGATGCTGATAGTGGCTTAGTGATAAGCGAGCAATGGTAAGTTAGCATTTATTTAAGTGGTGAGGATGAAGTGGCTTCCTAGTTTAGTGATGCAGAGTAATTGCAGATGAAATTTGATCATCATTTATATATAACATCAAACTAGGGGAGGCCTATTTAAATGGAAAGATTTTGTTGATGCTGTGATCTGGCAGAGCTTGTCAATAGCAATAGCTGATAAAAAAACTAACCTCATTTAATGTAGTTTGATAACTTCATAAGGGGTTTTACTTCGCTTGGTGCCTGAGATGACATTGGGCTTCTGAGGAGAACTAGTACTGTGATTTGTATTTTCTACTATTAACTTGCTCAAAAAATATAGATAGCTTTAGCTTTTATTATAAATTTTAATGGAATCAAGAGCTGCTGGGAGAAATATGCTGAAATAAAAAAAAACAAAAAAAACCAAAAAAGCACAGTTAGAATGAAAATCAGAATTAAATCCTAAATTTGGATTTAATTATTCTAACTAAAAAAAAATAGTGTGTGGTTATATTTGTGTCTTCATGAAATCAGACTGTGCAGTACACTATCTCTTAATATTTTTCCTCACTATTCTTCCAATTTTGTTTTTAAAAGAAAAAAAAAACCACAAAAAAACCACCACAAAGACATATATGTTTATCTATATATATACAGCACATATCATATTGATTTTTAGTTTCAGTACATTGGTGCATCCTTACTGCTGTTAAGGTTTATCATGCTGTGGTGGTTTGGGACACATCCCTGTGCTGTGCTGATACCTGATGCTGCTGTGTCTCCACAGAAATCATCTGTTCTTTATGGTTAGCACTGGTTTGTCTGCTGGGGATGCCCCAGTCTACCTTTTTACAAGGTGAGCAGTTGTCAGGTTGGACTTTGGCCTTGATTTTGCAGTATGGGGAGTGTCCTGGATTCAGTCTAACCAGATGTGAAAGTAACTTTAGAATCACAGAATATCCTGAGTTGGAAGGGTCAAGGATCAGTTCCTGGCTTGGCACAGGATAGCCACAGGCTGTGCCTGAGAGAGCTGACCATAATTTCTTGCACTCTGGCAGGCTTGGGGCCACAAACACCTCCCTGGGCAGCTGTTCCAGGGTCCAGCCACACTCTGGTGGCAGGCACATCCACTGAGCTCCCTGAGATTATGAATCTGTTTAAAGTATGAAGGTGCTGCTCATGATTACCACTAGGATTGCAGTAAGACCACCTTAAAACTGTTTGGAATGAAGCCCAGGCTTCTTGGAAAAAATGTAGGTTTTTTCTTTTTAATTTCAATGGGGACAAATTTGGTTTTTTTTTTTTCCTTTTGGGGCCTGGTCTGTGCTTTTGTTAAGGCATTCAGATTTAAGATGCAGTAGTGCATCCTCCTTATGTGCTTCCAAGAGAAGGAAGATGCCGTGTGAAATGTGGGAAATAAATCCTTGTCACTGTATCTGTGCCACGAGGGACACATGCAATAACCAGATGCAGTGAAATGTGATATGAAGTGAATGATTCACTTTGCAGTTAAAATGCTCACCTAGCATCACATATTTGCTAGTTAAACTTACTGCTTTTATTAGTTCTCTGAAGTATGAGTTGTGCAAACTTTTGATGTATCTATTTGGCTGCAAGAGCCGTCGGGGGAGTTTTGTGAAACACAAACCGGTGCCAGAAAAACAGTGTCATCACAGATGATCCATTCTATAAAAGGCAAGCACAGAATGTGCTCCAGAGATGAATTTCAAACTTAGTTAAACTATTCCTTAAAGAAAAAAAAAATACTGTATTTTATGAAGTTAAACTAGGTGTTACATACAGAACACAGTTACAGCCAGTTTCATGAACCAAAATTAGAAGAATGGTGAGGTCTGTAAGAGCATGAGAGCTTTCAAACTGAACCAGAATCCAAACCCTCCTTTTGAATCAGATGATCACAGCTTACCTGGTAGATGCTGCAGCTGTCTCCAAGGCAGGACTAATCTGACATTTCCATTGTAGGATGCTGTACTGTACACTTTGCCATGAAGGTCTAGTTGTCATTGTTTAGGTTCCAGTCCTCAATCAGGGATAATAATTCTCCTGCAAGCCTAAATTGATTTATAATATATATTTAAAAGATAGTGCTTCCTCTTTGTATGTCTGTTTTTTGGATATAATCAAAGGAACTGTGGATTAGATTTACACAAGTGTAAAGAAGCCTTATAACTGGAGTAGTTTTCTATTGTAGCACAGAACCTCTTTGTAATGTGGGGCGGTTGCACCAGAATATTGGGTGAAAATTAAATTCTGCACAGCTTTGTTTCTTTCGGGTGATGATGCAGCCAGTCTTTTTTGCACTGCTATTTCACGATTAGGATTTTTTTAGATTGCTTTGGTTTTCATGTCCATTTATGCATGCAGAGATAACTAGAAAGGCATACATTATTTTTGTATCAGCTCTAATCTTTAAGTAAGTACTTATATTACTGACATACAGGGAACAATAAAATTACTTTAAAGCTCTTATAGAGAGATCAGCAGGTTTTGGTTTTCAGCTTTATGTGTTAATAAATTAGCAGAACTGCTTTTAAGCAATCCCTTGGGATCCCTTGTGCAGTGAATGGCATGTGAACTCCACAACAGTGTACCTTGAAATACATGAAACCGGCGTGAAAGAGCCTTTTCAGTAGATGTGCTGCTGCTTTCTAGAAATGCAAAACTAGCAATCAGACATAGCTTGTGTCCATTTTGTGTGCTTCTTACTGGCATTGTATGATGAATCATCTCTTTTAATATTTGCAGTGGCAAATTAATTAAACGCTCATTAAATATAACCAACTTTATTTTAATGCTATAAAATAACCAGTTCATTTCATCTTAGTTTAAGTCTTTTTTCTTTTTTTTTTTTCCCTTTTACTGCTGTCATTTTTTGTGCTTGTTTTTTTCCCCAGTGAGGGTTGTCGCCGAGAAAATACAATGAAGAATGTTGGATGTCGCAAGTATGCATTTAATTCCCTGCAACTGAAGGCTTTCCCAAAGTATTACAGGCCTCCAGAAGGAACTTATGGAAAAGTTGAAACATAAGCATACTATGTCCTTTAATTGCTGTTCCATTAAAACATGTGGATACACTCTAGATTAACACATGATTTTGTCATCCAGAAGAGATAAATAACCTTTTTGTATGTTTCGTTAGGTCATACAGAGCATGTTACTGAATTGGAATCTATAGTAACAATTCTTCTGACACCTTAGCTTGAGAATAGTGTGATGACTCTCTGCCCGTTTCAATAGCCTTCAGTGTATGTAAGATGAGCAGATACTGTGCTACTTAATAATTACCTATATGCAAATAGCTAGGTACCTCCTGGATGGGCAAGGACTCTAGGAACGGCATTTAGGCAGCTGATTCCATAACATCTTTTTATACTGAGTTGATTTCAGATTGAGCTTTTCCTAAACTTTTTAAAACTGAGAGTAAAACTCAAAAGTTGTAAATAAAAAGGATCCTAGGCAGTTTAGTAACTGTAGAACGCATTGTTACAATCAATAAAAGGGGGTTTGATTTAAAAAAAAAAAAAATCAGCACAATAAGAGCCAGGAGAAAGAATTGTTTTACTGTATATAGGATGCCACCTTCATGTATGAAATTAACAATATATAAAAGGCCAGACATGTGAGGTCTGGTTTATAATTCTGTTCAAATAAAACAAATTCCTGTCATCTTTGGCAGATAAGGCCTTGGGCACACAACTGATTTTTAAAGGTATTTCAGAAACATCATGATGCTTAACTATTAATGCCAGCAACAGTTCCCCATGCCCTTCCCCACTCTAAGGCAAGTGCAACAAGCAAATTGCTGATGTTGCACATGACGTGTTCAGTATCTTCCATGGTGTTGTACATTAATTAACACATTTTTACCCATGGTTTTTTTATATCACTTCTGGATTGTAAGCCTCAGTATCTTGGGGCGTTATTTTTGTCAGCGTACGATTTTTCTGCATTGGTTTTGTATGTCATTACCAAAATGCTCAAAGTGCCCAATGCATCCCCTTTGCTCCAAAATCAAAATTGGGTTCTGTTTACGTTTGTGTTTCACCTGTTGAGAGTCCTGGTGGGGGAAAGTGTGGCCGGTGTCAGGGTATTTCTGAGGAAGGTAGCAATGCCCTGTGTTGATAGAGAGGAACTGCTCAGTGCTACTGCTCGTGCCTGAGAACCACAGGTGGGTTCTAGCTTATAACAAAGGTGGTCAGTTGGATAGCATTTGATAAAAAATGTTCAACAGATCTCCTCTGAAGTAATCTCCCAAAGAATGCCTTTGAAGCAAGGATAGCATTTTAAAAAGCAGCTAAATGTTCATTTCCAAATTTTAACAGGATCCAGTAATCTCTAGCTAGTTTCATTCAGCACACTGTCCTTTCCTTCTTGGTTCCTAAAAATCTGAGTTTTAGAATAGAAAAAATCTGCCCATTTTTTCTTGGGGGAGTAGCAACAGCCAGGTAAGTATATGGCTGTTTTCTGATTTCTTTCTCCCTCTCACTGATGTTTGTCTGTGCTGTCACTGCTCTATCAATCAGCCATGTTCATTCTGCTCCCATGTAGGTTTGGGGGTTACAGGTCCAGCAGTTTTTGCATTTTGCTTGTTGCAGTTTAACACTGAGCAGCATGTCACAAAGCCAGGTCAGAGAGTTCTGCTGAACTAGGCTGTTACCATTATTTTAGACTCTTTAGGATAACAAAACATGGAATTCTGTGCAAAAGCAATGTATTGTAGTACCTACCCCGGGTCTGAACAAGTCATCTACAGTAGAACAGTCCCTCGGAAATGTTGCAAACCCTGTTTGCCAATTAATAAATGTTGATTTTGTTCTATTTTTTGCTAATAAGTAAAGAAATATATGATGAAAAATTTTTCAATGGGATCTCTTTAGACATGCTACTCCATTAGTTCTGCTCAGCCTTCAGTCCCTAGCCCATTATTAAATGCTACTTTATTTTTGTATAAACTATGCTCTTTATATCCCTTTGTTTTTATGAGTTGATAATTTTATTTTGTCTATTTCAAACGTGGTTTATTTTAAGTCCTGTATTGTTACACTAAAAATCTCCCAACGTTCGGCTTCGGAAGGAAAGCTAACAAATGTCTATTGTAACAACTAGCAGTGCCACTCTCTTAGATGGTGGCCAACAATCATTAGACCTGCTATAGAGCTTAGCAATCCTTTATTTATTTTGTATGGCAATGTAATCAGAAAAAGTTGCTGAATTTTGTCTGCACGCGGGGGAGCCGCAGCCCCAGGTGCCGCGGGGCTGTGCCGGGTGCTGAGCTGCCAGCGCGGTGTCCCTGGACATGGCACTGCCAGGATAGCCATGGCACTGCCAGGATGGACATGGCACTGCTGGGATGGAATTGGCAATGCCAGGATAGCCATGGCACTGCCAGGATAGCCATGGCACTGCCAGGATGGACATGGCACTGCCAGGATGGACATGGCACTGCCAGGATGGACATGGCACTGCTGGGACGGGCACAGCTCTGCCGAGCTGGGCACTGCTGGGATGGGCACGGCTCTGCCAGGCTGGGCATGGCTCTGCCAGGATGGACATGACACTGCTGGGATGGACATGGCACTGCCAGGATGGACATGGCACTGCTGGGATGGACATGGCACTGCCAGGATGGGCACAGCTAAGGCTCATCCCAAGGGCAGTGCCGACAGCGAGGGCTCGAGCAGTGCCTCCAGAGAAAACTGTGACACGTGAAGTCCACATGGGACCCTCACAAGGGGGAAGGGAGCTTTTCTGTTGCACAGGAGAGGCAAATCTAAGGATTACTGTAAAATGAAGTTCTGTCTAATGTTCCTTTTTTGAGTACATTTTTTAAATTATAAAACATACAAAGGTAAAAGAAGAAAACTGTTGCCAAGTATGTTCTGTGTATGTTCTGTGAAAGTACCTACAGCACAGTTGCCTTTTTTTCATTTATATGTGTAAAATTATTGTATTATATGACACAGTTTTGTCCCAACACGACTGTATTTGCTATGCTTTGTGCATTGAAATATTTTTATTTATTTGGTTTTGGGCAGTATTAATATATCATAAACATATGGCTACTGTTTTATATATTCTAGTTCATCCAATCCATGTATGCTGTAAATGTGCTAGTCTTTAGGATGAAAACCAATAAAGAACTGACAAGAATAACAATGGTGGCTTACTTTTAATACATCTGTGGTAAGTGAAAATAAACACTTTCAGGCTCCTTGAGTTGATACACTTTTATCTGTTGGAGAGCATATAAAGCCAAGTTGTGTAGGGAGTCATTTTACACAGATGTGCAAGTCAGGAAGTAGTTACTTCTCACCCCTGCCAAAGAACAGCTGATACCAATTTTCTGTAGTTAAGTGAGGCACCAGCTTGTCCCACATGCTGCACATTGTGCAGCAGCAGTTAAGTAAAGAAGTGATATGACATATTCTTCTCCCTTAATTTTACCTACTTCCTCTGTGAATATTGTGTAAGAGCTTCCTGAGCTTTGTTCTCTGTTCTTTCACTTTTCCTTCCATTAGCAGATTTTTTTCTCTGCTGCTGCTTCCCGTTGAGCCAACTCATCCCTCCAAGCAGCTTTAGCAGTTGTGCTGCTTTTCAGCAGGGACAGGTTGTCCTTGTTGATTGTCATTTTGATTTCAAATTAAATAAAGTTTATATAACAGTGTAACAGACAATAATTCAGAGCATTCAGATTTCTGTAAAATATGAAGAATAGAACACAAAAATAGAATTCTGTTTCCACTGGGAGTTTGGGAACTGCCAAATAGAATTTTCTTTGTGTGAAAGAGGGCTGAGGAGCATTTGTGGAGTTCAGTGAATTCAGTTTTTTCAGTTATATAAAAGGAAAAACAATAGAAGATAAAAACCCACACTGCTTTCGTTCAAAATGCAAAAAGAGAAAATGCTTTACAGGTAGGAATTCCTGAACTGCAAATGCAAAATCAGATGCATATATAAAAATATATATACACAGATTTTAAAACTTCTAATTGGTGTTCAAAAAGTATCTACCAGTATTATTCCTAATTTTAAAAGGTGGGCTGTTTAAAAAATGGGTGAAAATCTGACATCTCTTGAAGGCATTCTGAGCTATTGGGAAGTGTCATGTGTTTGAAGCTGGTGAAGGTGTTTCCATAAAGATTGCTCCATTTGGAGCCCTGACCATGACTCTGGGTTCCCTGAGCACCTGGGGCTGTGTGAAGGGCCTTGTGTGCCTGTGAGTGATCCCATGGGGAGCTGCTGGGAGCAGCAATGACCACGGGCTCTGCTCTGGAGCAGAACTCCATCTCTCCCCATGGCTTCTGCTGCCCTTCAGGCAGGGCTGGAAGTGCTGGTACAGAGTCTGTGTACAGGCACCAGCAGCACTTCTGAAGGGGTTACCTGGTGCCACAGATGTGCTTAAAGTCTGAAACCTGCATTGTGCCAAAAGAGAGGAAATATTCATAGATAAAACACAAAAAATGCATGGCAGAATAGAAAACCAAGAAGGGTACAACAAAAAATAGCAAACCACTTGTTTAAACCAGAGAAAGAATCCTCATCAGAAGAAGTTGTATGTAATTTTGGTGACCAAGTGTGAACTTTTTCAACCTTTTTCAGTTTGTGAATTCCTAAATATATCTAAGACATATCTTAGAAACTTTGTGTCTATATATTGTTGCTGACTGCAAGCGGGTTTGTTTAAAATACCTCTTCCCAATGAACTACAAGACTTCTAGGCAATGAAGGGGAAAACATAACAGCAACCTCTTTTTCTCATATTGCTTTAAATGTCAGGAAAACTTTCTCTCCCAGTTAATGACATATTTTGCCCTTCACAATTCGGGATGGATGCAGTTTATCCATTTATTCACAATGTGATTTGAAGAGGGGTAAGCAGAAAATGGGTGAGCAACAAGAGTGACTGACATGGACAGAGGAATCACCTGGGACCTTTCAGCCTGGACACCAGGAATGGCCATAACCCTGCTCCCCATGGTATACTGCTGGGAGTGTGGTATTAATACAACCCCAGGGGTGGGGGTTTCATCCCTGTATGGGCCATTTGCTCAAGAGGGGGACTTGATGGTCCTGGTGGGCCCTTCTGACTCAGAATGCTCTGGGATCCTGTGTGACAGGCACAACACTGGGGAGGTTTGGGAGCACCAGGACCCAGCCAGGGGTTCCTACTTGTCCCCTTCCACCCACAGCCACCTGCACATTCCCACCTACTTTGGGTGTCCTGGCCAGCCAGGAAGGCCCCACAGCAGAGGCCACTGCCTTCCTCTGGTGGAAGGGAGGGAGGGAGGGATGGAAGGAGGCTGCTGTGGAGGTGAGGCTGGCCTGGTGGCATGGTGCTCACACACATCCCCTCAAACATCGCTCCCCGTGGGCAAGGGCTGCTTGGCACCACGGACCATCCCCTCTCCCACTGTGCAGCATCTTCTGTGGAAATGTGCTGGGACTGTAGTATCATTTCATCTGGGATTGAGAATCCTGTTGTAGTGTTTGTTAGATCCTGCACTTAAATGAAACATCCTGAGGATCACACTCTGGTTGCTGCCTATCATTTAGTTTTCCATTGGCTCAGCATAATGGTGGCACTTGCAATTTCCATTTTGAAACAGAGGCAAGTTGATCTTTGGAGTTCCTAAAATGAAAGCAGTAAAACATGTTTACATGAAGGCAAGGTAGCTTTTAAGTGCTCTTAGTATTTGTCTACAAATTGCTTGAATTGTAGCCATGTCTCAAAATGCTGCTGTTAGCCTACAGTACAGATTTGAGAAGTTGTGAAATGCAATATGGAAATAACTCACTTTTATTTTTCAATCAGCTCACTTTGTTGATTGAATTGCCACCAAGCAATGTTGGTGCCAGGCAGATGATGGCACCAGAACCAAGCACTGAAATCACTGAGGCTACCTGCTGCTATAGAAATGCTCTGAAAATGTTGATTAAATGCCCTTTATGGTTTGGGTTTGTAACAAACATGAGGTGAACCTGCCTAGGCGTTTGAGACACATCTGTCAGGTCTGGAATGGCATTCATTAGCTACAACAGGATCCTGTCCTTCTGATGGGTTTTTCTGTATTTTTTTCTGACAGCAGAACTCTCTCATTTGGGGGTATTCCTGTCCCCTTTTGTTCCTCTCACTGTGGTGTTTCATTCCATGTTCTTCATGTTGTGTTTTGACCAAATTTCCCCTGAGTGTGTCAGGACTTTCTTTCACAGCACACAAACTTTTATTTTTAATCAGCTTTAGTTTCAAGTGTGAGCGAGTGGGTGTTCGAGTGGGTGCTCCCTTGAAATGTCCACAGCTTCAAGGTCTGTAGGCAAATGGCTGAAGAGGAGTCTCTGACTTTTCTCAGTTCCTTGTCAGATTTAGAATTTCTCTCATGAAACTTCTAGTTCTTTAAAAAAATGTGAACAAACTTTCTGTGTGGAAAATATGGCTTTACAATACTTGTGTGGGATTACTCTCTGGAAGTGGATAACTTTGGAACACCTGGGTGACATGGCAGGAGCTAGAATGAAGCTTATTGAGAAGTATCAGCCAGTAGGGTGCTTATTTACTGAGGAAATGGGCAATGTTTGTGTTTACTGTGTGTATCTAGATTGGTCCTGTGTGGTACCATTTTGTGGGGCTGACTCAGCACACACAATCCAGCTGTCATCCTTGGCTGTGTGGCTGGATCTGCACTGAGCTGCACACTCCAGATTCTGGCTCCACTGCTGCCATCAGCAAAGCTTTGCAAGAACCACTTGGACTAAATCTACAAATGACACTTGCAACCTCTATCTTGCTCAATTGGTAGATATCTCAGTTGCCTGATGAGTTTCCTAAGGCTTTCTATACTAGGAATTGCTGTAGTAGCAGCAAGCCCCTGAACAGGGAATAATGAGCATTGACTCCATGATTGCAGAAGGCTGACCCATTGCTTTATTGTTCCTATCCTATCCTATCCTATCCTATCCTATCCTATCCTATCCTATCCTATCCTATCCTATCCTATCCTAGCCTAGCCTATCCTATCCTAGCCTATCCAATACTACATGAAAAACCCCTGGCCCTTGCCAGACAGTCCAATACAGCTTTGACCTAATTGGTTCATTCCATCAGAGCACCATCACCAGAGTCCAATTAAGAAACTACCTTTTGGTAAACAAGCTCCATAACACATTCCACATGTGCACAACAACAGGTGCAGTGGGTGAGGATAAGAATTGTTTTCTCTGAGCTTTCTCACAGCTTCCCAAGAAAATTCTGGGAGAGAATGATGGCTCTCTCAGTTCAGAGGATATGTGATTATCACAGAATTGCTATTGAGAAATTTTCAGTGAGATTTACCTCAGCCTGAGCTTCCTTCTCTCACTGCCCAGTGCTGGGAATAGAGGCAGGGATTTGTACTTCTGGCCTTGGTGGCACAGCCACAGCCTTAGCCCAGCCACATTTGTCACACCTTGTTGAGAAGCATGGCTTGTGGACAAGGTCCTCAAGAGCTGCCTGTTCCCTGTTCTCTCTCTGCATTGCATCCTCAGGAATCCATCACCAGCAGCACTGTCCTTCCCCTCCAAACCCTTGCTGCAGCTTCACTGCATCAGCTTTTGCACAGGATGCTGGAAACTGAGCTCTTCTTTTTCTGTTCTTTGCTTCTCTCCCTTCCCTCCAGTCATCCTCAGACAGCAACTCCAAAAGCACCAGGTGGCTTTTTCAGTAAGGCAGTGAAGTGCTGCTGATTTAGGTTCTGAGGAATCAGTGGGAATTTTACTGAGTGGAGAGGTGGGAAAGTGACTTCCCATTTTGCCAGGGGCGATTGTCAGTGAGGCAGGCAGGATGAGTGCCATGGGGCATTTCCAGGGACAAATGGTTTCTTAGGGTGAATTTATCCTAGGTTAGCTCCCTGTTTCTCACAGTTTGGGGTGAAGGCAAGAAGCAGACCCTTGTTTGTAATTCTGTGGCCCAAATGTTCCCTCCATGAACAGGATTCCTGCACTGGGGCTTGCATTTCATGAGCAGTGCTGTTCTGCTAGTGAGACTACCCAGGGGCCAGAGAAAATCTGATTTTCTGTGTCCTGCTTGGACAGGCACAGAAGTGAGAATTACTTAATTAAACAGGCAGTTAGTAGGTAAGATTCAGCAAGCAAATAGATTCAAGACTGACCAACCTGAATTAGAAACCTCAAAATGTCTGGGCTTTGTATAGGAAAACCCATCCCTATCTCATGTCCTGTCTTGACAGTGGCATTTACCTTATATCTGTAGAAAGGCAGAGTAAAGATAGCATGGGATTTCCACATGTATTTGCACAGGTTTTTTAAAATAATTTGCATTTTTGGAAGTAGGTTTGTCAGAAGTGTTAGGTCTGAGTTGATTTATTTAGTGCCATTTTGGTGTTTTCCATTGTGTCACTTTGTCTCTACTTCCCCTTCTCTGAGTATTCACTTCTTTATTTTTTCTTGGGCTCTCATCATTTGAGTCCTCAGAAGATGAAGATTATGATGTTTATGCAGATTGTGCATAGAATACTTGAACCTAACTTCTGAATTTGTCTCTGTGGTGGAAGTAGTTAACCAGAAAGATGATGGCTCATCCATAGACTGTAGCTGTTTTGTCTGTTTGTTTTTATTATTGTTGTTGTTTTTATTTTATTGATACATTCCTGTCTACTCTCAGGCTGTGGACCTAGATAAACAGCAATGTGATCACTGTTCTTCATTTCATATTATAAATCAAGAGTGATAGTTATTTAGAGAACACAAAACTGAATAATGTTACTAAAAAGGTGGGGAAATAATTTTTTGTGGTGAGCAGATATAGAAAAAGAGATACTGAAAAAGAAAAAGATTCTATGCAGAAGAGGAAAGAAAGAAAAGTTGTTCCTTTTAGATAGTTTGATGAAAGAAATATAAAGAAATATCAGAATAAATTCAGGAAATAGTTTGATTGCATTAGGCTTGTCTGGCATGTTGTGATAGCATGTTTGAAGAGAAGGAAGAGCCTGGTGTGACTGGTCTTTGCCCTGGTTTGTGGACTTTCCCTACTGAACTGCAAGAACTTTCCAGTTCCTCTTGCTGTAGGACTCGTGGCACATCACTGTTGAGGAATGGCAGCTGTGTAGCCTGGCAGTGGGGAAAGGAGTGTTCATTTTCCCAGTGCACAATTAATTAAAGCAAAATGCTACTATTAAATCTGAAATGGTTTTTTTTTCAAGGTGTCAGGATAAGCCTTAGAGGAAATCTTAAAGCCACTGGCACTGCTGTGGTGTCCAGGCTGCTCTCTGCAGCCACAGAGGGGGGCTGTTGATCCAACAGTGGAACTCTCATTCCTCACCCTGCAAAGGGAGGAAATGGCATTACTCACATTTATCGAGTATGGGGAAGTGTTTTCCAGTGTGCCAATTTAATCAGAGTTCCTAAAAGCCTTTTTTCCCCCCATGAGTTATTATTGCTGTATAAACCAAACCACAAGGTCTTTTCACAAGGAGGCTCCATTCAATTACAAAGTCAGGACAAATACTGTCCATTTTCTGAAGTTCTCTGGTGCTGAACCTGCTGACTTGAGCAATATTCAGTTTTTATTGTTCTAATAACTGCACCATATGAATTTTTACATGCAGTTGATCAATGCAAGGGCACTAAGCTCACAGTGCACCTCATTCTCATTCCACATACCTGAACTGTGGGTCCAACTCACAGCCCAGCCCTGCTCCCACATTTTCACATCTGAAATTAATTTCCACATAACCATGAGATATTCTGTGTGCTAATAGCTGCAGCATGGATTTTTGCTTTCTGTTTGAGATGTGATGAGTTTTCCATTTGGAGCATTTCTTTAAAATGTTGAGTTTAGCTGCTTCAAAGAGAGGACCATCTTCAACCGGAACAGGACCACAGAACCATTTAGGTTGGAAAAGACCTCTCAGATCATCAGGTCCAGCTGTTGATGTAACACTGCCAAGTCCATCACTAAACAATGTCTCCAAGTGCAACACGTGTTTTAAATACCTCCAAGGATGGTGACTCCACCAGTTCCCTGAGCAGCCTGTTCCAATACTTGACAACTCTTTGTGAAGAAGTTTTTTCTAATAGCCAATCTAAAACTCTTTTTTTCCACCCTCCCTTCCTCACATGCACGTGAAATCTGAATTTCTCACTATCTTGCTAAATTCAGCTGAACTATTTTATTCCTTGTGTGCCTCCCTGTTATTTCAAAGCATTAGTATAATATTTTCTGCCATGGCCTTTGCACAATTTAA
This sequence comes from Agelaius phoeniceus, assembly GCF_051311805.1. Classification (NCBI taxonomy): domain Eukaryota; kingdom Metazoa; phylum Chordata; class Aves; order Passeriformes; family Icteridae; genus Agelaius; species Agelaius phoeniceus. The sequence continues at coordinate 31,971,513 of NC_135266.1, forward strand.
CTGAAGACTTAAGATACTATTGATGTGTTCTTAAGATCTGTTGATTTTTACCTCCTTGAACTGGAGGTCCAATCTTCAGCCACAAAACAGAATTTGGCAGGTGGGCAAAGTTTGGCAGCTACACCTGAATGGGAAGCTCACAGGAATAAATTTCTGGTTTGGGATAAGACAAAAATTAATATTCTTTAAAATTACTGTTGTCCTAGAAGATTTCTAGTACATCAGGAATTCCCCTGTGAGCTGTAAGCTGAGTCATACCCATTAAATGAAGAATGTTGTGTTGTTTTAGGGACCTGCTTCATTCTTCATTGTCAGACTCTTCAGCACTGGTAGGATTTTGCTGCTCATTAAATGACTGATAAGGACAGGCTAGAGCAGGAAGAGGGGTGATGGAAATCCCTCCCCCTTCCAGGAAGCCAACAATAGCCATGGAAGGAGCATTTCAGCCTCTCCTCTGATTCCACTTTCTGCATATTTCCCTCTTGACAGGCAGTGGGCTCTCCTCACTGGCTTCTCTTGTGTCCTACATTGCCATAGAGCAGGTTAATGTCCTCTCTCTGGTGAGCAGTGTCTTCCCTGACAGTAACTCCAGAATGGCCAAGAATTGATGATGGATGAGGCAGAAGCTGCTCCAGGTGCTGCTTTCCTGGTACACTTGTTTCCCAGGAAGATTCTTATAACTAAGCTGAAACACAAGTGATTTCATCCTGCCATGGACTCATACTAAAAACACTTAGGAAACTTTCCAGAATAGCTAATTTGTTTTGGTTTGGGGTTGTCCTTGTGTTGTTTGTATTTTTCTTTTCTTTTGGGAATATTTTATTAGTCCTTTAACTATAAAATGGTCAGCCTGTATCTATTTAATTCTCTCTTCACCCACCCCCACCCCCTTGGTGCCCTCCCCAGCCAATCCCTTTTTTCTCTCTCATGGATGCTACACTCCAGATGCTCTGGCTTGTTTAGGGCAAGTAATTGAGCTGTGATTTTTCACAGCTTGCAAGGGAGTCCCATGTGAAGCTTGTTACTGCAGTGTGAGAACATCCCACTCACTTCCTGCTGCCACTCAAGGACTACTTGAGTGTTGTCTGGTAAAAACTTCAGGAGAGTGAGTGTACCTCCTGGAGATCCCACTTTATTCAGTGCTAATGACTGGATGACTCAAACATGGGCTTCACAATAGGCAAATCGAGAGTGAATTTTCAGATTTTAAATTTTCATATACAGGGTTCTTTTTGGAGGACTACTATTTGAGATCCCAGCTTGACAGAAACCCCTCAAGGGCATTTTCTTAGAAAGTGGACATAAAATCTGTACTGGCACTTCCTTCTTTCTGCACTTCTCTTGGTACAATGTAATGTGCTGTTTAAGATCAGCTGATCCAACTGATATCTTTAGATCTGAGCAGCTACCTTTACACAGTTCTGCTCAAAAAAAAAGTTTTGTTCAGGACTGTCCTCAGGTTCCATATATATATATATATATATATATATATATATATATATATGTATATATAAATGAAAAAAGGAAATGCCCTGCTTGCTGCTGGATTACACAGCATGGAGCAGCACACAGTAGCAGCAAGCATGGTTAGAAGTTGTGTTCAGAGGGCTGCTGAAGAGCATGCTGATCCAGTCATCCTGAAGGCTGCTTTAGTATGTATGTGACTGAAGCACCAGCTGAACATGAAGTCCATCAGTGAGAGGCATTAGACAAAACCAGGTATTGGGCAAAAGACTCAGTTTTGAAGCAGAACCTGTTTAACACAAGGTGACTGAATGCTCTTCCAGTTGCACAGCCATACAGAAGCTGGATTATTTTCAATCCCTCTTCTAACAAACTGACTCATTGAGAGCTGCAGTTGTCATTGTTTCATAGGGCCAAAACACTGGAGCTCAGAAAACTTGCTCATAATTAAAGGCTGGGAAAACAGACAAGGCCCAGTTAAAGCTATACTTAGTGTTAAAATACCTGGGTGAAATAGTGTCAGTGGAAGAGCTTCATACTTTGTGTACTCATTTTACCTCTCATTCAGTCAGGCACAGCTCACCATCAGCTGAAGTGCAGAGCACAACTTCTGCACCATTTCACACTGTGCTCCAGGGTTGGGAACCTGCTGTTCACTCACATTCTCATCCCACCTTGTCTGGAGGTAGGTACCCCCCAGTTCTGTGTTTCCCTCCCAAGCCAGGCACACCCTGCACTGACAGAGCTGTGGCCAGGGCTGGGCTCAGTGTACCTGCACCTGTGAAATAACCACTCTCTATCCCTGGAACAGTACAGCCTGCTCTGATACAGCACTTTAATAAAGTATCTAATGCCTTTCAATGGCTTTTGGAAATAGAGCTCATGATAATTAAACTGATTTCACATGTTAGGGCCATACTTCCTACCTCAGGCTTCCTGATTTCAGTAACAAACCAGGAACCTTTTAGGCTTTTAGTCTATTTCTTAGCATTGGCAGAACAGAACTGCCCTTTAGGAGCACCAAACTAATGGCCAAAATTAACAGTAATTGTTCCTCTTGTTTCTTTTCCTTGCTGGGAACTTTGCACTCCTGGTAGTTTCCAGATCTGGAAGAGTAGAGCTCACTCAGGGCAGTTTGGCCCTGATTCTACTCCAAAGAAATGTTTGAAATTATCCAAAGGGCTGTGAGCTCCATGGTTTCCAGGACAGCCCATCTTCTGAGCACTTTAAGATGTTTTTTCCTCTGGTCTTTTTACTCCAGACAGAACTTCCCTTGTGTCTGAGCTTCAGTCTTTTCCATGCTGCCTTTGCAAACAGCCACCTTTGCTGCCCAGCTTTTGACCTTACATTTCCCAATGCTCAGCTTGTCCTCCCAGCACGCTGCAATGTTTTCAACCCCATCCAGATTTTTATGCAAGACTGCATGTGCTTTGTCAAAATCTCATTCCTTTTTATTTTTACCTCATCATAAGGTCATAAGAGGTCTGTCCTCTCCACAATTCTGTGATGGTGGATGCTTCTGTCTCATTATCACCTCACCCTCTGCTTAAGAGATGTTTCAGTGCATGCCAAGGGTGGCTATACCATAGAAGCTGGAGAGTTGGTACCTCAGGGAGAGGCAGCAAAACCCATCTTGTACACAAACTTACCATACACAGAGGTTTCTTTAGTTATACCAAACTTTTTGCCTCGATTTTATTTCACCCAAATTCCTTTCAATTGCAATTATGACTTCTCTTTAAGGCAGCCCTTTTGCTTTCCTTAAGTATACAAAACAAAGTGAAGGTGCTCTCCAAAAAACCCTGGAGCAGCAAGATAGGACACTCAGGGAGTGTTAGGGCTTTTGATATTTCCCTTGGGAGAAAGACAAGATTTTTCCCCTCTTAGCAAACTGAAAACTGTGTCAAAGATCTTCATAGTTCAGGTGGTTTCACTGAACTGGTGCTCAAGGGGAAGCTCTTCCAAAACAAAAACTAAGAATATTTTAATAGTGGCCAAGGTTATTTGCATTATCACAAGGGAATGGCTCACATGTTTGGGGGGAAGTGGGGGTGGGTCAGGGAAAGGCATCTAAATTACTTGTGTTTTGCCTTGTCTTGTTCAAAAGGAAATGTTCTAAACCAGAATTTTTTATTCCTACCCTCACTGATTAAACCACAGCAGACTATTATCATCTCAGAATTAATTTCTGCTTCTATCCTCCATGGAATCAATTCCAATGTAAACAGCTGCTGGGTAAAAGAGGTGGCATATGACCTTAAGCAGCTCCCTTCACCTTGAAGTTACTGCTGGTTATCTTCCCAAGCTCCATTTGCAGAGAAGCATGCCCTGGCATGTCAGGAGCTTAACTGCTTATTCTTTATTTTCACTCAGTCAGAGACTTGTTTGCTCAGTTACTCAGAGGGAAATTGCACACAAATCCAAGTTGAACATTTCATGACCTGGCATGGCTCTAGAAGTACTCAAAATTTTAAGAACAAAGGAGTTACAGCAGGTTCCTATTCAGGAGATCTGTATCTCTGAGCTTCTGCTGCTGGCACCAGGAAAGCAGCAGCCTGACACCTGGAGAGTTTGTTAAAGCAAGTAGAAAAGGGCTCCCTTGGTTAAATAAATGGGAGATATATTATGTTGCATACATAACCTTTATGCTAGAAGGAATATTAACTAAAATATACAGTTCTTACTCTTTTACTGGATGGATTCTGTAAATTGGTAGCAGTGCCACTGAGATTCACAGTGCTAATGTCTGTTAATGGTTTCTGGCAATGGAAGGGTTCATTTTTACTTGGCTTCAGCTCAGATGAATACATGTAGTCACTGGGGCTTGCCTTACTGTTAATGAATGGAAACAGGCACCTTACAGGGACAGATAAATCATATCTAAGAATAGTAACATTCTTGTTCAGACCCATGCAAGAACAGTGTTACAAAGGGATGGGTGGAGCATAAACAGCAGCTGCTCTTATGCCTGATACCTGGAAACTCAAGAATGTAGACATTTTTCCAACTTTTTGCTATCCAGTAAATTTTCAAGTGGGTGGCACTGCATAACCCTGAAAACAGTTTCTATTCTCTACTGCAATACAAACCCACGCTGGTGAGAAGCCAGGTTTCATCTGCAGTGAAGTTTCTGGTAACACAGACTCTGTGTGCAGTAGATTTTGGCACAAAGACTCTGCCAAGTGGAATCATGAACACACAAGTGCAGAAAATACAAGGGGAACAGAACTACAGCAGACAAATCTTGAAAAAAGCATATTTATTTTAAAGTACAACCCAAAGTTGTATCTGTAAGAAATGCACATGGTATCTTGTTTCTTGCACAAGTCTTGGCTGTGTGCATTTCACTTCAACTTAAAAATGCATTCAGGTTTACAAATGTACAAACAGCATAAAGTGTATTACAGTCTCAACAGAATGCTCTTACATTCAGCCACTTTGCTCTTAAGGTTTTGAGTTGGTTTTGTTGGTATTTTTTGTTGATTTTTTTCCTTTTTTACATTCTTACAACCTGTGTTAATAAAGACAGCCTTATTTTAAAAAAATACTCTGCATTTTAGCACAAAGTGCCTTTTGATTTTAAATTAGAACTTGGAGGATAACACTGGAAAAAATTTAAAAACCCAAACTTTTCATGAAAGTATTGCATGCCAGTATCATTTTAGAGTTCAAATTGTTTCCTAAATAAAGATGGCAGATGGTAAAATATGAAACCAGTGAAACTGTTCATATTTACAGGCTATAGCTGTAGTTGGGATTTGTGACCACACCCAGACATTTCCAAGCTTATCTGCAACCTCACACTACCATACTGCAGGACAGACTTTGAAAAGGAGCGAGTGATGAAAGCATGACTGATGGGGGAGTGGGGCTGGGGGAAGCAACGGCCTGAAAACGACGTTTCAAAAATTTGCATTCAGAATTGTATCACGACCCGGGTAAGAGTTATTTCTTTTTGCTTTAGTTTTCATGAGGATAGTGTGAATTTGACCAAGGATCTGAACTTCTTCTTCCAATCGTTGGGCTCCAAATTCTCCAAGGATTGTAGGTCTGTCCCATGTCTTCAGCAGGATTGGCAACGGCGGCAGCAGCGGGCGGTGGCGGAGCAGTGGCGGAGCTCTCACTACCCATGAGATCAATGCCTGACAAGGCGTTTGTTGGAGTGGTGAAGGGAAGGCCACTGTTGAGATTACTTGACCAAATGGAACTGCTGAATGGAGTGGTGGACCACAGGCCACTGGGGTTGCCCAGGATTGACTGCAGTAAAGACAGAGCAAGGAAAGTGGTGGTTTGGTAAGCCTCAATTTCCACCTTCCAGCCCCCCAAAAGAAAAGCATCTGAGCAGCACCATCAAGAAGCCTGCTCCAGAACCCCCTCCATCCTCACTGCAACACAGAGCTCTGACCTGCCTTTACTAGAGCTTGCCCAGAGGAACAACACTGCTGCTGCAGCTGAGTGCTCTGGGAGCTGCACAGGCTGCAGGGCGCAGCTTTCGAGCTGTTTGCACTGCAGTGAGACGTCCCCATACCAGAGCTAATTTAAGCACTAGCAGTGTTCAACACACAAGGGCCAGAACACTTATGCTTAAACAAACTAGTTAGAATGAGGTGGATAAACATGGTTCAAGACTCAAAAAATAAAAAAAAAAAAAAATCAAGTTGCAATGAAAGATAACAGCAAAGTCCTTTTTTCATCTTTTTTGCTGCTTGCAGATTTATCGCTCTGTAGTCAGACCTTGTCTGTTTTGGATGAATCTACTCGTGTTCAGTCCCACTGTACCTACTGCATATTCCCAGTATGTGCCTTTTCCCCACCCAGAATTTCTCCAGATGAAGGGAGAGGGGGACAGGAGAACTGGCCAATTATCACTGAATTCCATAAAGTCTGTCCTGGTTCCAAGACACTTGGAAGTCTCTGACAAATGGTCATGGTGCAGATGCAGAGTTCCAGCACATCACAAATGCATCTGAGATATACAGGACAGGTACAGCAAGCCTAGAGAATATATGCAGGAACACAAGGCCCAGGTTCTCTCAACTGTATTTTACTAAAGACCAAAGAGTAGCAAACAGCAAGCAGAGGAACCTGACCCGTGGTGTGGTGGAAAGTGATACCAGGAAGCAGCCAAAGATGGAGATGAGAAAGGTTAGCATAACTTACTGCTAATATTAGCACACAACCTACATGCAGGCTTCTGGCACTACATAACCCAGTGTCAACAGATTTAATGTACATAAGCTGTAAATTCAATTTGCAAATACACTGGAAACTTGATACACCCAAAAGGCAGCAGACTTGTTGAGTAAGTGCTGTTAGGTACAAGCATCCTTATGTTTGGATTTAGTGGCTGGAGATAGGGCACCCCTTCCCAAAATCTCTGCCCTTGGATAACACACACTAAAGGTTAACCAGTATCAGTGTACCCTGCATCTGAAGATTTAAATAAAAATCCCTTTAGGAAAGAAAACAAGGTAGAATCTGAAAATTTCTCCCTTTTAGGTTTTTATTCTCTGCTCCAGAATGAAGAAGACAGGCTCAGTCTAATCATACCTGAAGCTGGCTGGATGCTAACACACCACAAAATTTGCTACCAAGAGCTGGACAGGAGTTCTGAGCATTACTTGGGGGCTAACCAGGCCAATGACACCAGAACTCTACGATGTCACTGAGAAACTGAGCCAGACCAGGGTCACAGTGTATTACTGTCACATAAATAAATGGTTAGATTTAAGCTATGCCAGCATTTAGACTACTAAGCTTACAGCATGAAACACTCGCTCTGCTGCTCAGAACCTACCCTAACACACTAAAAGTCTACCCCCACACTAAAAGTCCATGCCTATATCTGCTGCAGGCAAGAGGCAGGAACTATTTGCTCCTACTTGTCCCAAAAGTGTTAGGGAGATCATGATAGAAAGGCTTACTCATAAATCAGAAGCAACCAGGAAAGGAGCAGCAGAGAAAAGCACCTGCTGTGCCCTTTCAAGGCTGGTGGAAGAAGGTACAAAGGGGCTGGCAGGCAGAACTACACACAGAGAAACACAGGAAGGGGGAGTAGGAGAATGTGGTTGGAAAGAAACCTGGGGAGGAGTAGCAGCAAGGCAGCCAGGCTGAGGGGAGAAGCACAGAAGCAGAGTTGTGCATACAAGGAGAAAGCAAGAGGAACAAGGAAGGATAACAACCAAAATCAACTCTACAGAAACCTTCCTAGAAATAGGGTAACACAGGAGCCACTGCCTAAGTGCTGTTTGCAACAATAGCTTTGGCTCTTGTCCCAGAACAGAGGAAGGGGCAGGGCCCTGGCCTGGTACCTGCTCTCTTATCAGCACCTAGTGCAAGGAGGCTCAGTAACAGGAAAAGCCAAGCTTTCCTGTTCTGGCTTGCCATACCCACTTGAAAATGCCCCTATCATTTATAATAGCCTCGAGTATCTCAGTCAGTTTGCTGCTTGCTTCTTGTTTATTATGTGATCTTCTCCTTGAGTAAACTCCTAAAATATCTCCTCCCAAATCAAAGTACTTAAATGGAGTACCTGACACTTCTTCTATATCATTTGTCTGGCTTCCTTCTTGATGTTTCCTGAAGCACACTTCTAAATATTTTTCAGAAGCAGCTGGGAAATATGAGTTGAGAGCTAGACAGCTTGTTCTGGTTGTCCTCAAGCCCTCCCTCTATCAAATGCTGAGAAACCTACCCTCCATGTGACCAAAATCCAAACATCTTTCCTTACATAGTTTCAGTGAGGTTCCAGCTCTGGCTGTAACCACATGACAAGGATGGGATCTGCAAGCCTGTGTCCATAAGAAGCTGTGTGACCTTCTTTGGCTTCCCCTGTCCCTGCCTTCCCCCACTCCATCTGAGCTGCTCCCAGGTGAAGTAAACACTGCCTCTTACTCACTACAAAAACATTTTCAGAAGTCAACATGAAGAAGGATTTCAGCTGGCAGTGAAGACAGCTGTTGCAGCATAAGTTCTAGTCTGACACAAGGATGACAGTGCAGCACTACAATCAGTAAAGTTGAGGCTTTTCTCATTTTGCTATACTCAAAATCTTCATCAAAATAAGTAGTCAGTTTAAAGACTTCACTTTGTGTTCAGTCCTTTAGTGTTTTTTCCTAAACTGAAAAGAATATATTTAAGGTCTTTTAGATATTTTTTTCTGGGACCTTTTGTTAATTTACAAACAGGTGCAATAATGCGTTCAGAAAGCAGAATCAAAGTGTGGAAGTTATCATATTGCCTATTTGCAACTGTCCATCAAACCTTCAGTAACATATGCAGTGTGCAGCCATGGCACAGGAGCAAACCTGAAGGATGTGGGAGCAGAATACACTTTAAGTGCTGCAAGGTGCTCTTGTGATAGTTTTATGGGAAGCAGTGTCCATGGATTCATCATTTGCAAGTGGGGAGACTAATAACTCTGTCCAACAGCCATGTCAACTTAAATACACCAAGATGAATATATGTAAATTCCTTCTTCTTTTATTCTTCAGTTAATTTCTTTTCATCCCAAATTCCTCTGAATTAAATTATATGTCACATACAGAACAGGTTGGTAACAGTAATAAACCATTGTATTTGGATGGACTGAGTACTTACTGCAGTTGTATGAGTTGGGGAACTTGAGCTTGTTGGCCAGGAGGGTACAGAATCTGTAGCTGATGGATCCCAGATGGATGATGGAACATTATTGAATTCATTCCAGTTTCTCTGAACATCCTGCCCATAAGCAGATCGAGCTAAACCAAGCTTGCTAAAAACCTCTAAAAATAAAATGAAGTAAAAATGAGTACTCTCCCTCTTTTTCCAAGAACAATACTTTTCACCATTATTTCCCATATTTTTCTAGCAGGTCCTGCTGCAGTGATATTAGAAGGTAATACAAATCTCATCTCATGTGACCAGCATCAGACAGGGCCAGAGAGTTTGTCATGGTTAAAGTGGGGAAAGAGCTGAAGCCTTGCTGTGAGTAATTCAGTCCTGCCTAAGCACAGCAGCACTCAGAGTCCTGGCAGTTCTCTGTGACTGCAGCACTCCTTTGCCTTGCAGCACTCCCTTCCCAGGTGACTCCTGGGAAGAGGCAGCACTGGGAATGCCCCAGCCCTGACTCCATCTCTGCCATGAGAAGGAAAAGGGAGCACCGGCAGTCATGGCTTGCCTGTTTCTCACACACAGAACTGATCCCAGGCCTTTTACTGGTGCCCTCAGAGCCACGGGTGCCAAGTGTTGCTGATGAAGAAGAAAGAACCCCACAGCAGCAGCAGCTGCCATTGTTTTCATTTCCAGCAGACATCAAACTGGGGCAGTAAATAGCATTTTATCAGTAGACACCAATGCCACATCCAAAGTTTACTTTGCTTATCATCTTTTCAGGCACCTCAAAACACAGCACACGTGCCCAAGTAGACAGAGCAACCACACCCTGCAATCTCAATGCCTGGCCACCTCTATTACATTGATGGAAATTTACCCAAATATTTAAGTACATTAATTAATTAATTGCTTGGTTTAGTATGCACCAGTTCATTGTGCAGCTAGACAAAAATACTGCAGGAAAACACGAGAAAAGCAACACGAGGGCTGGGCCACTGCCTCACTTAACAGAGCCATGATTTTAAGCAGGTGTTTATGCTCAGGAAACCACAGGCCTACTGGCACATTTGTGGGACCTACAGTAAAGTTTTGGGAGAGGGATGGAGAAGAAGAAGTAGTGAAATAACCCCCAAAACCCAGAAATTTTACTGCAGCAGAGAAACTCCAAACAAACCCAAGCATTCTCAGTCCATCAAACACTCTGTGAGATTTCACTAACTTTCTCTGGAGTGAAACTCACAATATAATACCAAGTTTTTAACAAGTGTTCCTACATAGTCTTCCCTTTTAGAAGTGAGGATGGAAACACTGTATTTAGACCAGTGGAATGAAGGCACAACATTTCTCTACCTGTATTTGAATACAGAAAAATATTTGAACAGGAGAACTCACCTCCAGTTAAGTTAAAAGAGTGTCCAAATGCAGAGAAGGAGTTGAGAGGTGTGAAATCAGGGCTGCTGGGATTGCTGATAGGACTCCACAAACCCGAACTACATTTTATGGAGGAACAGGAAGGCAATACACAGCTTATTAACACAGTACTATTGACAATATGAACTTACTGATCTATATAAAAAAGTATGTGTGTATACATATTTAACTATTATATTTATATATATATCTATATAAAAATATATAGTTAAACATACTAAATAAATATTTAATGGTGATCAAGAGTTAGGAAATCAGTTTGGTTTTGTTTTAACAATTGATTTTGGTGATATACATTTTCCTGTGCATACACCCATCTTGGAGTAACACAATAATACAGACAGTGCTCTTTAATCTGTAGAATGAGTATCAAACAAACATGAGAGTAGCTCTTTTGATCAGTTGTTCAGAAAACTCATGGAGTCTAAGGTTTTTTTCTCAAGCAGATAAAATTTGCAGTGACTTGGAAGGGATACAAATACACCCATGAACAAGCTTCTTAAAAGTAACAGCTGAGTTAACTGGAACCAGTGCTAAACATCCACCAAAACAAACAAAACTCCAGTGCACAAACCTCACTCAAAGTAATTCCTTTACATATGGAAACTTGAATTCAAGTCTCTTGCCTACTCCAGAAAGGTTACTGCTTTTTACAAGTAACTGCCAAAATGTCAGAAGAGACATGTGCCTCAGAGAATGTGACTAGTGCAGCTCTGCCCTGCTCCTCCTGAAAGCACAAAGCCCACTGACAGTTCTGGTCTCTATGTTAAAGCAGAAGTGAAAGGCTTTGCTGTACAGCAAGGTACTCTGCCTGTCACCCTTCAAGTGACCTTGATACACACTCCTCAGCACTGAGAGGGCCAAGCTGATTTCTCATTGTGTGGATGTCCAGGAACAGAATGTTGAGTTACTTGGAATGAGGAGGAAAAAGCTCCCATCACATCCAGAACATCTTTCTCTCTACTTTTGAGTCACTTGCAACTTTTCTGCAAGGTGAGAGATGATGTGCCTAGACTTTAAAAATAGTTTAAAAAAAGCCTAACCAGAATGAGTACTGTCACTCCCTTCAAAATACCATTAATACTCAATCTTCTTTTCTAGTGGTCCAGGTATTTGCCTAGAGAATATAAAAATTACCTGTCAGAGCCATCACTGTCAACAACTGTGTGGGAAATGCTGATATTGCTGGAAACATCTGTTTTGCTTGGAGAAACCTTTGGTAAACCACTGCCACCTGGGAGAATATGTATGTAAAAAATGAGTAAAATAAACCTCAGCAAAATAACAGATTATTCAGGAAATATTTGGAATTATTAAGAACTTCAAACTGGTTCTAGTACCTGGACTTTTGTCATAACCTGCAGCTACAGCAGCAAAAGTGGGGTTTCCATTCCTGCCTGGAAGAGAAGCTGCCTTTGCCAGCTTATGTTTGGTACCATTAGGCTGCTTGGTTTTTGTTTCACTAAAATGAGAAAGAAACAAAGACAAAAAAGGGTAAAAACAAGTAAGGTTTTGGACTTCAGCAGTTTGATTTAAAAAGGAGCAATTTAAGCTAGCATTCAAGAAACTGTTTATAACGGCTGAAAAGTTTCATGTAATTCAGGGGAATTGTAGTGGAATCATATTGTTAATCCTGAGGTGGTTAGGAGGGCAGCAGCTGCTCCTAGGATGGGTCAGGGGCTAGGGTCCACTATGTGGTAAGAATGTGCTTGGTGTGCCATTGAGAATTAGATGTTTTCTTGTAGGTAGAGGCTCAGCAGGAGCACAAAGACATAGGCTTGGATTATCACTACTGCTACCTCTAGGATGGTTAGTAAGAAGAGAACTCGTAGAGTTAGGAGTGAAACTGCTGGTATTGTGAAAAATAGGGCTGTTGTGGCTGTAGAGATGAGTTGGATCATAAAGTGGAGATAAATTTATGAGTTGGATCATAAATTGGAGATAGTTTTTTTCCAATTTACAGTGTTTCACAGCAAGGCAAGATGTGCACAGTGGTGTATCTGCAGAAAAGCAGTTTCCATGGGAAGAGGGAATAGGGAACAGGGAGATGCCCCCTGTGAAGCACAGCTCCACCAGTGGAGCTGGGAAATCAGTAGGAGGTAGGATCTGGACTCACTTGCTGCAGCTGCTGTTGACAATGCTGCTGTAAGTGCCTCCCCGAGGCCCGAAGGCAAAGGGTGTGGCAGGAGGAGGGGGAGATGGAGAGGCGGGCGTTGGAGAGGGCTGCCGCTGCTTCAGGAAGGCGTCTGCGTTCAGGGTTTGCAGAGACAGCTTGTAGAGGTTGTCTGTGGCTATACAGAGAAACACAAAACATCTTCCTGTAGGATTTACACTACAGCAAAGGCTTCTCAAACTTCTGCTATCCCTTCTGGTCAAATGGAGGAATTATGAGAAAGGCTGTTTGCTCCCAGTGATGGAAGCAGCAGCTCCTTCTCTATGTCACCTATGGTTATTCAGGTCTGCTGTTTATTTTCAGAGAGACTGATTTGCAGGAGGAGGTGAGTTGGTTCCCATACAAGGGATTTACAATGCAACCACAAAAATTGTAAGTGTCCAAAGCTAACCATTGCATTAAGGTGCTTTTAGTGTTCCCTCTCAAGGACAAATAATCTAATTAGTTCCAAATTTGGCTGGAGCAGACCTGACCAAGCAAAACCCCATCTACTGTAGAAAATACATCTTTTTGAGCAGTAATTATAATTTTCTCAATTTCTCCAGCAGCTTCTGAATCCTGTTCATCACTGGAGAGCTGTAGAATGACCTATGTTCTGCCCACGCCATTTTCAAACCTCCCAAATCATAACAGATGCTACCAATATGGGGCCTATAGCAGAAAAATGGAGCTCAGCTATGCAGTGAAAAGGAGACAGGAAGATCTATAAACAGATCAAGCCTATCTACAGATACTAATTGCAGAACACTCATTCTGCCATTGTCTACTGATTACTTACAGCTGCCAGCTTTGTGGAGAGGCACAGAGTCCCACTCTGGTGGTGGAGAATCCTTTTCCCCTTCTGAGCTGCTGGTGTTTCCTAGCTCCTGTGCAGAACCACTGGGGAGAAATTTTGCTAATACTGATGGCCTGCTCTCCATTAACTTACTGCTTGGACCTATTAAAACAAAAGAAAAACCAAGTGTGGGGATAATAAACTGGCTAGCTTTCTTCTCACACCAGACTTAGAATTCAGCACTCAAGAGGGGTTACAGACAATGATATCAAACTCTTGAGGTATTTACAAAAACCAGCCTCACACTACCTCTTGTTTTGGGGAGGTTTCTTGATTTAGAGCTACTCGACAAAAGGTGTGGTGTGGAGATCTTGGATGGAAAGGTTTTGCGCTGCTTGTTTTCCAGTGGGGGAGTATAAGACAATTCCAAGGGACTAAAAGAAAACAGAAATTATTGGATTTCAAAGCTCTGAAGTACTGAAAAGCACTTTTATATACACACACACATATATATATGACCCACACTCTCCAAACATTGTATTAAGCTCACTCACGCTCCAGAAGCAGCTTTCACCCTGGAGCTCCAGGATCACAAAAGCCATCTGATTGTACAGAGGCAACAAGAAATGGCAGCTGCCCTGTTTCTACTCTATCCCTATACACCCCTGTCAGATCCCATGCTCCTAATACACTATTAACCTAAATATACAGGGCTGGTTTTTAAACAATACTATAAATCTACTTAAATGTACCACCAAATTCAATTGGCTGTATATTGCTCTTTTTCTCCAGGTATTTGATTCTGTCTCTCAGACCTTCTAGGGAGGAACTATTTTCCCTGTTTCTTGCAGAAGAATTCCAAGCCAGTGGTCATTGTGGCCTTTGAAAACTGCCACACATATGAACTTGTGATATAAGATAAAGCAATTGTAAAAATAAATGAAGACATTGCCAGGCAATGTTTTCAGAAATATTTTGAAGAACATTAATTTCTTCTAACTGTAAACTCAGTCTACTATTAATTACAGCAGGAAAAACACAGCTGATATACCATACCTCCATTTGGTAAAGTTTACTTTTGTGGCACTTGGATACCAATCTGATTTCACAACACTATTTTGGAATGAACTAGCTATAGTAAGACTAAGATTCTTCATGTTTCCCCCTATCTATGCTCTGCCATCAACCACATGCCAGTAAGGGACAGGGACTGGCAGTGGCAGCAGCCTCCTTTAATAAAGCATCCAAGACTGACCTTACTCTATGACATGAAAAAGGAAACTGAGGCTGCAGTTTCCCAAGGGCAGCTAAGGGCACTCACACAAATGCTGGCTCAGTGTGCTGCCCCTAGAATCATTAACCTCACTTTTTGTATGCAATACCTGTTATAAAAACCTTAACATTGCTTCTCCTGATTTTCATCACTGGATTTAGCTCTCACTTATGTGCTGTGTTTCCATTAAGTAATTTATTATTTGCAAGCTTCAGATATTCCCTGACATCAGGAAGGAAGAGGAAGCTGCTCAAAGGTACCTGCTGTTGGCGTTTGCCGAACTGGCAGCTGCAACAGTCAAATACAGATATTTTTATCAACCCATCTTCCCTTTAAACATGATACTTTCCCAACTAAACAGACTTCATTATGCTTACCTGGTTTTCACATCTACAGGGATTTCTTTCTTGATACTTGTAAGCACTTTTTTGGTTTTCTGTTTTACTGGGACTATTTCATTTTCAGGTTTTTCTGCTATAACTTTTCCCTTTTGTTTCTCAGGTTCCTATAAAAGACATAATGTCATATTAATGATCATGAAAAGCAAAGTCCCTCTTGCATCAGAACACAAACACATAACAAAGAGGGCAGAGGAAAGAACGCTGTTGGAAAACATGAGCATTTTTGGAGTATTAAAAGTATTTTTCCATGACTTAATGAGTTTGCCTATAAAATATGGTTTCTATTTTTTCTATTTAGAGAAGCAGAAATGGAAATAACCAAATTAATGAGCTTCAAGGAGATCTGATGTTTGCAAATACACAGCTCCCCTGGCCACAGCCTATGAGTCTATTTAATATGATGCTAGCTCTGTACTGAGACCTTTCCTGCATCTCCTGCATGCAGTCCAGGCCACCTAAAACACACTCTTCAACAAAGCAAATAATATGAGCAACTTCACCATTACATTTATTATTTTCTTTAATTGCACTTCTGAGACTGTCTAAATACAAGTATAGTCTCAAATAGCCATCCTGAAAATATCAACAGTAACTTTCAAGTGACAACTTACTAAACTGTAACCTTTAAAATATATCCCATGGATTTCTTTTTTCCCATAGCTATAATCCCTGTCTTTTACAAAGTTCAAATTTAAGATATCAAAATTTAGGATTAGTTTTCTTCCCTTTGGCATTGCCTCTTCTTTGGTTGTCAGAGTTTCCTTTAGGACAAAATATCTATGACAATCCAACCACTACACAAATTGTAGACATTAGTTTATTACCTTGGAGCATGTGAGCTGAATAAGTTAAGCAAAGCTAGGGGTATTGTATAAGGTAATTAAGTTAACTATGTGCTGACAAGTTACCACCATTGATCTGAGCCTTTATAACTGGCAAAAGGCATGATTTAGCATGCACCTTAATTACTGAATGAAATTAGCATCCACACTTTGGCATTTTATTCTGCAAATAGAAGAGGCCAGGAGATAATCACCACAATGCTGCTGACAGCTGCTGGCTAATTCAGGCCACAGTCACCTGGGCATATTTAGTCCTGAGACTACAGGACTCAAGCATGTTCACACTCAGAGGTGCAGATTTGATACAGTGAAGGCAAGAATAGGGAAATGTGCTTTTTAATTAACATTCTTCCTTTATTAGGTATTATATGAGGATGGTGTGGGGAAGAGAGACCATGTTCCTACTCCAATGGGTGACACACGGCCATACAAGGGCCTCCTTTCCTCAGCAGTGCCTTACCTCTTTGAGAAGTGGTTCTGTATCTGGGTTGGAGGTTTCTGTTGTGGTTGAAGAACTGTCATCATCTGCCAAGGAATCCTTCAGCTCATCCTCCTGTTGCTTTCCTTTCCCTCTTCTGTCCTTTTCTTCCCGCTTCTTCTGTGGCTTAGCCTTGCGCTGAATCATTTTCCCTTTTCCTAGAAAGATATGGATGCTTCAGATGCTCAGCAGCTCAGAGACAGGAGAGTTCCCTTCATCTCAGAGCTGCCTCACGTGATTGAGCCTCTGAAGTTTGTTGCCTGTTATACACACCAACCACTTTTGCTGCTGTGCACCAAATGTGAGCAAAAGAAGAACCCTAATGACCACCACATTTACGCTCCTGAGCCGTGTCCCCATTGTCTCTCTGTGGATGTGGGCACCTGGTTGCCTATAATTCCTTTCTGCTCTGTTCCTGGCATTCCTTTTAAACACCATAGAATCAAATTTGACAGTTTAACCACATAACATTAGATTTAAACATAAATTTCTCAGGATGGTAAAAGCTCTATCATCCAAACAAATGAAGAATAGAAATGATCAGCATGCTTGTCAGTTGGAAAAAAAACCCAACAAAACACAAAAGAATTTGAAATAAGACTCGTATGGATGAGAAAAATCACTGACAGTATTTGCCTAGCAAAGAGGTAAAAAACCCAAATGACCAAAACCTGAAAATCTCACACCCAAGTATACTTTCTCCTCCTAACATATTTTATTCCTTCAGAGTGGACTATTCTCAATACAAAGCAACTGTGCATGTGTGTGCAGAGTCTTCATGAGCTTACCACCACCTGCTGCTGTACTCTCACAGGATTTGAGCTTTCACAACAGTCTTATGTCTTACTAGCTGTAGTATGTGCCTTTACTCACAGGATTCTTCTTGAGATACTGCTCTTCAAAATAAGCACTCTCATTTATGAGCCACACAGTGCCTGCATACAGCCTCCTGGATGGATTTAACTGTTCACTCAGATAAAGACTCAAGGAACCTGTGCTGAATAACTGGATTCTGCCCCTTCTGGAATTTGTACTAGCTCGAGCTGGAATTGAGACTGGAAGCACCCTGACAGCTGTTATATTTCACTTGTCAAAATGGTTAAATTTGTACCAAACCAGAAATTTGCCTTCAGTATTTTGACAAATACCAGATACATATCTTTCAAACTTTGCCTTCGAACTTTGTTTTTTAAGATATAAGTATCAGTGTTTTCAGTATCTAGGACAACAAAAATATTGGAGATAAAAATATTCTTTTTAGCGTGAATGAAAATAGATATGTAAATACAAGTAGATCTTCCTAGGAACATTTTTTTCAAGGTTGACTTCCAGCATATTGGGGGCATTTTGGCTGGGCCTCAGAAGGCCTCATTCCAAAACCTGCTTGAAATGTAGTCTACATTCAGCATTGCTAAACAGTTTAATGTTCATAATTAGAAAATCTATGTAAAATGTTATCATGACATTAAAATGTAACATAAAGCAGCTGTATCACAAAAATATAACACAGCCTCCACTGCAGTCTGCTAGGTTCCAAGTTTTAGGAAGCTGAAACAGAAGACTGTATAAGACAGCAATTCTGCACAGGGTCATATGACAGACAGCTTTAGTCCAGAAGCTGCTGCTTCTGCAAAAGTTTGTGATTAGCTCTAAATACTTATCTAAAGACAAATACCCACGCGTGTATGTAGGTGCAGATACATTATGGAACTCCCCCTATGGTTTTATGTTTTTACATTTTAAAGAGGACAAATGGGAATAGACACACTACATTATCTGGAGTGGGAATATGCTTATGAATTCAAACTTGATGATCTCCATGTACTGCATGCAGCTGCATCACAAAAAGCTCTCAAGTGCAAGATCTGCCTCCTTCTTCGGGGGAACTAGAAATGGAAGATGCACTCCAAAGTGCTTTCAGGCATTCAGTACATGGACTGGATCAGTCCACTGCACACCCATGTATGTTCATATGCAACCCTTGAGAATGTTGCATCCTCATGACCAGACACTTTGCTTTCCAGAGCTCCACCACTTCACTGTTTGCTATTATGGACACCATCCATGAAACCTCCCTAACATCACATCACATCCTGGAGTCCTATTTAGTCTTTATGGAATGAATATCTGACAAATTGATGGCAGTTCTCTTAATTCTCCCAACCACCTATCACTAAAAACTAAAAACATAACAGCCCAGAAACAGTGTAGTATATTTCAGTGTGATACCAAAACCTCCCACCACTTCAGATTCTCCACTTTGAAAGTCCAAACACATCCTAACATCCACTCTGAACTAATTAAGAACTCTCATTACCACCTAACTGAGTGAAGCCTTTGTGTTTGGTGAGGCACAATCTTACAGATGTTGGAGAGTTTATATGCCTTCCCATGATTCATTTTCTTAACTTTATCTCTAATAAGCAACACAGCGCCATTTCTGTACAAGTGTTGGTAACAAAAAATGAAAAATTGTTTAGAAATAAACATATTAACACTAAATGATCATATAACTCTGGGATGCAATTGAAATTGCTAATGCAAAAATCATAATCAGAAATCCTATTTCAAGAAGTGTTCATAAGAAGGCAATAACTGACAATTTCAAAAGTCTAAACATATCTAATGTATGAAATTCAATTCACTATTTTAAGCACTATACAACTGGAAAGATGAATAAACAAGTCCAACTCAACCCTAGCCTCATCCAAAAATGAATGTAATGTATAGACACAGGTGCCTTATATTAATTTGCTAACCACCTGACATTAAGGATTTTCTACAACTGCAAGTCTGGGCATGAAGAATTCCATTCCCAAACAATACCACAGGGACTATTTACCCATCTCTCCCTCTCTTCCCCTCCTCCCTGCCTCACTTTTCACAACACACTAGGACAACTTCCTTTTCCCTTCCTCTGAGCCCTGAGCCCAAAGCCCAAATGATGGAGGTGGGAGGGACAGATGCCAACCCAAAGGCAAAAGGGCAGCACCAAAAAGCATTTTTCTTTTTCAGAGAATCAGGTGTCTAGATACTCACACCTGCTTTCATCAAAACATGCCACCATTTTTGTAGGAAGAATGACAAGCTAGCACTGCACAGTGAACTTCACTGCCATAAGGTAACAGAAGTGTTCAAGACACAGGCACACAGCACAGGCAGGGAACCACAGAGAAGCACTCCCTTCCCACACCAGGAAAACACGACCTTTACAATTGTTTAAATCTTGTCCTGTAGTTTACACAGGGAGTCATCCCATTAAAACAGAATTGTATTACCTTTGTTTTTTGCTAGTGGAGATGGGGGCTGTTCTGTAAACACATCAGGGGAAGGGGATTCTGGGTGGTCAAAGTCTTTTTCCATAGTTTCTATGAGCCCAGTGAGATCTGAATCCTCCGAGCTGTGCCTTCTGCTGCTGGCACACTCGCCCTGAGGCGGGCTGAGGAGCGGGAGCTGTGGCAAAGCACTTTCAGTCTGCTGCTCTTGCTGCTGGGGCCCGGCTGCTGGGGGCTGCTGGAGGGGCTGCTCTGCCAAGGCTGGTGCCTGCTGCTGCATCAGCTGCTGGTTCTGCCTCGTCCCCTTGGCTCTTTTGCCCGCGGCATGAGTCTGAGCTGTGGCACCTGAATCCAAGGTAAAGGGGCCCGTTCTGTTTACGGACTGCATGGAAGCTGCTTGTGCTGAAGTCCTGTTAGGTATACTTGAATTGGTTTTGGATTTGATGTTTTCAACATCAGGTGCATTTCTATTGCTGTGAAGGTGTGCTGTTGCATTGCATTGCTTATGATTCCCTGCACCGGATCGCGAAGACGAACTGCCTGCTCCATAAATTCCTCTGGACGAACTGTGATTAGAATCCGATCCAAGTGTATTCAAGCTGGAAGAGTAACACATGTTTAAACATACTTTGCAGTGTTTCCATTCTTCACCAAGAAAAGAGAATCACTATATCCAAAAGAAGCCTTGAACTATCCTATTCTTGGCATATAACCAGCAAAAATGCCTAAAACTGGTTTGGCAAGTCAGTAGGCTTTACCATTTTCCATCCACTCACCTGCTGTACGCAGGAACAAAACCACAGCAAAATGAATGTTGATATATATGATGGAGGGAACACTGAAAGGAGATGATCTTAACTTAAGACACCTAAGGTAGGAACTTCTGGCCTGCAATTCTTTTTTTGCAGTCTATACGTTTCATTTTTGAGAATATTAACAGGAAACTTGGCAGGGTTTGGTTTTTGGTGGATTTCCTTTTTTCCTTCCTTTTTATTTTCTCAAAAGAAGAATATTCCTCACAATCACAAAGTTCATCTTTTCATGCAAGCCATCTTTTTACAAGCAACTGTGGGGATATCTTTTATTCATTCACCTCTTCTACAGAGCAGTATTACTTTCTAACTGACCTGATAACTAAAGAAGCAAAGAAATAAATGGCAAAAGTACCAGAAGAAGCCCAAACATTTACTTACTTTCCATCAGATGAAATTCCAACTATTCTCCTGAGATCAAGTGGCCTTCCCATATCAAAGGGAGGATTTGAGGCCTCAAAGGACAAGCGTCTTCTAAATGGCTCCCAAATTCCTTGAGCTTCTAGATAGGCTGTTCCAATTACCAAGAGAAAGAGTACACTGCAGAGAAGAAAGGTATTTAAGGATTTATTTCTTAGTTTTGAGCATTTAAAAACTAATGACTCTAATCATGCAGGACAAAAAGTTTGTATCCTGTACTGAAAATACTAAAAATTTCATCCAAACCACAATTTTGTCTGATAGAAACATAACATACACAAGACTGGCATGATAAGCAAATCACCAGCACTGAGAATGGGAGCTAGATGCAAGCCTGACATGCAGGTGCCAAGTGTATTAATCCAAAAGAAAAAAAGTTGGACTTCAAAACCTGGAGCCACAAGCATGTAACTATTCAAAGCAACAGTGATTTAGGGAAGGCAAAAATAAACATCACCTTATCAAATTAAAAAACATGGACTATACAAACTCCTAGTGTTCATTCCTAGAAATTAAGGATAGTTTTGTGGTGACATGGAAGAGTTATTTTAGTGGCAACTAGAAAACACATACACGATGGCATCCTAAAAGTTAAAGGCAGTTTATGCACAGGAATCTTAGAATATTATAAAATATATTAAGACTCTTGTCTAGTTTGCTGCTAAGAAGGATTTTTGTATTTTTAGGAAAAAGACATAGTAAGGAAGGGATTAGTATTCTCTATTCTTTGTAAAGTCTAATTAACAAATACAGCCCATATAAAATTATCCAAGCAAACTACACTCATGAGCTGACAAACATTACTCTGTCAAAGAATTAAAACCAAACTCAGCCTATACATTTCTAGCACATATATAGAAGAAAACCACATAAGTACTCACTCAGCACATTTAAGTAATGCAGTGTTAGTGACGACACAAAATTTCCTAAGTAACAGAAATTTTCCTCTTACTTTGGAAAAATGCAGTTTCCTCACTAAACACTGCATTACTTAGGAAAGTGCTGAAGAGTCAAAAAAGAAAATGAAGTGGGCTGTAACTATCTTCTCTATTTTTTTTGTCAATCCCTACAACGAAAGACAGCCTAAGTGAACATTTGCAAAATGGAAGAGCCAGTAACTTACTGTGGGGAAAAAAAAGGAATATGACATGTATGTGATAATGCTTTGGATTTGCAGCATACAGAAAGGCCACATTTTCTTCACAGGCATCTACAGCACCAATACATTTCACACTAAGATATAAGCTTAACACTAAGAAAACAGCATTTGTAGCTACTGATAAGTAAAAACTCCTACTGATAAGTTTCCATGCTAGGGTTTTCTCTGCACAAAAGCAGTGGGCTAAAGTGTCTCACATCCAAGAGGTGAGCAGGGACATAGAGTTTATAACTCTTTATTGCAAATAAAGATAGGTACAGGTTAGACTGTGAAAATGGTGGCATTTTCAACTCATATTTCAACAAGGTATAATTAGCACATGTCTGTTTGCTGAGGAAAAATGTGCATTAATATCCTACTATGTAACCTGTGAGTGTGCAGTGTTGCAAACAATGTCCTTCAGGTTCTCAGAAATCCCATTATTAGTATCACCAGTTGTCTGTCACATTACAAGTGGCAGCAAAGTTAAATTCATCCAACGCATCTGCTAAGCTTATTACAGTCACTGCCTTATACCTCTCTAAAGCATAATACTCCAGAGAAGGATGCTTACATTTCTACAGGAATTCACTGCTATCAGTGCTTTAATATCTAAATGTGTTTCAAGTTTGGCTTATTTATCAAAACCCCTACAGATTATCAGGACTAAGAGGAGTACACATCTCCCCCAAGGAAATAGGTTCAAGCAAGAAGCGTATTATTTTGTCTTTGGTTTGACAGAATGTCAGTACTCCTTTGCCTTAAACAGTTCATATTCAATCTATAGGAGTGTTTATCAATTTGATCTCCTTTTACCCTATTTTAGTGTACCACAATTAGAGCATGTGCTGAATACCCATGTGCTTCTGTGTAACCCATATTGGAGCAGTGGCAGCTTGTGCCCATACAGCAGTAAGAACAAACACACACACAACCTCATTATTCCTGAGATGATTATGTACAGTGCCAGCTCCCAGTTGGGCCTGGGCAGTGCTTCAGCACATGTTGCCAACATGTGATATGGAAGCGATGCATTCAAGATAAATACAAATTCAGAGCCTCCTGCAGTGATGAATTTTAATTCACGTATAACTCTGGAAGCAGTGAAATCTGGTGTAAACCTGGAAACAACATAAAGCACATCAGAACTTTTCATAAAAGTTTGAGGCAATTTTTATAACTCATAAATTATAAATTAAAAAACCTGCAATTCAGCTCCATTGATTAGCCTAAAAATACTTGAGTATCTTTCAAATACCTCAAGATGTGTTTGACTATGTTCATTAACACCTATGCTTAACACGTCTGATTCTAGATTACTCCTGTGGTACCATATGAAGTTATAATACCTGACACGGTTTTACCACATTTATAGCTCACAACTACTGTGTGAGCTATAAATTTTTTAAACATTTCACCTTTGAGCCACAAACCTGACTTTTCAAAAACACTGTATCACCACTATATCACAGTCTCATCACAAACCAAGACTGTGCAGAAATACTAGTGAAATACTATTCCACTGCAGCAATATTTCATACATCCACTTGCAGACCAGAAGAAACTTCTGAACTTTTTAGGTACCATTTTATGAATAATTAACTTTACAACAAAGCACTGTTAAAAGATCAGTGTTTGGTGCAGAGATTTTTTACAATTGAAAATTACAGAACTACACAATCATTGTCATTAAGGCAAGAGAAGAAATATTCAAGACTAAAATGCTGTGCATTACAATAAAAATCCTTGGACTGAAGGCTCCCTTCTACATACTGCAATGCACCAAATCCATATGTAGGTCTAGGTCCCATGTGCATTCACAAGTTAAATTAGGGAAATTTATATAACCTCAAATAGTAACATTATTCCAACACAGCAAGTTATACTTACTGGACAGTAATAGAAGTAATACTATAGTCAGTCACAAAAACATGGTAAAATGAAAAATCAAATAGTGTTTGCCAGAAGAGAAAAAAAAGTCGTAGTTGTATAACACTGTACAAAACCCCTATACACTCAAAACTTCAGAAAAAAGCCCTCAGAATTTAACCAAGAGAGTTTTCCTCTGAAACAAAATTAAAATTCCAAATGTAACGCTCCATTTAGATGTAAGAAAAACCACTTACAATATGACAATGTCTTTAGAGGCATTGGCACTTAGTGCAAATTCCTGACAGTTAACTACTTTAAATCCATATCCTTCACATGTGTAGCCACTGATTTCCATCGTTTTCACATTAATCTGCAGCTGCCCTGTATTTTCCACTTTAAACGTTCTTCTGAGTGTGAAATTCGGTTCTTTATATTTCATTTCTAGAAACAAACAGCAGTGGTTAGTGGTTAGATATCCTTCAGTATATTCCTATTTTAGAGCAGAACAGAGTTCTGTCCATATTACAGCAGAAGAGAGACTAGCAAGGTCCATGGAAATTAACTTGTAGGAACATACCTCTGCAGCCAGATTCCCATCACTGTCAAGGTAGGGCACTTGTACAATTCCAGAGCCCTCTAACTCATCACAGAAAAAACACAAACCCCCTAACCTCTGACAGCACTGCTGCCCCACAAAGAAATCACCTGAGCTGCAAAGCTCTTTGATGTTCTGCCTAATGTTGTGGTATTCTGTGAACAGTCCCAGCAAGAGAAGAATTAAAATGGGGTTTTTTGTTTCTTTTTGGTGTGTCTTAAAAAAAAAATACATGCTTAACTACATATATCTTATTAGCAAAAAAAATCCCTAACCACAACAGGTAAAAGGCAATGACTAAGCTTTACTTCAGGTTTTCTTACTCATGCCTCACAAAAAGCAGAATAATCTCAGATAATAATTAACATGACACTTAGAAATGTCTGGAAAACTGCAAAGTAGCAAAGCAGATTTTAATACCAGATATAACTAAAACTCTTTTACCAGTTTTTAGGTAATATAGGTACTCTTAGCTCTCCTCTCAGAAGCAAGCCTGAGGCTACAGAGCAGAAACCTTTCTCTGATCTCAGAGTAGAATCTGGCTGGGATTTAATTTTCATCAAGGAACATGCCCAACCTTTTTTTCCCAATGGTTATGTGCTTAAAGATTATGAAGGTATGAAGAAAAGAAGTACACAGGAAGTTACTCCCATGATCCAATTTGTATTAAATTTAGAGATTTTGCTAGTAAATATGCAAAGATCTTTACCTCTCCTCTGTCTTGAATTTAAGCGGACAAACAGCTTCTGTTTTATTTCCTAGTTCTCACGTTAAAACAAAAACCATAATATATTTTGTATTCTGCCTAAATAAAGTAGCAATTTTAATGGATTTAAAGGAGTTGAATTTCTAGGTCACTAGAAGAGGGGAAAAATATTTCTACACATGTCAAGTTTTACAAATAAAATACGACTTCTTTTCTGTTCAGCATATTAGCTCAAGAAGTACTCACTTTCTGAACAGTCTTTTAATAATGCTTCTGTGATTTTAAAGCGTAAAGAACTTCCTGGACCAGGAGGTTTGCCTGCAACCTTCAAGCTCTCAGTTGTTCCTTGTCCTTGTACCAATATGGCATCTACTACAGTCAAATTATTTCTGTGGAAAAAGAAAAGGGGCGAGGGGAAACATTCATAAAAGCTTCTCCATAGACTATGAGTCTATATCCCAAATCTGGAGAACAAATATCCTGTTCAAATAGCTGCTCCACAGCTAATTCCCCACATTATGGAAGTAAACAGCAGGGGTCTCAAATGTAGTGTTTGCACGACAAAACCCTATGAAATTACAACATAAATTACAAATACAAACCCCAGTGAAATACTAGTTAAAATCTGTATCTCTTAGTAAGGCATCATACCTGACACAAAAGTGAACTTAATGCTCTTTACTAGAAAGACTGAACTTGCACTGTAGCTTTATCTTGCAAAGGGCATCTCTAACCAGAGACCCTTCTTTGAAGACAGTGTAGAATCTATTTCAGAAATGAAGTCTCCATGTGTTAGCGGGTGAGAGGCTGAACATGACCCAGCAATGAGCACTCACAGCCCAGAAAGCCAATCACACCCTGGGCTGCATCCAAAGCAGCGTGGGCAGCAGGGTGAGAAAGGGGATTCTGCCCCTCTATTCTGCTCTGGTGACACCTCACCAGGGGTGCTGTGTCCAGCTCTGGGGTCCCAGCACAGGAAGGACATGGACCTGTTGGAACAAGTCCAGATGAGAGGCACCAGGATGATCAGAGGGATGGAGCACCTCTGCTATGAGGAGAGGCTGAGAGAACTGGCATTATTCAGCCTGGAGAAGAGAAAGTTTCTGGTGACCACACAGGAGCTCCAGTACTTAAAGGGAGCCTGTGAGAAAGATGGGGACAATCTTTTTAATCGGCCCTGTAGTGACAAGAAAAGGAATGATGGTTTTAAAACTAAAACAGGCTGGATTCAGATTAGATATAGGGGGAAAAATTTTTACAGTGAGGGTACTGAAACACTGGAACAGATTGCCCAGAGAGATTGTAGATGCCCCATCTCTGGAAACATTCAAGATCAGACAGACCTTTGAGAGACCTTTGAGAGACCTGAAGATGTCCCTGGTATTGCAGGGGGAATTGGATTAATGACTTTTAAATGTCCCTTCCAAACCAAGCCCTTCTGTGATTCTGTGGTAAGTATAACAGTGGCCTATATATTTACATCACTGAATATATATGAATACAGTTAAAATACTCTAAGACATGTCACAACTACATTTAACCTCTCTGCAGACACATAGGATTCTACAATTATTCTTGTAAAAGCAATAATTTCTTGACAGCTGATCGCAAGTATGATATGTACAAAAAGAAAAACAGAGAAAAACTCACACTTATTTCTGAAATATCTCTTACCTGATAACAATCAATGATGAAACAGTTTTATTAAAAGCTGGAGTGAACTTTACTTTGACAGACTTTCTCTCACCAGGTTTTAATATTAGACTTAAAATGGAATGACGAGCCAAGCCCTTTGTAAGTCCCACAGTGGTCTGTAGTGGTTGGACCTTAAGGGGGGGGGACAAACAAAGCAAGGCTTTAAAAAGTAGGACATTTTTACATGTGTTTGATAGAAATGGTATTGTTTTAGCTAGAAAATTGGTCTTGTTCTAAAAAAGGATACTACTCAATGACATAGTCTGGTTTTTCTAACCAGAAACTCTGATAGCACAAGAATTTCCCTACTTATTAGTAAACTGCTTGCGTTAATGGAGAAGCAGAACAGCACAACAAAACAGAACTGAGCTAAACTTCACCCATGTAGATTCATAAAGTTCTAGTGGAAGAAAAAGATCAGAAGTTCTTACATATATATTTTGAACACTAAATAAGTATCAAACCATTATGGAATATTTTTTCTCCTCGGAATTTTCCATTGTTAAGCAAACAAAATCGAAGAACTACTCAAAGAAGTCTATTTTGCAAAGTTTGCCATTTGTCTTGAGACACCAAATAAGCATCAAATGGTAATCAAAAACAAACTGCAAATGGAGGGGAAAAGCCAGATAAAAAAGGTAGTGCTGAGGATGGGGGTGGCATGCTCTATATGAAAATGCACACACTTAAAAGTAGTCCACAATACTCAAATTACTTAAAAGAATCAACAAAGCAATGGAATAATCAATTTTTTGCTCATTGCTCATTTTAGAACTAGTAACCACTATGCTGAAGAAAATAATCTTGCCAGTAAGAGAAAGAGAAAATTCAGCTTTCCTGTAACTTCCACAGTTGTATTATAATGTAAGCATATAGAAAGTGACACTTTATTAGTTAAATTTGAAGAAATATTTCTTTTCCATATTTTCTGATATCCAGCAGATATTACATTTACATTACATTTTCCACACTAATACCTGAAGACATGTCTGACTCAAAACTCTTATTAAAACATTAAAAACCTGAATTTAAAATTACCAAGAATGTATTGAAATACTTACACAATTTCTGAAGACCTGGAACTCTAGAGTCCTCTGATTGAAATTAGCTGGTTTACTCAAATTAAACCTGAAATTAAATTGCAATTTTTTTTTTTCTCACAGATCAGGGAAGGTAATGACATACTTACAGTTATGGATTTTAGCACAAATCAAGTATCTATGGTAGCCCAATATGCATCTGAAAGCATCACTTGATTTTATTTTTTCTTATTTCCCCCCTGTTGTACATCAAGTTAAGGAAGAAATGTAAACACATTTCAGCTCAGTAAAAAATACAGATGTGTGTTCAATGGCAATAGATTCAGCTCTCAACTGGTCTAATGATTCAAATTCTAGAGGTGGCCAATATGAATTACCAACACAACTGCCATATCATGCATTCACTCCTTGTAAAATGCATTTTCTCTGCCCAGTGAGTACATCCCAAGGATTGCACAACAACACTTACCGTTCCAACAGCTTATCAACAAAAGTGGATGGGTTAGAATACAGAGCTACTGGAAGAAACTGAACATACACAGGAGCATCAGCTGGATTTTCTAGAAAAATTTCTTCTTCCTATTCAGAAAGAATTTTAAATAAGTTTACATTACCATTAATGCAATTAGAAATATCTGTTTAAATGATACTATCACTAAAATAACTTACTGATGAACTGTTTGTGTTGGTAAGAGGGAAGTTTAGATGGCGTGGTGAACTAAGGATGGAGGGCCAGGACATTTCTGCTGTAATTTTCAACCTAACATTCTTCTGAAGATCTGTGTCCACTTCAAATACAGCATTCAGTCTGGAGAAACAGTTATAAAACTCACTTTTATGTTTTGCAGAAACAAATATCACTGAGATTCAGATCAGTAAAGAAAAACAGCCCAAAAATCTATTTGATGATTTGCAAAGGTACAAACAGTAGAAAGGAAAGTTCCAATATAGCATCCACAATCCATAAAATTAATTTTGCCTGCATAGGTACAGTAAATCAGTACATCTACTCTAAATGCAATGGATGCACAGACTGTGTGCCTGCACCTCTGTCTAATAAACCTAAAGCAAATCTGAACAAGTCATACTTGGTGCTAGCTGCTACTTCCATCAATGAATGAAGTTCTTTGCTATTCAACAACCTCCACAACAGACTTGGGTCCCCTTCTCCCACAAGTTCTCCAGCATGAACTGAAACTAAACTAAAAGTACTGAGCTCTCCAGTCAGCAAAAGAAACAAAATACTAGGCTTCAAACCCAGAGAAATATTTTGGAGAAATTCCAAATGTCCAAGTCACAATACCTCTTTTCAGTTCTCTTTCCTTTCCCTGAATGTTCCTTTGGACAGCTGGGTAACTTTAACTCTCTTTAAAAGTATTAAATACTTTAAAATATAATAAATAATATTAAATCATTGTATATTCAAGTTAAAACTACTCCTTATTCAGAACTGATCTTTAGCATTCTCCTTTACTGTTCTCTTCCTGTAGGGAATAGAACATTCTTGGAAGTTACTGGTGCAGCTAAATAGAGGATTCTGTTTAGATCAGATTTTCTCAGTAGTTAATAATATATCACCATTATAACACAGAAGTGATAAGGGAGGAATGCTTTTGTTATTCTATTTAGTTGCATACAGACATTTTGTTTCTTCACATGCCTTTTTTTGAAAGGGCAATCTGGATGCTATCAACACAAAAGACACACACACTCTTGCTGTTTATGTTAACTCGTGTCCCTTGGACATTAAATCAACTTTATGTATGAGAAGGCAGATATTTAAAGGGTATGTAGCAGTCTACAGAGTTTAACTTTTCTAAATATTAAGTAGCAACCATTAATCTTTCTCAAGGTAAAATAGCAGAAAATTTTGTAATTCACTGAAATGCAAAAATCCTGGTATGGTAATGACAGAAAACCTTATGAAATCTTAAAAGGGATATTGAAGATATTATTTTAAAACTGTTTAAGCAGGGATACTGAACAACCAGTATAATCTGGTTTTGGAAATTTTTGCAGAGTAGAAACTTCCTTGCTGTTACAATCTTGTAAAGAACTCCAGCAACTCAGTGAATAGTAACTGTCAATGTTTTCTTTAATTTGGGGAAAATTATTACTGTTTTCTAACTTTTGAAATGCTCTCTTTAAAGATTTTGCAGAGAAGGCCAAGCAATTCCTTTCTGGCCCCCTCTCAAAGAGCACAGCAATATTAAGAAGCCTTTTATTCTATAAGAGCACACATGTCACAGAATTAGTACTGACTTAAGGCCTGAGCAAACAACAGGAATATAACACTTACCTATGGCTTGAGTTCTCTTTTATTTCTGTCCATTCTTTGAATAAATTCTCATGCAAATCCCAGTCAGAATCCCATGCATCTTCTTGCATTGCTATGCTGTGCTGAACTTTAGATTCCGCTGTAGGAAATAATGTGGTTTTATAAATCTTCAAGTAAAATCATTAATTAAGGAGAAAACTTATTTGAAATTATTTTCATTAGAAAGTTGAACTTTACTTACATTTAGATAGAAAAGGCAATCCTACATAACAATGATCTCCACACTGTAAACCAGGATCAAAATAAATATTTGCAATCTGCAAAACATGTAAGAGCTGATCAATTAAACAGCACAGTAAATCTAACGACCAAAGAAAAAAGAGGGAAGATTTCTGTTGAACACAGAAACTTAACACATGCTATATAGAAAAGAGAACTTATAAATGTTTAGAAATAAGACATAAACAAACCTTTGATTTTTTTCCTGGCTCTAAATCTTCTTTATTACTTCTTAGCCTCTTATAATAAAACCTTACATCTTCTGACAGGGACCGTATGTGTTGTATTTTCACTTTCTGAGAAAAGGAGTTCATAATGTTCAGGCTCTGGTGAACTACTTTCCCCTAAGGAAAATAAAAGGAAAAAAGTCTGCAGGATATGCATTTTTCCCTAGCATATGTATCTATTTATGCAGGCTGGCAAAGACCACAGCACTGCTGAAATGTTAAACTGCAATTTTAACTACGCTATCGTAAAGAAATGCCATTTGCAACACTTCAAGATAGTAAGTTTCTGTGAAGCTGTATTTTTTCCTCCATCTGCTTCCAAACACAGTGCACCCTTTTTTGAAAATTAAGAACACCTGAAGTATCTTTGAAGGGCTTGGACAACAGCTCTCTTTAATCAAATCATGATTAAAAAATATCAGAAGAGGAAAGGCAAGAGAAAACTTCAGTTTGCTGAGCCTCCGATTACTAAAAGGAAACAGTCTTTTTGTAAAAGATCACTGCTGGCAATTAGAAATAGTAATTAGTCACTAGGAATTAGAAATAATCTGAAAGGAAGGGGAAGCTACAATCTGAAAGGAAGGGGAAGCTACAATTACAAAAACTACAGGTGACAGAGAGCTTTTAAAACCCTCTTCCTGCTCCCAAATGCAATTAAGATAACACACGAAAACTACATTCAAGAAAAAAACCAGGAAGATTTTCCCCACACCTTTACAGCCTGCCTGCTTTTCTGAGTCAAATCTTTTAAGCACAGAAAATGTAGTTTAATTGTCATTATCAAAATCCTTACAATGCTCAAGCTCTACCCTGCCCCAGTTGTAAATTAATGATTCCATGGTCATATTTTACACCTTAACACTCAACCCTGGTATGTAGAGAGGAAACAAATACTAGAAACAAAAGCAGACAGAAGTGCAACTCAGGACTAGTGGGGAGACTTCAGATTTATGTTAAAAAAAAAAAATCAGTTTGAGCAAATATAAATACCCAAGGCTATCTTTTAATGAACATGTTTTTTTTTGTTCCCCTTAAATCAATACTTCAAACTTTTAAAAAAATAAGTCTAAGTTTAAGTAGAGACATGGAAGAGGTCTTTTGCAGGTTCAAAATTTGCCTGTGGTCTCAGGAAACAGTCACATATTGCAACAGTCTCAACAGAAGTAATTGCAGAGGGAAAGAAAGTACAAGAATAAATCCTTAACAGTACAGTCCTGTTAAACTGAATTAGGAGGTATATCTGAGCTTCATCTGTGAATTCCTATGAGTAACAAACTGTCATCAATGGGACAAGATACAGGTTTGGTAAAGTGTCTAGAACAAATAAATAGTATTTTACTAAGACCTTTACACAGCATTTAGACGTGAAACAACAGACAAGGGAAAACAATTGTTCAGCAGTAATAAGAAAAACAGAACAATGCCATTTAGCATAGAGGTCCTCAAAGATGAGCTTTGATCAGGGGACAGTTAAGAGGTGGCACTGTGAGGCAAAGAAGACTCTATGAAGCAGAAGTCAACAGAGCTAAGATTGGTTTAAATCAAGACGCTGACCTTTACAAGACCTGTACACACTGTCAGTGTATTGCTGACAACCTTCAACAGAATACCAGAAATCACACTTAGGTACAAATACACTAAAACTATAAACAGACAGCCAGCTCTGGGAACCAGGCAGCTGCAGGGGAATTACATCCTAAGTATGAACTGAAAAGCATGTGTTACTAAAATAGTAGCACCTAGTTATTCCTGGCTGGTGTAGCTGTCAAGTTTCTCCACCAAACACTGAAACAAAAAGAACTGATGCTATTTTAGGCTTATTTTCATACGTAATAGAGGCATTACAGAAGAACTAAATGTTAGAGTAGCATGAGTTAAGTGAGCATAAGTTTAGTTTGAAATTATTCCAAGAAAAGTAAAAGTAAAAGTAAGTATTTTGTGTTCTCAAATATAAAAAGAGCTAAGTGATCAACTAATGTAAGTAGAAAGTGAAGCTGACTGCTCTGAAAAGCTTGGGGCTTGACCAGAGTAAACAGTATATAATCTTGTCAAAGCTGATAATTATATCTGAATCTATACTCCCAAACAAAATGCAGGAGGCCAAAGATCCCCTGAAAGAATAATTGTCTGAAAACATTACTAGAAAAGAAGCATGAAGACAATAAAAATCACAGTAATCTAGGGAAGAGAAAGAATAATGACAGCAACAGAGCTATGTCTGAGAAACACAGGTGCTATAAGAAGTAGTATCTGCCAAAAGAAAATAAAGCAAAAGGAAATAAACAAAAAACCAAAACTCCCCCAAATAAAAACAAAGAACCCTCCCCCGCAAAAAATTGCAGAGCCAAAGCAAAAACACTCACAAACAATAATCAAACAAACAAAACAAAGCCCCCTCCCCCCCGCCAAAATCAAGCTGACAAAACTGTGGGCATATTACTATGAAATACTGAGAAGCTCTTTAACCATTTCAGCAGGAACAAACTCAAAGGAGATTAAAAAATATTACTTTTTTATGGTCCAACATAGAACAAAATATTTTTATGTGGCAGTCAAAAGGGATATTCTTCACATGAATTGTTCTTCATAATCATGATAATAATTTCAAGTAATTCTAGTAGATTCAGATAGAGAATATAGAAACTGCTTTATGTCCAGTGAATGAAAGCCAAGTGGACCTTTAAGCTATTTTAACTTCTCAAAAGCTTATGAAGTAGGTAATAATGAAGTTTTAGATGTGGTACTCAGTGTAATAAGTATCCATATGGTGAGGCTATATAGTAAAAAAAAACAA
Organism: Agelaius phoeniceus; assembly: GCF_051311805.1. Classification (NCBI taxonomy): domain Eukaryota; kingdom Metazoa; phylum Chordata; class Aves; order Passeriformes; family Icteridae; genus Agelaius; species Agelaius phoeniceus. Next base: position 32,005,074 of record NC_135266.1, read on the forward strand.
AATAGATCTTAAAGATAAAAAACAACTAGTGATCTTGGGAACTGTAGGCATGACTGTCTGACCTCTGGAGTAGCAAAAGACTTCAGAAGAATTTGTGACACAGGAGATCAGAAGGAAAATGGAATATGTGGCAATTGTAGCAAACATTCACTGAAGTCCTGCTGACTGACCTATCTTCCTCTTATGAGATAGTCCTGCTGACTGACCTATCTTCCTCTTATGAGATCTATCCCATTACATGAATATTCCAAGATCCCATTCAAGTGGGCTGTTGAGGAGATGTAGGGACAACTCATGTTTGGAACACAGAGTGGGAAAATCCCAAACAACCCCCAAAATAATGACAAACTGATCATAACAGTTTGGTAGCAAAATCTCCCCAGCAGTTTGACATAGAATTCAGGACAGTGCTCTCCCTTGAAAAGGGCATATAAAGAAAAAACACAGCAAGTAAACATTTAATCCTCCCCAACTCTCTTACCGGAAAAGAAGGTGGAAAAAAAACATGTTTTGGGGAGCAGGTCAATGAGCCTACAGCAATCACAGCCTTCACTGGTATAGTTAAAATCTGGACCAAAAAAATAAAAAGGAAAATTTAGAAAAAGACCCCTTACATTTCCAGCCTTTAAATGCCTCTTCCACTTTTAAATTGCATATAATAATAAAACCCTGAAAGTGTACAATTAATGTAGTCTAGGATTATATAGAAATTTAAAACATGGAGACATGAATTAAGATTTCAACCCATCATCATATTCTGAACAGTCAGTTCACACTGTCAGGAAGCACTCCTTCACTCAGCCATCCTCAGTTCTCCTCTACATGGAACAGAAAAGCATACTGAAAACATAAGCTCCCCAATGGGATATTATATAGGTCTCATTTGAATGGGGCTTACTTTGCTGGAAAACAGGAGAGTAACATCTTTAAAGTAACTGAGGAAAGAAAATATACCCAACTTCTCAAAACATGGTGTTATTGTAATACCTTGAGATACACACTGAAAAAGTAGCTGGAAGGGATGGCAATGAGATTCAAGTACCATTACAAGTAGAATAACTTGTAACAAGCAAGAAAATAAAATGCTTCAGAATCTGTAGCTGAAGGGTCACATACATCTGTAGCTGAAGTGGTTATACTACAAGAAAGCTTCAAATCTCCAATAACTGGCAGAATTTGGGAATTTCTCATTTTCTGTAGCACCATCAGAACTACTCAATCAGTGATATAATTTCCTGACCTCATAAGCACAGAGTCACATTTGGGGTTTTTTTCCATATACCACACAAAGATATTAAATACAAATTGCATTATTCATTAGGCTCTGTCTCCTGCAAAAACAAGGCACATGAAGCTGAGGCAACCAGTTGTTCTCTCCCATAATAATCAGTGCAAGGATTCTGTTTTATCAACTGCCAGCAAACTGTGGAAAGCTGCAATATGGTTTAGTGAGTATGGGGGTATCCAGTCTTTTTAAACCTTAATGATTCTATGACTCTCCAAAACAGTTTTCACGTTGCATTTTGACAAAAATGGCTGATATTACAGCTTTGTTTCAGTAACTGATAATGTGGAGAAGCACATTGTCAGAACATGACATGCCCCAAGATCCATGCATTGATGCTTTGAGGATGTGTCATGTCACTGAAGAACCCAAACTGCAAAGCATTAAGTCAGATTTAAATGGATATTTCTGAAAGCCAGTCAAAAATCATAATAAAAGCATAAGTAACATTCCTGTTGTATGATGCAGGGTTAACTTGCAAAGATAATCTGACCTCTGGAGTTCCCGTCCAACCTCAACTCAGGCTACAGTCTGTCCACTAATACAACACTTAAAGACTAAACAGATATTTTGGGCAATACTCATTTATTATACAGTAAATATACCTCATAATCTGTTGTGATTTGCACAGCTCCATCATGAATTCCTTCCAGTTCCTTCGCTATTAGATTTACTCTGAACACTGCATAATAGCCTGATGCGAGTATCACCTGTAAATGGTAGAAAAAGTCACCAATGTATTCCATTAAACAAAAAGAAATTTCACCAAAACCAGACTCAAAATCCATTTAAAACTACTGTCAGTGATAAACAATGAGTTCATATACATAAGTGACTAACACAAAAATTATCTATTCCCTTGTGGTGATAAATTTCTACTCATCCCAGATTAACAACAAGCATCATGAGGGTATTGAGATTGATTAGGTTTGGAAAGGGTAAATATAATGCTGCTCCTTAAAATAAATTTAGGAAGCCAACATGCTTTATCATACTCAAGTTCAGACAAAAATTAAGAATTCTTATCTCTCCTCTGCTAAAATGAAACTGAAAGAACTTGCAGAGGTTTTTCTCTTCTCTCCTATATCTAGCTTTAAAGCAATGGATTCAAAGGTTTACTTACTGAAGACTGATCAGATGCAGTAGCATTTTGTAGTTCGTGGTGGTTTGCAATTATTGTTGTTCTGTTTCCCTTTTCAGTTGTTAGAAGTTCTACAGCCAAACCATCCCCTATAATATGCCAACTTTTTATAGCCAGCTTAAAAAGAACAAAAGGTATTGTTTTCAGTAACAACACTGATGTAAATTTTTAAAAGATAAACTAAAAATAAATGCATCCTCACCTCTATTGGATTGCTGTTGATGACTGCAAATAAGATGCTGGTAGCTTCTGTTGCACTCAATATGCCAAAATCTATAAATCGCTCCTCACTTTTTGGAGACAGTACAAAGTACTAGAAACATTGATAAAAGTATTTTAGCATAAGTGAAATATAAAGTTGCTCAAACTCTAAGCTCATTAAAAATCACATTAATAATTTCAATACAACACTACCATGACCATCTCAATTCTACATTAATAAACTTCCTATGTAAAACTAAAGACTTTAGGGGAACAAAAAAGAATTTTTAATTCTTTATTCTACTTTGGTGTCTGCTGAAAGAGTCTATGAAGTCTGCCTCTAATTACACAGAAGTTGCCAAAAAAAGGGAAAATACTTACATCAAGAAATCCTGTGTATGCTCGGACAGGTAGGTGAAATTTAGAAGCATTGGTGATAAGTAGGATATTATTATCTACGTGAACAGATGATGTGGAAGGCATAAAATGAAGTGTAAAAATATATCTTGATTCATTGGGTGGAATTAAGACTGGTTTACTGAAGTTCTGGATCTAGATCAGTGAACAATGAAGACCAAGGTTACAACTGAACAAAGTATATCACATTTAAGGATTTACTAATAGATAAAAGCATTCACTGAAATGGGACTTACTTTAAACATTGGTTTTGCTTCTTCTGGTAACACAACATCGTGTATAAGGACTGCAAAACTGAATGTGTTTGTTAAATAGATCAGTCTTTCCACAGAATCAGCAGCACTGTCACGAATGTGAAAGAGTGTGGCAGCATGATCAAATCCTAAATAACTATCAAAAGAAAACAGAGTAAAGGAAATAAAGATTTTCCTCAAAGTGTTTTCCTTACACAAAGAAAAGAATTCATTATTTCAAACACCTAAAAAGATACATACCCCACTGCATGGTGAAACTATATTATCCCTAGCACTATATTACTATATTAGCACTACAGGGACATCAGTAACTAAGTAATTCAAATAAGATAAGGAAACACGTAACTGAGGATGATAGGGGGACTAAAAGGAAGTGTTGAAGTATTAAGAAAATTTGCAAATTACATGTATTTTTTATTAGCCAAATCATGTGTCTGCAGCACAAAGCTGTGATAAGGTAAGGTTTAGTTTGTCGGTTGTTAAAATAGTCTGCCAGTTCTGTTGATAAAATAGCACCTCATTCAAAATGTTTATAAAGTGAACTTAGTCATACTTTGTAAATAAATAACAAAGCTCAAGGAAATACAGCATTCTTCCAAAATTTTGCTTAAAACCAAAAGTACTTTCTCTACCTTTACTTCATATGGCAATAGAACAGCGAATGCAAAAGCAGAAATATTTCCAATACTGCATTTTAAAAATATCTCATCTGCAGTCTTCAGCTACTCTGAAAAACAACTCACTTATGTCAATTTCAAGCCTTGAAACCAACTTATTAATGGCTAAGACTACTTCATCCATTTGTTTACAAACAGGAATAATCCCCTCTAGTTTAGAGCATTTAGTTTTTGAACTATGTTCAGTTACTGGAAGCTTACCCATCCAACACTTCTGCTTGATACGGTATTTCAAGTTTGGAATAGCTCTTCTCTTTTGCTTTAACAGTTATTTTCCCAGAAGACTGTGATGCTCTTTTTGCTTTTGATGCTGCACACACAAAAATATAAGTTTGTTAAAGCTGACAAAAGTTGATCCATTAAGTTATACTAGAATGAGTGGAAGAATAAAACCACAGAGCTAGCCCAGAAATTAATTATTGTGGAAGGAAAAAAGTGGAGTTTAAGGGAATTTCAATAACCAAATTGACATGGTGTAAAGTCTATGAAACAAGAGATCCCAATTCTGAAATCTTCCCACCAGTTAGATGACCAGCCCAATTTACTAAGCTTTTCTACAATAGGGAAGCCTGATTGTTGCTGTCATATAAATTACCTGAACATGTCCAGAGGATAATTTGGATCCAGATGAACTGAAGTCTCCACTAAGAATATGGAATAAAACTATCCCTCTCCTAACAGAACAGAAGCTTGAGACTGCTGGGTCCCTCAATTAGAATTAGCAGTAGAGAGGATCTTAATAATAAAGAAATGGAAGACAAACTAAATGTTGCAAAAAGAGAAGTAGAATCCATGTAAGAACTTAAACTACACAAGCACCAAGAGTGATGCTCACAGATCTGCTCCAAGATCACAGAACAAGCAATGGCAGCCTGGTAGAAGTAGTGCCAAAAAAAAAAAAATCAAGGTATTCAAATACTAATTAAGAGAAGCCACCAAGCCCCTAAAGCCCCTGTATGTAATTAGGACAGCTGAAATTGCATATATTTAGGGCTGGCTGCTTCACTGATAAGAATTCATCAAGTCAGTTCCTTAAACACATTAAGCAGCTTAACTGGGTATTTTTCCCAGGAACCACCATTCCTTCTAAGATGCACCATATGTTAGCCAGTAGGTCCTCATATAAGAATTCCCACCAGCTTCAAAATCTGAATGTATTATCACCTTAGGTTGACAGAATTCATCTCTTTCAGAATTTATAAGCTAAAATGTACTTCACTTGTTTTAGAAACCATGCGCTATTAAATTTTTAAAGTGCTAATCCATAAATGGTAATAAAAATCAATTTTTTCCTCTTTTTCTATGCAACTTCTAAAATTATGTCTACCACAACTATTTCATGTGTAAGATTCCATTTTTAAGCAATCCAGGCAGAAAGACTTACAACACCAACTAGTATCTTAAAGCAGTAACATCTGAGTAGTCACCACCATTTTAACAGTTGATTAAAATCTCTTTAAAAAACAGAGGTGCCTTTCTACAAAGTGTCAGCATAGTATTTGAAGTCACACTATGTAGGAGAAAAATCATAGAATACCAGGTTGAAGGAGACCTCAAGGACACCTTGGCCCAACCTTTCCTGGCAGAAATACAGTTTAAACAGGATGTCTCAGTGCCCTGGCCAGATTGATTATAAGCACCCAACACTGCAGAATCCCCCCCATCTTGGGGAGATTATTTCAATGGGCGATTGTTTTCATTGTGAAAAATTTTCTTCTTGTGTCTAATTGAAATTTCCCCAGGAGTAACTTGTACTCATTACCTTGTTTGTTAGGATTTCTCAAAAACAAATGTCTGCTTAAAACAAAAATACATTTAAATAACCAGGGCCTTAACATAAGAATACAGTTATGTTTATTAGAAAAATAAAGAATACCTTCTCATCTGTATTTACCAGTCTAAGATACTTGTTCATCATAAACAAAGACAATCCTTTCAGAAATAACTGAAGTTCAGAAGAATTGTAAGCCTTTTCCAGGTAGGAAAATCCCATTTTCTTCTCAAAACTATGAACAGTTTTTTGTTTAGATAGTGAAAATAATCGATGAAACTTCAGTAAGTTTTCAGAAGCACTTGACAAGTTCTAAGAAGAGTGGAGCAGTACTTACCATCAAAGCTAATGCTTGCAACTTTGGTATATTTACTTTCAGAGGCTTTTAACGTAACGGGCTTGAAATACACTGTTATCGCTTCATTCTGTGGTGTAGGTCTCACACTCTGCAAACAAAATATGAAGCATCTGTAAATGTATCATTGCTAACATGCTGTGAAACCTTTCACAGTGATAAAACTGCAACTACTTTTGGTCAAGCTGTTCTAGGTCTGTCTTTCCTATAAGAAAGCAGCATTACAAGTGGCTTTAGAATTTTTTTCAGGTCCTACAAATTACTCAGTCAATATACAGCAAAGTAGGAAACAGTGAGTTCTCCTTGGGGATGTTGAATTAAGTGGCAGTATGGCCAGAAACATATTAATAAAATAGAAACCAATCCTTATTTAAATTAGGATTTAATTTTTGTTCTTAATGCTGCAGGGCTACAATAGCTAGGATATTTGTTTCTGGTGCACTCACTAACAAAGCTGTTAACTGACTTGTGCAACTAACAGAGAGGATATAGACATCTCCCTTGTCTCTAATCCCATGCTAAGTCTGCAGAGAAAAAAATAACTAACTGTATAGAGAAACATTTTGTAGATCTGTGATGACACTCATTCTACACTAACACCTTACAAGGTCACCCTTTACATCTGAGGATTTACTGTTTTAAACCAAAGGGAAAAGGCAAATGGCCATCACTGGAAGAGCTATTGTGTCAGTCAATAGCCAGAGCTGATTTGTGGAGGCACTCATTGCTGTGCAGCAGGATAAGGGATTCCATGTCATCTGAAGACTCTATAAAGATTGCTAGCAAACCATCTAGATTCCATGGAGAAACTGGGTATGAAGCATTTAAATGCTCTTATTCTTGTTTTGCTTAAAATTAGGATGGCTGCCGTGATTCTTCCTCCCCAGCTGTCTCCTCCTGCTTTAAGAACAGATCAGCTGCTCACATAGCACCTGTTAAGCCACAGTAAATCACAAGATGCTGAATTAAGAAAACTGAAATGAGTGCTGCCTTACCTTCTGCTGGGCTGCAGAGGTTTAGCACCTGTTTAACAAGCAGCTGAGCTTTTCTTGGTCAGGGAGGAAGGCAGACAGCTAGTGGCACAAACCAATTACAGTTCTTCCAAGCCAAGCTGCCCTTGATTGTAAATTAAAGCCATAAAAGTGTGCATAAATAACTGAGTTCTGCAGACCACATGATCTTTAGTGGGAACAAGCAGCACTACTCCTGCAGCTAATGAATAATCTCTGTTAACTCAAGCAGAAGTTTTGTATTTTGGATTTATAGCACTGGCCTTTGTCCACCACCATATCTGCATACATGGAGTACAGATATTTGGTATTTCTCTTCACAAGTCAATTAATAATTATATCAATTTTCTTCTAATGAGATCCACACTACAAAACTAAAATCTTGACATGTCTTTAAAAAACAACAACCCTCCTAAAGCAGATAAAAATCAAAGCTGTGATAAAGTTCACAACTTCTGGATGACAGACAATAAATATTTTCAGAAGCTCTTTTCATGCAAAATGCTTTCTTTAAATTACTGGTTTGAAATAATGCTGATTTCACCTAGAAAATCAAACTGGAAGTATTCAAAAGGACAGCCTGTTACCAAAAAAAAAAGGCAGGTTTCAGAGGTGCATCTCTTAAACCACAAGTGTAACAAACCTACATGTATTTACTCAAAATGTCTACAGCTGGCAAATTTAGTTAAGGAAGGAATTTATACTGTTTTGTCGAAAATTTTTGCACTGCATAATGCACATTTCCCATTTGTTGCTTGATTACATGCTATAAAGAGAAATACAAAATTAAGACAACTAGAGAAAAAACAAACATCCTTTAGGTATCCTTTCAATGTCACTTTCCTCAAATTTCAACCTATTTTAAATAAAGCTCAAGTAAAGCCTGTCCTGAAATATACATTAAAAATCATCCACAAAACAAGTTCCATCAAGAACATAATACCACCAATTTTCTCAGAAAAATTCCTAACAGCAACTTCTGAAGGAAAGAATAATTTTAAATAGACATACTTCAGTAACACATGGCTCTCCCACAGAATGACCCACTCAAGACTCCTGACCCTGCTTTGTGAAGACACATTCAATATTTAGCATAACTGCAGAAAATTAAGATCTTAAATGTGCTAAAGGACACAAAGAGGGGCTAAAACTTCCTGCTTTTGCAGGAGTTCTTGAGAAAGACTTTGAAGGATTAAGGACTCTTGGGCTACATGGATTCTAATAAACTAAAGAGTATGGGTTGGAAGACTGGCTCATGTTCATCTATAATGTTTACCAGTCAGAAGGCTCCTAAGCCTAGTTTTGTCTTGCCCACCTAGCATAGACAAAAAAGCCCTGTGGCTATAGGTAGCAGATTAAGGCTGGTTCCATTAGTGTCAGAACCACCTCTGAACTGTTTTATTCTCTTTTACAGACACAACTGTCAAAAATTTCTTGGTCTTGTGTTTAAACAGAGAAAACACCTAACTAATTAAAGTTCACTTTCTCCATAAAGAATCATCCAGAACATGGAACAAGCTACTACTAAACTGTATTCCTTGATAATTTTGAGATGCATACACCCAAATGTGAAGATGAAAACACAACACAGAAGCAAACTACTTCTTGCAGGTTGCTAAGAGAAATTAACCCCTATTCTAAAGCTGGGACAGAACTTAATACTTTCTTACACAAACACTTTGGTTTTCAAACTGATACAATTCAGCTTCACTAAGGCTGTCCTGAAGTTCCTGGCTCTTTAGGCATCCAATATGATCAGGACCTCAAATTTTGAAGTATCCCTTTGCTTTCAGCAGTCAAACAGGCTTAAAATGCCATAAGGAAACACAAAATTTACATTATAGACAAGGGATAAAACAGTGTTCAACAATCTACATTTACCAGATTTTTGATAGAATGGCTTCATTGTTGCAGCATGACTAGTTTATCCAGTCATTAAATAAGCATTATTATCCTTAGTAATGGAACAAACCCCACAAAATGAGGGAGATATTATAAGTAGTTTTAAAACTTGAAAAAGAAAATTATTTGCTTGCTCTTATCATCCTCAACCAGTTTGTTGGACCACAGCATGACTAAGTACTTGAAGGCAGAACAACCACAAGTCTGGCAACAGTATTAGCAGTCTCTCACACACTGATGACCTGAAGATATTTAGCTCCTCCAGCACCCAGCTTAAACATATGCTAAATATAGCCTTGGCCTTTTCTTCTGACATTAAGATGAAATTTGTCACACAGTCTGTCTCACTACTTTTAAACTAGCTCTAAAGGGTCAGAAGTCTATTTGTCAAGCTTTCCTAGAAGTAAGTTATTCATAAAGTCCCTTCTTGGTGAAATTCTTTACTCTTGCTTTCCACTTTGAAATTCATTGATTGGCACAGCAGCAGAAATTCACAAAGAGCTTCAAAAGCTAAAAAGTTTACAAACTTCCCAACAAAGTTGTTCCTTAATGAAAAGGACAATTGACTTGATGTGCCATGTGACACACTGAAAAACACATCATATCTGGACCCGTGTGGTAGCTTTTTCCTTGCAAAAGTGAGTCCCAAAGGTTTTAAAGATACCAAATCAACTGCTTTGATACACAGTAAAAAAACCCAATTTCTCTGGAAAAGTTTTGTCATGATATGTATAAAGGTTATCAAGTAACAGCCTTCCATTAGATTGGTATTTATGGTTTACAGCCCCCAGTCCAAAGACCATAGCTTAAAAAAAATGGATGGGCTTGGGTCTTTTTTTAAAAGGAGGAGTATGAATTAGGCACTACACAACCAGGTAGGTATTAGAAGTGATACTGATGGTCTGAAAATGTGGTTATTTGCATTGTACAAAGCAAGCATATTACACACTTTAAAAAAATAATAAAAAAGCCCAACCAACAAGTAAACTGTCAAATCTAAGACAAACTTGCAAATACAGCTGGAAAAATAATTTATTGAATTTACCAACCCTCTCAATGCAAAAATCGTATACCTATACAGGTCTTTTTGGTTTTTAAAACTCTCTATGGAAGTTGTGCCATAGCTTACAAAGCCATGATTCTTATAGGACCACCTGACCTCACTGCTGTAATAAAGCATCAGGACCTCAATGAAAAAAAATCTTTTTGCAGTATACTGTAAGTGTCTCTTGTCTTGAAAATTATTAGTGAGTAACAGCTTAGCAAGCACTGCAATGGTCTATTGTCACCATGAAAACTTATCTTCATCACTAAAAATGTTTCCCATTTCTACTTCAAATTCATCTGGCCTCAGTTTCCAGTATCCTAAGATTTTGTAGATCTCTACTATTAAAACACTCTTCCTCATAGTTGTAGCTTCAAGCTTTATAAACACAGAGATGCTCTCCAAGATCTCAGTAAGGAACCTTTGCCAATCCTTCAGTCATTCTTTTGGCTCCTCTGGTTCCTTTTCAACACTTCAACACTTTTTGAAGTGCACTGGGACAAGGTATAGCTAGCTACACAACTAAATCTGGAAAAGAAGGAAGACAGGAAGGGAAGGGAGGGAAGAAGGAGGAAGTGAGAAAAATAGTGGGCAATGAGAAAAATCACACAGGAAGAAGGTATCAATGAACAAAGGCGGACTACCAGACTAGTGCTGAATTTCTGAAGTAAAAAAAGAAAGTAGAAAATCCAAATGCTACAATTCTGAAGCTGGCTGCACTTCACTTTCAGCTCCAGTGGTCTTACTGCACAGGGCCCTAGAGTGTTTGGGTTCTTTTGTTATTTCAAGGAACAAAGCAGATAAGCTCAAGAAAAAAAGGGTAATTTTACAGGCAGCTCTTGAAAGCTACTCTTGGCTTAACTTTAAAAATTATGTTGGGGAACCACTTTATATACTGATGTGTAAATGTGATGACGACAAAGAATCTTACAGAGACTGTATTAATCTTACACCCCCTGAACATGAATTACTGTTCTCAATTATAAAAGCTTGCAAAGGTTCAGATATTGCAGGTACAGCCTAAAAATGCTGTTCAGAGCTTTCAAAGGAGACTATGACACAAATTAATTTTAACATGCATAAAAATTATTTGCTCTGCTATTAAGTTACATTTTCAGTCACACATAACCTAGCTTCTAATTCTGACCACTACATGGTAAACCTGTGAATCATCAATTTTTATGAGAAAAAATAAATCCATGTAGAAAGTTTCAAATTGAAAGAAATCAAACTTACTGTAATTGGCACATCTTTTGTTCCTGAATTTAATAAATGCAGATTTAAAATTTTTGGCAGATCTGTTAAAGAACAAAAAAACACACCTGTCTATTAGGCTATTTTAACATGTGAATCTTATATAAAGTCATTTACACTAGCTGGTTTCTTATATACCTCCACTATTCAGTGTTAAAAAGTTATACTAACACAACAGAATAGCCAGTCAAAATAGCTAGTCCCAACAAAACTGCCTTTTTGTGTATTAGTAGGCATTACATACTTCAGCTTACACTCATATTTCTAACACATTAAGAAGTGAACAGGCTAAAAATACCATAATCAATGACTTTTTCAGATGCACCATGTTCAGAAGAAATTACTCTTACTTGAAAATCTTTACATGATAAGTAAGTAGCATGGAAAAGTTCTTCAGAAGCTATCTTTTTTTAGCTGAACAGAAGATAAATATTGCTTTTTGTCAGCAATAAATCCCCCTTACAGTTAAAAAAAAATACCTCTAGTTTTACTACTTTCTAATCACTAGTAGTTTTATTACTTTTTATCACTAAACAATATTAATGTTAAATGTTAAGCCCAAATATGTTAGAGGCAATTAAAAAAAGATCCTATCATAAAACAATTGATTAAGTTTGCCCACCTTCACTTTTCCCCTGCCTGAAAATTATTAAGACTTACCCAAGAAGTGAAGCCATTTTCACAAGTTTACAAACCAGTTGAACTGAAATGCTTTTCAGACTAACCCATGTGCAATTGTGTAACATTAACCTTACTACTGGACTTACAACCTGGTGTGCAAACTACTGCTTGCTTGTACACACCCCAAGTACTCTTGCATCTGTGCACTATTGTGACCCACTGTTGTAATCTCTGTCTTTTTAAAAACATCATTCCACAAGCAACCCTGAACAAGTACAAAGGTACTGGGTTTTCCCCTCCCCACCCCATTCCTGATCAATACTTTGAGAACTGAAGACTGGTTTACCTTGTGTTCGTAGTGTACCAAAATCTAGCATTTCTGTTGATGAATAGATTCCTGGTGCTTAAAAAAAAAAAAATACAATTTTCTTATTATACTAAGAGTTAATTAATTTGAATAATTGAAAAAAAACCATCCAAAACACCAAACAAACCCAAACATCAACCAATCCCCAACCACTCTTTCACAAACCTGTTGTAACTTCTACTTCAACAGGCAGAATAATAACTTCTGTGTTGTCTGAGGCATTTGTTTTTATTCTAATGAAGGCTGTATGATTATCTGCTTCTCTTGAAGAAAAGCTGGCTCTCATCACTCCTTTTGTTTCATAGGGAGGTATTTCCTGATAAATAATCAAAGCACATCTATGAGAGTGCAGTAATTACAAAAAATGCTGTCACACCAAATAATTACATCAAGTATAATTGTGTAAAGAGAAAAAGCTACAATAGCAGGAAGAGAGAGGCTTCATACGACTAAAATTACCATTAAATTTATAAAGAATAGCTGTAATCATCTAATATGACACTGATTAAAACTAGGTATATGCAAGAGAACTTTCATGTCCCATTTGATTAAACTAACAATTCTAGGATTCTACGTTTTATGTATTCAAATTGTGGTAAAAAAGACAGTAGACTACATTAGCAGAATCTAGCAATAAACAAAAGATATTCAGAAAAAATGTTGGCAGTAATATCAAATATTGAATTTGCATACTCTAAGTATTTTTTCTCCAAAGCAGACACAGGCCATACAGTTTCAGTGCTAAACACAAACTAAACAAGTGCACAACTCCATTCAGCTAGAAGCTTGCAGAGCTCCATGTTTATTAGTCACCATGTAATTTACAAGAGCAAGTAAAAACTAATTTCAGTTGCTGTACCATGCCTATTCTGTCAGTTCTAATCTGCATTCAGGGTTTGAAAGACATCTCTTTCTGTATTTCCTGAACACAGCTGCAGCACAAGACTAACTTCAGCACTACAGCTGAAATACTAACATCAGATTGTCTTCCTCATCACATTACAGAAGGTCTGAGGATTGGATTTTTGGTAGGTTGCTTGGTTTTTTTTTTTTTAATAGAAGATGAAAACCTTGACTGGAAATTTTCTAAGGCACAATGACTGCAGATGTATATTTTGAAAGCTGTTGAATATCAAAGTAAGAAGATTTCAAGTTCTGTTTTCACAGACCCAACATAATGCAGCCATTCATTAATGTATCAAAGGATGTGATCTGACTCCTCCATATGTGTAACTAGGGATCCAATGCTGGTCAGATCAAAAAATACTCCTGCACATGCAGACTGCTCCATCCAAACATTCAAACATTTGGCATCAGAACAATTTTATACAATTATGTATATCCATATGTCAAAGTATCATCACCATATCTCAAGTAATTTCTGCTGCTTTGAAGCCTTTTCTAACTGCAGTGCAGCTCTTGACATAACCAATACAATGATGTATCTGTGTGTTTCCTCCTACTGGTTTGATTACTTAAAGCTGCCTTATTGTTTTGAAATACCAATGGTTATATGAAAATGCATACCAATGGGTATGAAAATGGATGGATAGAGGAAACAAGAGGATTAGTCCTTGCCAGACACTGGAAGCTTTCACATATGAGTCATCATTGCTTTAACTGGCAACCTGGCAAGAGAAGCCAAAAAGCTTCATGCTCTGAAAAACATCCCCCCCAAGTTCTCCTGACAACCAGTAAGGGGCTATCTTTAGAAGCAATGCAATTTGACCAAAGCAGTGTCAAAGCATTAGGACAATAATGTTTTAAAATCTATTTTCATGTGAATATCTAACCATCAGTATCTGTTTCTACTGCCTTTTTTAAAATGTTGTGATCTGTGTTAATACTTATTTCCTTGCAACTTTTGTACCTAAAACTAAAATACTGCCGTTCTAATGGACTTTCTCCAGAAAACATAAGATTTAAGAATTGTGATTGTCCTTTGTAACTCACATGGAAATATTCTCCTAAAACAAATATAAGTGTCACATTACTGTAATGATGCACTTGAACAAGAGACAAACTTAGGAGCCCAATGGCTCTGAAGTCTCTCCTAGACCAGAAACTAGTCATCAAAAAAATCAAGTAATTCTAACTGAAAAGGAAAATACGTTTTGTATCTAGCTGGACATTACCAATGGTGTGACATACAGCATTCAGCCAAGAACTGTACCTTCAGGATGCTTCTAAATTTTATTTCACTTAAAGATATCAGGATGTGTTATTTCAAACCAGATTTAATGAGCCAGATCACAAGTCCATCCAGTCCACTACCTTGTCTATAGCAGCAGACATTGATGAGTAGGGAGTAGCTGCAGGGCATGCATGTAGGAGTATTTCCCAGAACAGTTTCCAGCCACTCTCAACTCATGATCTAGGGATTTACTTCAGCTACACACACTGCTGTTTTACTTAGTAGTCCATCATAGACTTTTCTTCCCTAAGTTTGTTTAGCTTCATTTTCAACCCATGTGTGCATTCATAGTAATTTGCAGGAAGGACTTTCTAAGTTAAAAAACCCCAGCACCACCAAAAAAGCCAAGATAAATTAAAAAAAACCCAACCAAGAAACCAAACAGAAAAAGATGTATATCGTTTTTCTGTGGGTTAGATCCAGCTCACAGGCCTCAAGGACTGAAAGGTCAGGTAGGTGTAATTCATTCTAATGGGAATCATTTTATTCTTCACATTTCAAAACAGCACAGCTCAATGCATATGGCTTATCTTAATTAAACCTTTCATCCAACTCCTACTACCATAATATTAACAGACCCTGTTACTGTTTCCATTTTTATGGGGTATTTTAAATGATTATATGACAAGACACAACATTAGTAACAAAAAAACAAACCCCAAAGCCTGAGCTCATATCAAATAAAACCTCCCAAACAAATACAATGAGTGCTGCAAGACATGACTACTCACCCACAGCTTTCTTGTACCTCCCTGCTGACCTGTTGGAAGCTCTAAATGGAGATCACCTCCACTGGAATACATTTCTACCACCTGAGGTGGACAACAGGAAAATGTTAGCACTCAACCTTAAAGGGATCCTGTTTACTTATCAGGTATTATCATGGGCAATGGCATGGGTTAGTGACTACTTGATCACTGGAATACCTTACAAATTCACTCTAATGCTGATGTAGCCATTTGCTAGTGATACACTTTATGTGATTTCTAGAGCATTTTACTGTTTGTGAATCACTTAACGGAATCAGAATTTGGTTAGGTAAAGACATCAATCCTGCCCAAACATAAGAAAGGTTTCCAAGATTACATACTGGGGTATACTGAAACAACACCGTATGCTGTGCAAACCAGACAGAATAAAGCTAAGAGGCATCACTGGATTAAAAGATCTGTTGCTTCAGTATTTCTCCTAATTACTAGTGAAGTTTAAATCTTTATTTTTCAGTAATAACAAGCCTTTTAAAAACTGAAATTTCTCTGGAACATCTCAATTTAGGAAATTACGCGATCTGCGACTATAATCTAAAATGCCTAGAACTGATTTGCATTTGAGCAGAAAAAAAGATCTTGTAATATGAAATACATGACCTCAAATAGCTCTAAAGTTCAAACAGAATTTTAAGTAGTACCAAAATAAACAAAATTTCAGTTTAATACCACAAACAAGCATTTAATGATTTTTCTCTTATGCTCACCTGCAAAGGTTCACTGTGAGGGTTATGGATATTTATTATAGGAGAGAAACTGCTATTTACAGGAACTCGTGCCCCAATAAATGGGCGCAATCGATAGGGGTTCGGAACTCCAATGCCAAACACCTGGTTCAGAAAAAGAAACACAAACTTAAGTAGCTGTATGTAATTGTGACAGAGCCTAATATGCCCACCCATTTCAGAAATCCACCATAAAGTCTTTTTCATTAGATTTATAGTATACTTATAATTAATTCTTTAAAACCAGTATCATACTAAAGGTCTGAAATAAAGAAACTGGTTTAGTTTGCAGCTAAAGTATATTCCTCATTTCTACTAATTACCACTATATACACATACACTGAAAAACAGACAATCAAAAAGCCATCTTTTTTTCTGACACTCTAGAATAGAGTGTCATAGATAGATACCAGCTAAAGGCTAATGAAATAGGAAATGTGCCTTTAATCCTATCATTATGAAACTATCTATACTGGGAAGCATTTTTGTTGGTTTTGTTTGCAAAACATTGTCATGGTAAGAGTTATATTCTTTCAACAAAAGGATTTCTCTCATTTTTCACTTATCAGTCTCTCTCATCTGTCTGAATTATCTTTCTGAATCTCCTGTGAATAATTTTTTGCCAGCTTAATGAATATTATTGTCTTGCCACTGGATCAGATAAGTAAAGGGCTAAAGGATGAGCTAGATCCCTACAATGAGTCACTAAAATAACACATGCAAAATAGGTATTGGGAGGATTTTAAATCTTATGTAATTTCATTGATGTGGCTTACAGAACTGCCCTACGGATTCTTACAATGGTGTATCTGTGTTACAACAAACAACAGGGATGGAAACTTCTTCAACTGGGTTAATGGAAAAAAAACCCCAAACCAACAACCCACCACTATTGTGCAAGTATCCTTGGATGGTTATACATCCCATAATAGACACTGCTTTGCCTGATTTACACTTCACTTTTCTGAAAAGTGTGTAATTCTCTTACCTGATAAGTAAATACCCCATGATTAGAAGTGTTAATAAATAAAGTGTTCTCTACATTTCCCACTACTCTTGCGAGGAAAACTACATCAAAGGACGTATTTCCTCCTGGAAGAATTTTCTGGAAAAAATAAAAACAAGCAAGCAAAGGGATAAGCAAAACTGTTTACTGAATAAATTGCATCATGCAGATGAACAATATTTTTTTTGTGATGCAGAAATCCTCATGTGTCCTTTGTGGAATATTGATGTTAGAAAGTCAACTGCAGATTTGGAAAGAAAAAAGTAGAACTTTCAAACAAACGAAATGTGGAACAAACTAATAAAAATAACATTATTTTCAAACTATTATCTAGTGCAGGATCATATTTAATTGAATTTTTGTACTGAATTCTGAATTTAGAGTTCAGCTTATCACAAAAATATTTTAGACTGACAGTTCAAAGGTCACTGGAGAAACGCAACTGCTACAAGACTTCAATAAATGCAACAGGTTACTTATCACAGACAGGTTTTCTGAATTCTTTCATATTTACGTGGCTCTTGCTAAGCCACAGGCCCTGCAAACAAAACTGAAACTAGAGGACTCTATCTGACAGCAGTGTGGTTAGCAGTTAACCCTGCTGACAATGTGCTTTTGAACGTGCAAGTTCCTGTATCACAACTACTTACAGCTCTGAGTACACAGGAGTGGCTACTGCACACTAACTAACACCACTTTACATGACTCAGAATATTCAGAAAATTTACAGGAACAGTCTGTTTCTGTAAGTGCTCTGAGGAAATGTACTCACTTCAGCAACAAAGGAGATATGCTGTTAAACCATCAATTATATTTCCAACATAGTCAGGACTCCTTGTGTTTCTGTGCTCAGTTCAAATTTGCTCTAATATGAGATGAAGAACTGCAGTATTTAATACTTCTAGATATGCAATTATTGCAGTAAGTCACTCTTTTAGAGAAGTTTCCATTCAGATTTGAGAGAAAGAAGAAAAGCTAATTTTGAGAAAGTAAAAAAAACTTACCCTATTTTGGAAAAATGATGCATGAAAATGTGATGTTGTAGCAGATATTGATACTAATGTAATTGTTTCTTCTGAGCTAGGGTTATGTAGGTAAACTTTTTCCATTTTTGGCATTCCAACTGGCCTGTCAAAACAGAGAGAGAAAATATTTACAAAGTGTCAGAAATCTAGACAATTAAGCATTGGACTTTTTTTTGCATTACACCAGATAGGAGAATAAAAGTGATGAGCACTAACAACAGAGCTTTGCATTTAATGCTTTTCTCAAGTAACATTTGTATGTTGGACCTATAAGAATTACTTAGTTAACATACTTTCCATTATTTTCTTGCTTACTTTTCCTGAAGGTTAACCTAATGTTGTATCATGCTCATGAAATTCTATTGTCAGATTTTTACTTCAGAATGAAAAGAAGCAGAGTTTTCTATTCCTATGCTAGAACTTCTAAATAACTATCTTAAGACAGGGTGCACACAGCAATTGAAAATAAACAGAACACAAATTAGCCAAAAGTCTAAATGCAAATTTTTTTTGATGATAAATTATAAGTTGTCTTACGCAGAACTTTTCTGGTATTATATTTTACAATGCACTCTACAGAATTAAGTATGCAGACATGTACAGCAACCACTATTTTATTTCTATATTTATTTCAATTAATATCTTAAGTTAAAAAAAAAAGGCTTAAGAAAAATTCTAGAATTTAGGAACCCTAAAAGATGGAAGTCCACAGTCAAACAACTGCTCAAGTTTTCAGTAACCAGACACGCTAACAAATTCATTTGACACAAGTTTTTGGCTAGTTTCTTTTTGCTTACAACAGCTGAGGTGACAATAGATGCTCCTGTTTCAGCAATTATTTTTCAGACTTTACTGTCTCTTCAGAATTTTTTTTTCATGCCTTTTAACCCATACATCTTAAGTATCAGCACCAAAGCACTAATAAAGCGTGCAGTTTACAGATTAAAAACAGCTGCATTTTGAATTCTGGGATTCAAAATAGCTAACTCTTACCTTTCAGGCTACATGTAGTCCATGTAGCACTCTCTTCCATGTCACTTGCTCCAAACACTGCAAGGACACCAAAACTACTGATAAGAATTACTACCTGTACTACCTGCAGTGATGATGACCAGAAACAGGCAGCTTCAGCCATCCTCAATTAACCTTAACAGACCAAATAATTATGTGCTACTGCAGTCACAGTTTTTCAGCTTAGAGGGGGGTGTGAAATATATCTCAACAGATAAAGCAATGTAACTTTGTTGTAAATTAAAGACTCTATTGAATGGAGAATTTAGTGACAATAAACACACTGTGCCACAATTAACAAAGTGATCGTGGTTACAGAACCTCCTACACATGAAGCAGATGCTAAAGACGATGCCATTAATTCAAAGACACAATTATTAACCATCAATAAATGACATCATCACTAACAAAAATGTATCTACAGTCTGCCACTCTAAAACTCTTTGCTTGCTGAGTTCACCTAATTTCATATCTCTGTAAGCAAACCCTTCTTTCACTATCAAAAAATCTCATTTTGACTTCTCTAACTTCACCAGTGACAAAGACCACAATTCCTCTCACTTTTCAAAACCTATACAAAACCAAACATCGGGGTTAAGCCCTAACAGAAAATATTTTCATCTCTTGCTAGCATACATGCGGATATCAGAAAAGGAAATAGTTTATCTGCTCTGACCTTTTGCGCTAATTACTGTAACTGCTACACTGTTGATCAATGGAACGAAACAGTAAACCTATGCACCTGTTTTTTTGCTAGGAAAAAGCTTACCAGATGAGAGGAATGCAAATGACAGGCAGCCCTCCGAATTTCCTCATCTCTACCCCCACTTCCACCAAAGATCCCACCATAAAAACAAACATGCAAATCCACAACCAAGAAAAGTGTCTGCTGATAGGGAGTTACCCAGCATCCCCTGAATTACGAACACACTGCTTCAAACACCCTTTCACTGACATCACTACAGACGGCCTTGAGTATTTTATCTGTTGGGTAACTAAGAAAAGCAGAAGCTTCTATACCAGTCAACATTTTTGCAGCAAATTCCTTGTTTAGACAAAGTGGTCAAGCCTTAAAGCAGTACCCAGATTATACCAACATCAAAATTTTTTAAAAATAGGGAAGAAATAGAACAGTCAATCTCCTCCAACACTGAAGAAAGCTCTTGTTGCCTGAGGATCAGCTGTCTTTTCTGTAGTTCTCATTACGATTTTTCACTGTCCTTAGTGGAAGACATGCTCCCAGTGCCTTAGTGCAACTCCTTTGCTTGCCACAGTGCTGTTGTTGGGTACTTCTCCCCACAACACGTTTAGCAGCTTGTCAAGAACGGGAAATCATCCTCCTACTCTGTAACAAAGCACTCACACTTCATATGAGGACTTGACAGCAAAAACTAGACTCAAACTGAACAGTTCCTTCCAACCACAACAGCAAGAAGAAAGAGATGAGTAGATTTTAATCAGTATATTACATGTGAGTAAATGACATGACTAGTGTATCATCTGTGGTCTTTAAAGAGAAACAGCTATATACTGAAAACTGAACATCAGAGTTGCTTCAGTGACACTTATGATGCACACTTATGTGTGTGAAACATCACAAAGCCAAGAAAATGATCTTGAATGAAGTCGCAACAGCAAACCACCACTCTGCTTATGTCAGAAAGGCAGTTTGTTAATATTTGAACGATTTCCTGGCTAATGAGTTTTATTTGCAATCTTTAAGACCTTCATGTTTTTCCAGTGGTGAAAAGAAGGGACTGTACATCTGTTTGAGATGCTCAAATCTATAAAAACAAACTGGTTGGGGAACAGCCATGACCACCACCATAGCTAACTAATTTCATATTCCAGACTCAACTACCACAGTATAATTATAGGTAATAAAGGCAGAAGGTACTAAAAAGGAATTCTGATGTTAGGACTTTGTTTTACTTTACTCTTTTGCTGATAATTCTGATTTTGAAACAGTGAGTCTGGTATTACATTTGGCTGAGATACAGCTTTCCTTATATTCTTTAGGTGTGATGTTACACAAATATAAAGAAATAGGACCTCATAAACCTCATCTGTTTTTTCTGCCATTCGACATGGTAAAATCCAGGTAGGGCAATGTGCACCAGACACCTCTAATGAGCCTGCATACCAAGCAATAATCTCATAAGGGATGCTCTCCAAGCTGCAGATTATCAAACCACAATGATCAGCACAAGTATGGTTGTAGCTGATGCCAAATTTTAGAGCAGAATTTCCCAGAGCAGTCACAGCTAGCACTTTTCATTGTGAGAAGCTGGTATAGACACAGACCTTCAGGCAAACATGAACTATCAAAGCATGTAAGATTTTGCTCCTGATTCTTTGTCCCTGTATAAAAAGGTCAACCTACACTGATAAAAAAACCTGATACCATAACCTAGATGAGAAGATGCTAATTAACAAGGGTGAGGTGCATGGTCAAATGGGTAAAGAAGCCTGTGTTAATGTTGTTACTGCTGCAACTCAACTCTTTTCAAAGTCTGAGTTAGTCCCTGCAGTGTATTGTAAGCATGTCCTTGTAATGGAATTCACTGCTGTTCCAGTGATCAAAGGGTAGGTTATTTTAACAATGGAAATAAGCTCTTGCAAATTTTGAGGAGATGAGTTCTTGAGTTACTGGCCCAAAATTGACTGGCAAAAATATGTAGCTACTCATTGTAAAGCAAATACAAATTGTATAAATGCCCTTTTGAAAGAGCAATTAATTTTTTTTCTTACTGCACATAGTTTAAGCTCACTTGATTTATGAAAACTGATACAGATCTATTACTGAAAAGCAAAAGATATTAATTCAGCAGATATATTCTTCCTCTTCCATCCCTTACTCTTTCTAATGAGACTGGAGAGAGAGATGAAGTCAATCAAAGGCTTCCTAGATGCATTTTTAAATGCTGAGAATATAGGTAAATATACTCACTAGTCAATTCTGGCAAATTCCTCATACATTTGAGAATTTGACATGTTTTCCCCCATGTATTTTTTCATTTAGCATCTTTGGCAACTGCAGAGACAACTGTAAAACTTGTTGTCACACAACATATCAGAAGTGTCACAAGGGTTAAATCAGTATCCTGTCACACAGTATCCTATCAGAGAGGGGTGAATAACAGATGCCTAGAAGGCAGAAGAGTAATGTGGAAAGCATACAAAGTCATGTGCCCTGGACACTCTCCTAGGCTCTGGAACTTCCTGAACCAATGAAGATGGTTCTCTAGCCAGAAGATCAGACTGAGCAAGCTCCAACAATAAGAACTGGGGTGTTGACTTTGTAACGCATTCAACAACTTTTAATTAAAAGAAACAAAACGAGCTGGTCTTACAAGGTTACCTCCAGAGACTGAAAGAGAATGCCTTTTGTGCCTCATTCTGAAGAAAATGCTAGTTTCCTTACAGAAAGGAAGCCTGCATCACGTACAAAACCAGAGAAATGGTGAGTACAGCATTCTTCCTGCTTCACACAAAACCGGTTGAGTGACACAGGCAAGTGGCTTCTTTACCTGAAGTTAAGAGTAGCTGAAGCACATACATTTGCATTTTCAAACATGTCTCCAACTCAGAAAAGAAAAGAAAACAGAAGGGTTTTGGTTTTGTATACGTACTAACCTTATACATACATTGTTGTTTCTTAGTTTCCAGATTTCACTGACTTTTAACAGAGAAAGTTCTTTGACATTAGACTTGACAAAAAGTTGGTGTCAGTGTAACATACTAAATAGAGCCAGTGCTCCATATTAAGTTAGGAATCTAACGTAGATTCCATGCAACAAAATCACACCTTTTCCAAACAGTTATCAAAACCACATATACAAGTAGTAGAGTTTATCCAACCATGTCACCAAGTGTGATTGGAATGAATCTAGGAGTGTAATGAACTTTCAGCAGCATTGTGCAGTCTAGCATGATATGTGAACAAAAGCTGAGGCAGATCTGGATGAAATGTCAATTTACTGTCAACAATTTCTCACATTCAGCAAACTCCAAGGGAAATGAAGTTTTCTTTAGCAACATTTCTTTAAAATTTCAACAATCTCAAACTCGCACATTACAAGTGTATCAAATGTACTGTGTAAACATTTGGATGTACATTGTAGGCAACTTACTTTTAAGTAAATGTACTTAAAATGGAGAAAAAATAGTCATCTGAATAAATTCTCTAGTTGCTAAAATTCTTCACTATTTTTTGAATAAGGGATTAGAGTTCATGAAGAAAACAGACCATTTTGCTAAACTTATATCAATTCTATATTACTTCAAGTAACTCCCATGGCTTTAAGGATGTAAATATCTACTGCACACTAGTAGATGCAAACATTTCATCTATAGCTCAAGAAAACTTCCAATAGCTAAACTGTTAACAACATAATTTCTCCATTCTCATGCTAGTCTTCCCCTAATTTTTACACCAAACAAGCCTTACAAGGGTATAAATCCATTTACACTGCAGTGTAGCACATTCATGATACGCCTTCACTTTCTGAATGCCCCCTTTTCATTTGTCTTCTTGTTCTTAGTTCATGTAATTAGAAGAATAACTGTAGGCAGTGCAGTCTAGATTCAAAGGGAGGTATATTAAGACAGGTTTAAGATAGGCTATATTGTCCAGATTTTTACCCATTCTGACACTATCCTGTCCTTAAAGTTACTGAGAGTAACATAAGGTCTCCACACCTGCAAGGTCTCAATATTTGAACATTGCCAAGCAATTGCTTTCAAGCCCAGCTTAAGCCTTCACAGAATATCCTGCCAAATACTAGAGTTCACAAACAGGAAATATGAAAACATTAAAAAATCCCCCAATCAAAACACTTCAAAGGAAATGCAAAACGAGATTATTAATATAAAACTGAAATAAAGAACTTCAGAATACTGCCCTACCAACGAGAAAATTTTGTCTGAGAATGGGACCTCACTCAAATTGAGTGAAGCAAGAACCTCCATTCATCACAGAAGAATATGTTAATCAAGGATTAAAATATTACTGCAACCAGAAGTATTATTTCATACATTACCAATCATTTCTATGAAACAGGGGTAGGATATCAACTTCATCTAAAATATCTCCAGATCTAAAAAAATTTTTGATAAGTAGTTCTAGCTTATATTGTGGTAGAATTCTAAAATACTCAATACACAAGTGCTCCATTATCAAAAGGCACCTCTATAAAAAAATTTAGTTAAAGAACTTAAACTTCACTTATGATACTGTCAGAGCTGAATTAACAAAGGTAAAGGCAATGCATTGAGATCTGTGAAGATCCACGTTCTCCCACAAAGTAGGTGCAAGAACTGAATGGAAACTGCCCTGTAAAAGTATTCTTCAGCCTTCACCTCAGGTGGCCATCTCTAAGATCTCTAATATGAAGACCTGTTTTAAACAGAGAGTCATTATCATATAGATAATGACTGTTCTGTCAAAATAGCCTCTGAGAAACCAACTCCCAAAACCACGGAGAACAACATAATGATTACTGTTTGTAGAACACCTCACTTATTCCCATTTAACAACAGGAGAGAGTAACAGTTTAAAAGAGAATACAAGGAACAGAATGCTGGTAAAAAAAGTCAGGTAGTTGTGGAGCTGCCTTTAGGTGTAAGGGGTTTTTTTTGTTTTCTTTAAAGCTCTGAATCTCCAATACTGAAAATGTTGCAGAATTTGTTCCAGAAAAATATTGGTGTTGCTTCAGAAACACAAGAAAGAGGCTTACACATTAAATATCCAAATGAGTATTCCACACTTAGTTCAAGCAGTCCCCTGGCACAGTGATATGGGAGAACCTGCCTCAGTTCTATCCCATTCCCAGAGGCTTAATGTATACAAAGAACATTTGGGATCTCTTCAAGTGAGCTAAAGATTTGCATATCCTAACATACAGCATGCATTTCTCGTGATAAATGTCAGATTACCTGGACTACCTTCAAAGTGGTAGAATATGATTTGCTTTATATGAAAACAGCATTAAAAAAACCTCCAACTGCTATAAACCAGAAGTAGAAGGCCATTGTAATCTCATCTCCAGGTGGAATACAGGAAGTGTGTCTACAACACATATTTATCAACTTAATGCTGGTTTTGATTTTCTGAGATCCTTAGATAAGTAACTATTATTAACTATTATTCCTGTTTAAGTTGACATGTTTTTGAAACAACTGATTAAACCCACACATTTGTAGCACACCAAAAATGTCACAGGAAAAATATGACATGATTTACAACTGAAAATAAATATTAGATCTTTCTTTAGCCTAGGTATGATACATGTTGACAGCTCAGCATAAAGATGAACTTGGAAAAAGTTTGCTCTACTATATGCTACATGCTACCTATTAACAAAACACCCCTTGGGTATAGTACTTATTCAGAACCTAAACAAAACACACATTTTATGCCTTTTCTAAAATCCATTAATAACAAAGACAGAAAACCAGAATTTGAATGTGAAAACCCTGGCTGATTTAAAAGGCAAAAACTCAAAAGCTTAAATATGCATTATTTGACTTCCAAGGTACTTGGCACCTGCAGCTTGTTCCCACCATAAGGCTGAGTTACTCAGCATTTCTCAGAGTTGGTTCACAGATTTTACACTAAACTTTAGGGCTCCATAACTAAACTTTTTTGAAAATTGCTTTTGGCGACTCACTTAAGTTTTATTAAATCACAAGAGGATTGCTGCCTGAGACTATAACCTAAATGACAAAAGATTAATTAATTATATACAGCTACCAAAAAAACCCACCCAAACCAAAGAAGGAACACACAATGAATCAAGATCTAACACACAGGTTCCTTATTTTAATTGACAGAAGGCAGCAATCCCTCAGTGCAGCTTGTATGTATCATACAGAGCCATTCCCAAGTAAGAGACTTGTGTTACTCTTAACACTGCATTAGATTTATACCATTTCTTTAGTGCCTTTAGCTTTGACCAGAACAGCTTATGTAAAAAGCCAAAATATAATGAAGAAGGACTTAAAGTATTTCTAAGTACTGTCTTGGATCTACTTGTAGCAAGGGAGAAAAAAATCATCTTTGGAAGTCCACAAAACAAATAAGCATGTGTAGCTTTCTTCAGAGCATAAGCATGCAAATGCTAGATAACCTTTAAAAGATATCTCAGAGAACATCAAATTTATTTATAGAAAAAGGTGTATAAAATACATTCCCAATATCAAAGTCCAGAATTACTATGAACTGAAAACTTCTACAGTTTTTAAAAGAAACTAACCTAAACTCAAATCAATTGGTAAGTTTACAATAGGTCTAACAAAAAGCACACTGCTTTGTAAGTTTGAATTCATACTGCACTCATTAAAATAATTTATTAACTATAACCTAATTTTCTTGTAGCAGAGATGCAGTAGAGTAGGGCTTACCAAGAGATATTTTGCTATTCAACTCCATAGTCACCACAATGCACAAGAGTCTTTCCAACAGAAAAAAGTCCTACATTTTTGTTAATAATCTGTGGCTTATCTGTAAATGAAACAGCCTTTCATCCAGCAGCAGTACTGGCTGAGGATGGAGGAGGGAATGCTGTGCTAAGGCACACCTGGGCTGTTTTCATTCTTCCAGGCTGAACTGGTAACAAATGTTTGAAATGCTTTCACTACAGTTTGCATCGGTCTAAGTACCAATCACGCACAGAGGCTCCATGAACACCTACTCCAGAACCACTTTTGACTGTTGGGAAGAAAAGGGATTGGAGCTACCTATACACAGTTACCAGTTCATGGTAAGATGAGTTAAGATTGAAGTAGTTCTCAGAACTAACAGGTACATTGGTGAAACATTTGGTTTCCTTCCTTCTTTTGTTTAATGGAAACAGCAACGAGTTGCAAGGTAGAGAACATGGAGCTAAGTTTCTGGAGGCTATTTGTTCTGCTTGAGGCTGTATTTTCACAACTCAACATTACTGTTCTAATAATTGCAGATCCACACCCAGTTTCTTTGCCACCAAAGCCATAGTAAAACTGATGTGCTAGAGTACATGCTCCCTGACACAGGTTATATTCAAGCAGAGGGGTAATCTCACCTCAGAACATTACATTCTAGACTTAAAGCTGTCCACTCTGCAGAGCAGCTGTGCAAGTACCTAAATCATCAAAACCATAGCAGCTGACAGGTCACTACATGGTGCTTAATACTACATGATATTGAGTACAGCAGCCCTCTGTAGGTCAATTACACCTACAATCTATTAGTGCAATCTATGTATACAACCTTCTCTATCAGATTAAACACTGTTCCTATTCATTTTCTGGGGTTTTGTTTGTTATTTGCTGTTTGCTTTTTGCAGTGGATGGACGGCTTTTTGGGGTTCGTTTGTTTGTTTGGGAGCTTTTTTGTTTGGTTAGTTTTTGTTTTGTTTTAATTTGCATAACTAAATAGATCAAAAGACTTTTCAACTTACTGTTCATGGAAGTCCAGCATTGGTGGCTCAAACCGGAGAGGTCGGCAATTTCCCCGATACAGGGATACACTACAAGAAAAATTGAAATGTTGTAAAAAATACTATTAAATGACACATTTTTGCTCCCTTCCCATCTCATATAGCCCTCTCTTAGCAAAAATCATTAATTCTAATAAAGCAATTAATTCAACAGAAGAAACAAACAAACAAAAACTTGTCCAGTCAAAATACCACAATTTTACAACATGTAGTGTCTCCAAGAAAGATTATGTAAGAGTACATATCTTGAAAATGGACATAATTGAAGTGTAAACCTCTCCTTTATATAGTGATGGCTGAGTAAAACAACACACTAAAAAGGTTTACATCATCTTTCATAGCAATGTCCAAACATTGCAATGAAAGAGGTGTTGGATATTGTCCAATGTGTAGCAGTAATTTACATACACATCCTGAGTTTCTCCAGCTACTTCTGTACTAGCACATAAACAATCTTGAATGCACTTGAAGTTACTGAGGCCACATGTGAGAAAACACCCAATACAGTTCAAAACTTGCAATATCCAGAAGACAATGACTCTGCTCTGGAAATATTCCTTAGCTTTGCTTACACTGACCTCCCCCTGGATACTCTTTAGGAGCATTCTAGTAGATGAAGGCCAAAACTTAAACAGCACTCAAACAATCCAGCAGTGAAATCAACATCATACCTGGAAGCATTCTCTACTACTGCTTATTTTATCAGTATAGTTATATAGAGCACAATAGTTAACCCACAACAAAAAAGAAAAGTAAAATATACAAGGTGGTTTCATTGACCAAAACATTTTTTGATTATTCAGAATGATGTGACTGTGATCACAGTTAAGCATCTCTGTAACTAATTGAGCTGAGTAAAAACCCTATTCATACAAAAACCAAAAAAGGGAGACAACAATATCAAAAAAAATTGCAGAACACTAAAGAATAATAGGAAGAAAATCAATGGCTCCTGAATGGCAGGACCAACAGCTGCTTTTTTTTTCTTCAAATGCTTTTTTCCCTGTTATTAAAACAGACTTATTAGTTTAGATCCTTGTTTTCTGACTTTGTATCAATCCTAGATGTCCAAAGACAGAGCTGCAGCCACTTGTCCTGGGTAAGGAAAACTACTTCACAAACGCAGTTCTACCCAGAACTACGCAGCTCTGCCGCAGCATGGAGGAGCAGCCAGGAAATGGGGCACACACATGTGGTTTGTCTTATGAAAGCTGAGGCCTTGAGCAAAGATCAACCCAATTCCATCCACTGCAATTCCAGGAAAGCTAATTATTGATCAAATTCCGATGCCTTACCATACTTCAGAACCACTTCAACAAGGAAGCTATTTACAGTAACAGTTTAAGAATAGGCTAGGAAAGCTTAATTGTATCCTTTAATCAATATCAAATCAAAAGCATTTTAAATAAAATTACATTGTCTCAATGACTCACTTAAACTCTGAGACTGAATCTTCACACTCCAAGTATAATACATAGCATGACAATCAATTTCCAGCACTCTATGTTTTAATGTCAAAGCATCTCCAATGCTACAGAGCCTAGTCACTAAAAACAGCTTTGTCCACATAAAAGTAATAAAACACTACCAGGACAGGAGTGGGCTTAGTACATCCAGTCAGCCTTAGTATATACTTAAATATGTGTGTGTACACATATGCCAAGTGTTTGCAGATCACAGTACAACAGATGTGAAAATACAAGAAGACACCAATAGGAAAAACTGTATTCAGGTCTACAAAAAAAATTAAAATTCTTGCTACTATTAAGTGTGACTGTAAGACATTACAGTTGTCAAATAAGAGAGTGCTTGGGTACACCTTACCAGCTAAAGACAAATCTCAAACTGAAGAACAAATACTCAACAAAATGAGGTTTACAGAGACACTGGACGTAGGAGAATACAACTGGAAAACTATACTAGCAGTTAAATTTCATAAGGATACAACAAGTGACTAGCTTGTCTTCAGAGTTTACAGTCTAATTTTAAAAACAATTTAGAGTGCATTTCAAAATGAAAAAGGCCAAAAAGCTCCTGTACCTCCATTGTTAAGGTAATGCTAAACAGAAACCACTCATCTTAGAGTGATCTTAAAAATAATTCTGTCCATTTCTTCCAAAATTAGAACTTTGAACAGTTAGACAGTGCCTCTTTTGTGTCAGTAATTATTGGCAGAATAACATATCAATTCCTTTTATGGAAAAATATTAAAAATATTTACAATAGTGATAATTAATATCATTATTTCAAATGCATTGAAAACACTGTCAAGAGTAACTTGGCCTAACTTGAACAATCATTACATACTCAATTCTCCACATACACAAAAGGTTAGGCAACATTTTCTCAGGACACAGAGCTATATTATCCTGGAAAGCCAGTTGGACAACACAGATTTTTAAAATTTGTTACATTTGGTTAAAGTTTGGTAAAGGCAGCAACATCATAATGAATGCCAAGTATTATTATAAAAGTCAGAACTGTAATAAGATTCAAACAGGAGCAAGCAATATAGGGATCCACAAACTTTGCCTTCTGAAGGGCCCAACATGAGTCAACTTGCAGCAGAGAAGGAAATGATGATAATGTCTCTGCTCTCCTGGGTACTTGCTCACCGAAGGCTGGATACACCCATGGGAAGGGCAACTTTACAGCATAATGACATGAAGTTAATTACTGTTGTATGCATGTAGAAATATGGCTCCCGGTCTTATATCACAATTTAAACATTTTTCCTTCCCTACGCCTCCAAGTTTTCTAACTTTTAAAGACAAGAAGAACAGCATGAAAAAGAAAAGATGCATCTGGAAGAGAGGACTGCAGATATCTGCCAGCAGACTAAGAACTGGCCAGGAGTCACATGGACCCATAATTCACATGTTCTCAACATCCTCTTCCTTCTGCAAGAATTTTGATTTTAAAAATGAGACTTGAGAATGAGCTACATATAGTGCCCAGCAGGCTCATTATCCTCCCTGTTCCATCCATGCTGTATCTGAATGGACATTTATCTCAACTGCTAACTCAGATACTGCTGCTACCCAGATGCAATTCACTGAAGTGCATCTTCATGTCTCAATAGTATTTGTCACACATGCTGTCATTAACATGGTCAAAATAGCAATGCCTGCAAACACTGTAGCAGATATGGGTGTCCATCTATGCTGAACCACAATATTCTTCTAGCTTAAGGACATTCTTCAGCACTTCCATAATGCTTTGCTGTTTATCAGAGTATTAGGCACTCAATTGTAGATAATCAATGCACATCTTTGCATTTGGAGATGAAGAAAAAGCTTGTCACATACAGTACTTAAAGATTTCTGCAAAGTTGGGCAGCAACTGTGTCTCTGTATCCTCACTTTACCTTTCTAACTGTTCTGGGATTTCTGTAGGAGTTGTGTGCTCTGTGGAATCTTATCTGTAACATCTTTAATTGCTACTGCAGAAAATTCAAATCTAAGCATACTCCACATGTATTTTTTCCCACATTACTTCAGCAGATTTTTAAAGGGTTTTATTTCCTCTCTTGTGCCATAAATTGTAAAGAAATAAAGACAGCAGAATTAAGTTGTGCAACAACTTAATTCTCATGATTATATTTAGCGACAAGAACTCTTAGAAAGCTGCTACTTTATTTCCATTACCACAAAATCAAATAAAAGCGTATCTAAAAATAACTCTGTGAACCCTTAAAATGACAAATTGGCAAATGCTTCACAGTGGGTACTTTTTGTGCCAGAATCCTCGAAAGAGCCACTGCAGACCTTTCGAGCTAAAAATCTTCTGTAACCACCTGAGTGCATCCACAACTTGTTAATATTTAAAAATAAGACTGAGATATTTTAATTTTTAAAACTAGATTTTTTTTTTTTAGAAATATGGGTATTAATCACAGAGAGAAAGTGAGAAAGTGAACTTCCACAAAACAATTGACCACTTCAGTATCTGGCAGAAGCTGCTGCTAAAATTGCAGATGAATAAAAAAGACTAGCAAGAATTTTTTTTTTATAAACTATCCAGATAGTAGCTAGCTCAGATATGTCAATATTAACCTTATATCAGGAAAACACTCTTGTAACAGGCAAAGTTCAAAGCCAGCAACTCCCAAGGGGGAGTGTCTGGGGAAAGAACAGGGAGAAGCTTGAATAGATGCACTGTAACCTGACCACGGGCATGAAGAAAACAAATTAAATTGCTAGCTCATTTCCCTCCTTCCACTTAGTGCTAAAAAGTAGATCAGAGAACTGAATAAACTGCCTAAATAGGGAAAAAATATTGGAAAGAAATATTATTTCTTCTATACCAAGAAGAAGAAATAATCCCTAATAAGAATAAGGAAAGACAAGACATCTAGAGAAGTTAAGTATTTTTTTTTTGCAATGCCATTGAAAAAAATCACCTAGAAAAAAACTTCAAGGAAAGATTCATGCAAAACCAGTAACAGTAGTGAGAGAGAAAAACAGAAAGCAAATTTGGTATTTGCTATGTAACATGGTATCAGACACCTTGTGATGCAGACCTTCATCACATTGTGACTGAACTTCAAATAGGCTAGCACTCTTAAGTGGAATGGACTATTTATTTTCAGATCTCTAAACTAGTGTTTTAACAGAACACAGTCTAGAACACTGAAGTTTTCCAATACAGAAAGCAATCTTCTTAGATGAGAAATTAAAATTTAAAAAATCCTGCAAACAATCTAGTCCATGAACTCAATCTCAAGAACCTCCAAATTCAGTTGTTTTCTGGGAAACAATACTGCACCAAATCTATGGATGCCAATATAGGCACTTTCTTCCTGCCATTGAGATTTCATGATTTAAACAAGATACTATTCCATTTAAAGAATCTCCATAAGGTCTGGCTATATCCAAGACACAGAAATACACTAATCATTGTTATCTTTCATTCAACTATCATTCCTGTAAATTCATCTTCTCATACTTGCAATCTGACATACTGCAGTGCATAACTACAGCTGTTTGCATTCCTGTCCACAGCTGGAGATTTCCTAGGTTTTTCAAAACTTGCAAAAAGAAGGATCTTAAACCCACAATTAAGCAACTATACACACAGTAAAATAGGAACTCATTCAAAATGGAAAATTCTTTTACTAGATTTCCTGGAAAGGAACAGAAAACAGGTTTTGGAAAAAACATAACTCTATTTACTGAAAATGCACTATGACAGCTTGCTGAATGCTACTTGTGCAAGAAACAAGCTTGATTATTACTGTTCAATGCATTCATTCAACAAACAAGAATATCTGATGATTCTTTAGAGAAAAATTAGAGACCAGGGAAAAAAGAGGCCACTTATTTTCCTTCTCAGGGATCATACATGGCAAACTCTTCAGTAACAGATTATGTCTTCAGGACAGGAGAAGACAACACAGGGTCATGGGTTGTCTAGTCTGGAGAAAAGGAGGTTTGGAGGTGAACTCACTGCTCTCTACAACCACCTGAAAGGAGGCTGTAGCCATGTAGGGGTCAGACTCCTCCCAGGCAACCAGAGACAGAACAGGAGGAAATGGCCTCAAGCTGAGCCAGGGAGATTCAGGTTGGATATTCAGAAAAAAACCATCATGTGGCTAAGTACTGTAACAGCCTGCCTAGGGAAGAGGTGACATCACCATCACAAATTGAGCACATGAACAACTCTGTGATATGGCTTAGTGGGCATGGTGGCACGTGGCTGAAGGTAGGAGTTGGTGATCTTGGAGGTCTTTTTCAACCTTAATGACTTTATGATGGCACAAAGGAATGCAGGGAAGAATCTATCAAAGATAACATCAACTTTTTCCTCAAAGAGTACATGAAGAATTTTTGAAGTAGGCAAACTTTCTCAATAAAAGAAACTACAGAAAAATTACTTTTATAAAAAAATCTACAAGCAGACTTTCAGTTTAATTACACAGAATTACTCTGTGGTAAAAGTCACAAAGTGAATCAAAGAATTCTTCAGTTTTTTATTCCACATGTGAAGCATCCTCCTCAAGAAGGGCCATAAGAGATGATCAGAAGGACAAAGCACCTCTTCTACAAAGACAGGCTGGGAGAGTTGGGGCTGCTCATCCTGAAGAAGAGAAGGCTGAGGTGACCTTAGAGCACCTTCCAGTACCCAAAACAGGCTACAATAGAGGTGGAGAGGGACTTTTCACAAGGTCATTAAGGTCATTTAGTACTAGAACAAGAAAGAAAGGGCTTTAAACTGAAAGAGGGAAGGTTTAGATGAGATATTAGGAAGGAATTCTTTATTGATAGGATAGTGAGGGACAGGAACCCAGCCCATGGCAGAAGGATGGAACTAGCTTATCTTCAAGGTCCCTTCCAACCCAAACCATTCCATGATTGAGCTGTTCAATATTAAAAACTATCTCATTTTAGTTTCATTTCCTCTGTATGAGAAAAATAATTGGAAAAAAATAACATGGTTTGTATTTGATCTTTTTTACATTAAAATGTTACTATTCTTATGAAAAGTATCACAAATCTTATGATTAAAGTCTGTTTTAAACTTTTAGAAAGTGCTTACCTTTTCTGTTGATATGAACTGAGGCCTAAAGTTGTCTCAGTCTGTAAAAGAAAAAAAAAATTAAGTTTAAGAGGCCAACAGCATTATACCACCAGCAAGGAAAAAACCCCAACTTAACAACCTGGCAACTGCAACTGAGTAAATCAGAGCTTGAAAACAAAAAGGAGAAGCTCTGACCTGGAGCAGAAAATGTAAATTGGTTTTTTCCAATTAGAGAAATTAAGTTTGGCCTTAGACAAGAATTGTAGTAGTAATGCTCACAAACTACAAAACAAGCAGCAACTTAACAACCTAAAAACTGAGAGAAGAAAAAAGTCCAGGAAATGATAACACTGTATGGAGCAAAAGAAAAGCCTAGCATAGATAGATGTAAGAAACAAACTACAAGGAAAAGCATATAAAACAAGAAATAGTCCACCAACTACCTCATTGATGT
This sequence comes from Agelaius phoeniceus, assembly GCF_051311805.1. Classification (NCBI taxonomy): domain Eukaryota; kingdom Metazoa; phylum Chordata; class Aves; order Passeriformes; family Icteridae; genus Agelaius; species Agelaius phoeniceus. Next base: position 32,039,555 of record NC_135266.1, read on the forward strand.
AATTTACCACCTAGAAAACAAAGAAGGCTATAATCTCCATTTGACTAGGAAACACCATCTCCTCCTTCTCAGCTAATGATCTTCTAGCCTCTATTATTCATACCCTTCCTTCCACTCTGCTGGACATTTCAGTTAATTACCTGCAAACAAGGAGGTTAGGTTGTCTAGGGACTCCCAATTAGTTTACTCTTGCCTAAGAAACACCAACTGGATTAGAAGCCTGTGTATGCAGTGTCCTTCTAATACTGCTAATGTTAAAGCATACCACACTTGGAAAACTTCTGTCTTCCCACAGGATTTGGAGATCAAACTGAGGATTTTAGTTGTCCTCTTAAAGACATTTCATGGCCAACCAGAATACTTATCTCCTGAGAGTGGGGGGAAAAAGCTCACAGGTCTGATGAAGTCCATAGTGCACCTTGACCAGTTCACCTCCAGTACAACGATGTCATTTGTTTGCAAGGGGAATGCAAACCTGTATCTCATTTCAGAACTAAAAATCAAGTCCCTTTTGCTGGACACTTCACTTACTTCCATTTCAGCTAAAAATTACACTTTGTATCTTTTTTTTTAAGCTAAAAGTATTTTTAAATAGTTTCTTAAAAATTGTCTTTACTTAAAATATAGATTCTTTTATTAGAGGAACTTGATTTTGCTATTTGGAGACACTTTTTGGAAACTTTATAATTATTCCTATTAAATCACTGAGTCTACAAACATTAATGTTTGATTCACGTCAAGGATCAGTTCTGGATTGTAAATCTAAGTAGCATTCCAGATTTAAAATGAATTTATTTGGTTACTCACCCTCCAGTTCACATCAAACTAAAGAAAGCTGGAAGTGTATTATTTACCATCATAAAACAAAGCTAATCCTTTTGTAACTTGAAGATTTATTTGCAATTTTGAAAGGCAATACAGAGTATTCTTTAGTTTTGTTTTTTTTTTGTTTACAACCTCTGATATAGGGAGTCAGACTGCCTTGCTGAAGGAATATTGCAGGAAAGGGTTCACATGAAATTACATTTTATAGTACAGAATAATCAGTGGAGTTTTTACTCAGTGAAGAAAAGACTAAAAAACAAGCAAAGGTGTTTTATACTATGCTATTGTAATTTGAAAGTCAGCAAGCTTTTCTTTAAATATACCTTCTATGTTAGTACTGTAATTAGGAAACCAGTCAATATCTTAATCTTCATTTAAACACCATTAATTTACTGAATAGAAAAAAAAGCTTACACATCTTTCCATGTTTTCCTAGCTAAGGTATATTACTCATATACTGATAAGCTTTAGTTCAGCTTCTTAACTTCTGATGCCACATTCCATTTTCTATTTCCTGTAAGATACATGTAAATACTTACTACTCTGAAACAATTTACAACAGGCTATAAGAGAAATTAAATTAAAATGAAGAAGGAAGAAATTTAAAATCAGTTTTAGTTAAGTGATGAATGCTTAAGGTACAAAATGTTTTCTATCTAACACTTTCTAGCAAGTACTGCTAATTAACAAGTTAATTAGCTCTGAAATCTAAAGAAATTAAACACAAAAAGGCAGATCTCTTCCTTCCACACCTTATATTTTCCTCAGACTGGAAAGACAAAGGCAAACCTTCCAGTTTCAAGTTGCCACACATTATTTTCTCAATTCAACCATGAGAAAACTCATGGCTTGAGATAAGGACAGTGGGTATATGACTTCTGTGACAGCACGTGTCTGGGAAGGTTTAGGTTCAATATTAGGAAAAGGTTCTTCACCCAGAGGGTGGTTTAGCACAAAAACAGGCATTTAAGAAGTGTTTGGACAATGTTCTGAAGCACATGGTGTGAATCTTGGGGCTGTCCAGTGCAGGGCCAAGAGTTTGACTCATTGATCCTTGTGATCCCTCCCAACTCAGAATATTCTGAGATTATGATTCCGTGATTGCTTTATTTTGCTTTACCTACTAACGTGTCTTTATCTTATTCCACAAGTTTTCTCACTTTTACTCCTCAGATTCCCTTCCCCCATCCCATCCCATGGGGGAAACAGAGCAAGCAGCTGTGTGAGGCTGAGCTTCCAGCTGGAGTTAAACCACAACAACTGGACTTACTCTGTGAAATTAACAGACATACAAAACTGTATATAAAACCTTGTAATCCTTACCAATGTCCTTTAAAGCACACGAATCACAAAAATCAAATAAAACATTTTTCTTTCAACAATGCAGGGTTTTTTCTTTCAAAACATAACTAAAGCACATAATTAAGTTACCAGCAGCTACCTGACAGTCCGATGATGGAACTAACAGGTTCAGATCCTATGACAGGGCAACTAAAATAGCAATTACCAGCACTGTCCCATCCTTGACAACTAGCTTTGGCTCTTACAAGACAGCTCATTCTATTAAGTATTTAATAATTTCACACAGAAAGTTGTTAGTTATATGTACTCTTAAGCATCATAATTGGCTGTCAATACTACTAATATTAGACTCAGTCCAAGATTCCACCCAGGCCAACTTTTAGACAGAGGGCAGTGGAGATCAACTTTAATTCCAGAAAAAAATGCAGAAAGAAATGGAAATACTCATATCTGAAAAAAAGTGCAACTATTACATTGCCATGCTGTAGTTAACTGCTGGGAGTTGAATTATCTGACTGCACATCCAAGGTTTTCCCCTATGTTCTGAAATTACTGATTTGCTATGAAAATATTAAGTCGAATATCTGTAGATCAGGTTTAAAATCATAAATCACTCTGCTAAGACTGGTATTTCTTAGAAATATTTAAGAGCAAAAATCCACCAAAGATTCATGCTTACAAGAAAAGCCTGGTTTTTGCTCTCAGATGTCCATTAAACACAAGCAATATTATAAATTCATTTTAATTACACTTTCTGTTTTTTGAGCATGACCTGCTTGCATTTTACTGTTTGATTGTTTTTGTGTGTATTTTGTTGTGTGGACTTCACTGGGGTTTTTAAAGTTCATTTTTTGGATCAGTGTCAATCAAGAGCAAAGAAATAGCATACCAACTTCAGCAACTACAGCATCATGGAACTAAACCAAAAATAAATCTCATGTGGCAGTTTCTATAATTACCACTCTTTTTTATTACACGTCAATCTTTCAAGTCATGCAGTAAACAAAAACATACAACTATGTTCAGTTACAAGTCCTAAACACTTTTTTTTTTAAAAAATTGATCTCCAGGTATAATTGTGGACCTATTGTACTGCAGTCTGGCCTGCTATTTTTCCTCTGTGACTGCAGAAAACTGTCAGGAACTAAAGCCATGTACCTGGTCAATCCACTATTTATTGTATAGGCTTTGCTTAATACTGTTGGTTTATCAGGTAAAGAGAAACATAACTATGCTCTTTAAAATATTGACATGCACCGATCAAGAAGTATGATGCATGTGTACACTATTAATATTTCAAGACATATAATAAGATAAATTACAGGAAAAAAACCCCTTCAATTGGATTAATTTCCCAATCCAAATCCCTAACAACAAAACCTAAGGTCAGCACAAAATGCACAGAAGAAATATACAATTGAGTGGGGGAAAAGTGAGAAAGGGAAAAATCACCCCTTTTACCAGTACTGGGCATTTATGATCCTTCCACCCAACAGGCTGTGTTCAAGACTTGAAGAAAGATGATTCTTTTTTAATTCTTTTTTTTTTTTTAATTTAAAGAGAGAAGATAACATTTAGGCTGTTGCTCCTAACAGTATCATGTCTTAATTTAATCTCTTATGTAACCCTAGTAGGATTAAACCATAAATCAAGGGATTTCAGTATAAAGATCTTGAGAAAACTTGCACAAAGTGAGCTAGAAAATTTGAAGGCAGTCAGCCAACATCATGATTTCAAGACTTAGGAACAGTTTCTCTCCATGGGGTTATATTCTCAAGACAGATTTCATGGAGAATCTGTAGCTCAAAGTACACTTTAAAGACTCAGTATAATTGTGGAAGACACCAGACAATAATCTTGCATACATGGAGAATTAAAATCCATACCTTACAGCCTGAAGGCCGTCTCTAAAGAAATACCCATGGTTGTTAACCTCAGCCAGAACATAAAAACAAAAAATCCCACTAAACAAACAAACAGCCACAACCACCAAGTTAATTTTAATGCCTCACAATTTGTTATAATAGCTATTCTTCACTTCTTGATAAGAGGTCATATTACCTAGCACTACATTCAGTCATCTAAACATAGGCATCTGCTGCCACTTGAGATAAACATCCTAGGGCAGCCTGCCTGCTCCCTGACTGACATCCAGAAGGACACAGTTTCTCCTACACCCTGTGCCACATCTGCCAGGTCCATGTAGATGCCCAGGACATCTCAAATAGCACTGGTTACCTATGTTTAAGCAGCTAAGCTAGAGATCAGAAATCTTCAACAAGGACATTTGGGGCAATGCAAGGAGGCAGACCCTCTTGGGATTCAAGAGCAGGGATATCCAACACCAATTATATTTATTTAATATTAACAAAATTCTCAACAACCAAAGTTTTCTATATTCATACATAATGGAGTTGCCACACCAATATAAAAGACTGCTGCAGTCCTAAAGATTCAGGACATTTTACATCTCACTATTTCATAGTAAGGCTGGTCTGGTTCCTTCTTGTAGAAGAGGTATGTGCTGCTTGCAACTAAATGTTGAGAGATAGCTACAAAAGTGATACATAAATGGCAGCTTAAATCTTCATTGCTCTTAAATCTTCATGAGCTCTATGCTAATAATTATTATAATTAAAATAAACTTAATGAGTTATATCTTGCTTAAGATAATGAAAAAACGAATGCTGTAATCTGAAAGGTAGCTGAAAGTGGACTGAAGCCATTCTTGCCCTGGTCTTTCATGACCCAAACTCACATAGGGAAACAAAAACCTCATCACTTCACTGTAGCTGATGCAACACATGCTGTTGACACTGGCTTTACAACAGTCACTCCTGGGCACCAATTATTTTTAATCTAAAGCCTGGGGATGGCAACTCTTCCAGTACAAGAAGCAGAAGAACTTCAGCTGCTCACAAGCCATGGCAATGAACTAGGATGGCTCTTACTCTGTTATAAAGTCACATACATGGGAAAGAAAGCTCCAGAGGCCATCTAGTCAGCTGCTGCTCAGTGGAGGTCTCCTAAGTGCAGGTGAGCTTTGCAGCATCATGTTTTGGGTATCTCAAAAGATAGAAATTCGACTTCTTTTAATAAACTGGTCCAGTGTTTGAACATCCTCAAGTTTAAAAGTATTTTTTTTTCTTGCATGGGAATCTGTGTCCAAGGCTTCTCATCCTTCCACGGCACACAGGAAAAATCTGGTTCGTGTTAATTCAAAAATCAGTTTTCCTCTTGGTCTTTTCTCCTAATAGCTGAAAAAAATATATCCTAACATGAGAAGCCTTTCAGCCCCTTACCATCCTGTATTACTCTGCTGCGCCTGCTCCAGTATGTCAGTGCCTTCCTCACATTGGGTAGCCCAGACTGGACACAATACTCAGCTGCAGTCTCACAGGAGGGGGCAAAATCACGCCCTTTATCTTCTGGGTCCACGTTTGTTCACAAGTCAGAAGGCTGGCAGTTGTCTTTGCTACAACAGCACACGGACAACTTATGTTCAACCTGTTCTCTTCCAGAACCCCCCCATGTCTTTTCTGCAGTGCTGCTGCCATGGCCCAGCCCATCCTGTGGTTCCCTCTCAGGTGCAGGCCTTGCATTTGTTTGAGCTGAATGTCATGAGGTTCCTGTCAGCCTGCTGAAAGCCCTCTGAACAGCAGCCTTGCCTTTCAGTGTAATGGCTACTTTGGCCAATTTGGTAGCATCTCTAAACTCACTGAGAGTACTCTCCATGCCACCAACCAGGCTGCTAAAGACAACACTGAGCAATGCTGCCCTCAGTTCCAAGCTCCATCACAGGTAAGCAACTGCCAGCTGAACTCTGTCCTGTAGAATACACCCATCAAGGTCAATGGTCCAGCCACTTTACTGCCCACCTGCAAGCCTGTATTCTTAACACTTGGGCTACAGAAATATCAATGGAGATCACATCAAATCCCTTTAAAAATTATTTTTATACAATATGAAAATTAATGAATGAATTAATGAATATAAAATATGAAAAAATGGATTTACACAGACTATGAAAATTTGAGGTAATTAAAAAATATGCTTAGACTTTACTCCCTGAAAACACTAGTGCTGATACACCAGAACTGAAAGCTTGCCACTAGTGTTAAAAGAATTCTTTGCTGCACTACTGAAGTAGAGATAGTGCAGAAAATACTAAACTTCCATCAGTAAGAGACCAATACAGCTGAGTCCTACAAAGGTAATTTGGTTCCATGCCTTCAGAAGCCACTGCAAGTCATATTAAGATCCTGTCTCTTTGTCATATAAGACCAATTCTCACTATCAGTCTCTGTAACAAGCAGTTTACAGCAATTTATGAACAAAGACAGCAAATATGTATTAAGTATATATAAGCACACAGGCTTTCTTTATTCCCAGTATTTCAGCTATTCTGCAAACCAGTAATTATCAGTAAAATAATTTCTAGGAATTTACTTGTAAAAAATGGCTGCAAACACTTATGATTATTGCGGCAGATTCATGTTAAGATAATTTGAAAAGTCTTAGCATTTTCCTTTCTCATTTTAGCAATAAACTACTTTAAAAATACTACTACATATACAGAAGTACTTTCCAAACAGTCTGAATTAAAAAAAAAAAAAAATTAATAACTCTATAAAATAGTGGTCCCAACTACACTGTCCAGAAGAATATTAGATACCCAAGGCAAAAGCTCTAATAACAAATAGGACCAGGGAAAGTAATTTATTAACTAAAAAAAAAGAAAAAAAATAGAAAAGAAAAGAAATCTTTGCTCTGAAAAATAAATTTTCCTTTACCATTCATTTTTCAAAGTAACGTCCTCAAAAAGTGAGCTAGTATGTTGGCTTAACATGAAAGGACAAATTATTAAAAGTAACAGTTGTAGTTTATTTCAGCTCTCCTAATTGTTGCAGATGACATCACTGTCAGAGACATGAAGCATCTGTCAGGTCTGGACAAGGGTTCAAATAATCAGGACAACACATGGAGGGGACAGCCTACACTGACGTAGCAAAGTTCAGCTGAAGGAGAGCTTAAAGGTAAAACTGGGAAGGGAATAACTGATAGCACACTAAAGAAAACAATGTGCTTGGAAAGCACAGTGAAATACAAACTATATGAGCAAACAAAATGCTCTCAAAAACTTACTACTCATTTTGGCATTACTAAAACAAGCGTTACTAGACAGGGAAGGAACTACTCTGTCCTCTCTCTCAGCACAAGGTCTCAAATAAATGCTACACTTTCAGTAGTGACAAATAAAAATCCAGTAAATTGAGTGTTGTAAAAAACTTGCATGAAGAAGCTACAGGTAGATTTCAGCACAAAATTATCATGATGAAGAGGTAAAACAACCTAACAAAAAACCTGAGTGTACACATGCCCTTGAGAAGAAAGCAGCAGCAAAACCAGCTTAGGCATGAAACTTCCGTACTTCTCTACATGTGTTAAGAGCAGAAGAGTCAAGCACCTGCCAGGCATAGCCCATCTACACACAACACCACCTGAAAAATGAATATATGATCTCCCAGGGTCCTTCACAATCAACCAAGTCTATGACTCTGAAGTGACAAACAATTATACAGACATCTGCAAACCACCTGCTATTGAAAAAAACCCCAAACCCTACATTGCATTTACATTAATACTATTCTTACCCTATATTCAGGATCTAAATGAATTATTTGAAGAGTTCAAAAAGCTGAGCTCTTAAAGGACCAATTCATGTGAATAGACAGAAATAAGAAATTCCCTCGTTATTTTAATTTAATCCAAAGGCAGAACTAGCATAATTTTATTTAGATATAAACCTTTAATCTGAACACATATGCTAAAGAATATAATTCTCACTTTTCTCAGAAGGTTGAACTACACAGTATAGCACTTTCTAAACCACAAACTCTAAGTCCACACCCAGAGAGTACAGTCTCTTACTTTTGCTATCCAGTAGCATGAGCTCATGAAATTTCCATTGTCAGTTTATTTTTACCAATGAAACGCTTTTCTACTTAAATATTTAAATATTTATTCTCTTTCAATAAACAGTGGTTTTCAGTCAGACTGGTCAAACCAAACTTTTCAACACATTCATTTTTTACAATGGAATTCCTTAAGTGTGATTGAAAGACATAAGGAGTATTTTACCAACAGTATATACTCCAAATTAGTACAAGAAACCAGTATCAACAGGGTTCACACTAACTGGAAGGAAGTGGCAGGAATCCCTAAAAATATAATTATTCAAGGCATTTGATTTACTTTACTTGTAAAGCAACTTTCAAACAAGAAAAATCTTGCTTCCACTCTAAAGATATCAGCATCTTGGGAGAAGTGGAGATAAACCAAGACTGGAGATGTCTTTGATACCTCAATCATTATTAATCACTGTACTGAATTGGTTGTTTTTTATATTAAAAAAAAACCCAAATCATTTGTTTGAAGGTGACATAACAGACAATACTGATTTACCACTACATCATAGCATTTGTAATGAACAACAGCCATTTGTGAAAGCTTATGGAAAGGCCAAAAGAGAAACAGTCAGTGACATCACAGTAGGTTTAAAACTTTAGTAAACTGCTGTTCACAAGACATAAGTCTAGTTTCACAACAGTGTAATTGCCTTTTATTTTTTTTAATTCCAGGAAGCAGTCACAAGATGTCACCATATTAATATCTACATAAAAATACCCAAATAATTTGTAAGCTAGAGAAAACAATATATGCTATCCTGTGCATTAAAAGGAAGTGGTTTCACTTATGTAGGTATGTTTGGCTTAAGAGCCACAACCATAACATAAAACATACAAACCACTTATCAGAAGTTTTGTCTCACTTGTTTTCTTTTAAATAAAACATTCAGCAACATATTAAGGGAAGTGGCAGCCCAATGTAGAATTGCTTGGATTTGTCCCACCATAATAATATTTCTGCATCTTGCAATGGTTAGTATAATTAACAATTCTTTTACTTTCCCATCTTGATATGACTTATTGAGTGGCTCACAGCAGTACCATTACTTTCTAGTCTAAGAACTAGTGGTTAATATAGTGCTAAAATAAGTAAGATAATTACAGATTTTAATGATTAATTTGAACTAGCTTAAAAAAATAAACCTGGTGATAAAGGAACACTTAAACTACAGATGAGTGAATGCAACTACCCATCATCTATCATCTTTACCCTAAACACTGGGCCAATGATATTTGTTCATTTTATTAAACCAAATGTGTTCTAGTAGAGTATGTAAAAGAAAATAAACTGAGTCTTGTGGGTTTTTTCCTTCTATTTGTGGTGATATGTGGGATCTTCAAGCAAGGTAAAGAAATATTCACAGTTGAAACCTTTAATAATTGAAACTGTAACCACTATATGGAAAACTTCTACCACTCTACTCTACACATCCAAACATAAACCTATACACAGATATCTGCTATGAGAATATGTTTAGCACATGACAGCTGAACAACTGGCTAATGAAGAACCTGAGGCTTTTTTGTTTGCCTGTTTGGTAGGGTGTTTGGGTTTGGGAGGGTTTTTTTTTGAGGGGTTTGTAGTGGGGGTTTCTTATTTGTTTTTAACAGCAATGTTTCCTGTAACCAGCTTACATAATTTTGGAGTATCTTACTCTTGGACATTACAGTCTTAACATCCACAGAAAGATATTCCTGAGTTACATTAAGGACCAAGAAAGAAAAAAACTAACTTAACTTAGTAGGCAGGGAAAAAACAAAAAAGGCAACATCATAAATCTGAAATGTGTAATATGTTGATGCATATATTGACTTTCCTGAACTACACAGGAGATAGGAATTATAAATCAAGCACTGGTAACTCCTCTTTTTTTTTAATATTTTTTTTAACTCCTCTCATAATGATTTAGGACATCTCCAGTCTTGGTTTATCTCCACTTCTCCCAAGATGCTGGAGGAGTAACTCCTCTGCTCCCTTTCAAGTAGTAGACTATCACCATCAAGGAATTTTAACAAAAATATTCCCAACATACATGCAATCCACAAAATAAATGCATATGAAATCCTAGTCAATAGAACTTCACACCTATGCAGCTCTAGTATCAAGTCATGTTGCTATGTATGTCATCCTAGCTACTACCACCATCTCAAAATTTCAGCATATATTCTTTAAAATTAACTTTTTTCCTGTTTTGACTCAGACCAAAAAGAGAACTGACAGGAATGGCAACATCATACATGAAAAACAACTATTTGCAACAGTAATTACTTCACTGCAGTAATTACAATTTCTTTAAACCCAGTGGTAACTTGGTCCCAAGAACTGTCTTTAGGTTTGGGAATGTTGCAACACTTGCAGTTCCAGCAGATTACATAGCCAATTGCATCTCAACTCTAGATCAAGATGAGCTTTAAACACAAAGTATCCTCCAATTTTTCTGAGAAAGAGAGAAGAACCTGTGAGAGCACCTGTGGTAATACCCACGAGTTTTCCCAACACAAAATATCAAGGAACCAGAACCTCTGGCCACACTGAAGCATACTATTGAAAGTAACTAGAAAGTTCAAAGGTTCTGTGAACTTGAGCTTAATGCTTGCTTGTTTTCAGAACTCAACAAACCCATGAGTTCAAAAAGCAGCTATCAAAAAGATGCAATATTGCTGGATCAGACAATTTACTCAGACTACATACCTGCAATAGGTCTCCTTCATCAAAACGTAGCATTTCTATTATGCCATCCGACTGGATAAAAGCTGCAAAGAAAAACAAAAAAATAAGTAATGTAACAAAAACCCATTTTGTTACTAAATCAGAAAAAAAAAAATTAAACATCTTAATTTTGTAGACAGAGCTATGACAAACCAAAATAATGATGCATAATCTACCAAAATAACAAACACAAGTCTGTGACACTAACTTTGCTTGAGAAGCACCACACTTGGCAAATCAGTCTTTTACCTTAAAAATGCTAAACTCCAAAGGGAACAACTTCTTCTAGGGTCTCAAAAATGAGTGACTCTACCAAGCCAACTCCACACTTCCACAAAATGACAGGCTGGGTACCTGAACAAATAAGTTTAATACATCTAAGCCCACAAAGAGTTCAGACACAAACAGAATTTCTGTATCATTTACACACCAATAATCTTTATTGTACATCTGGAAAGCCTCCTTCACACTGCAGCCTAATCCTTGGCACGGCAACAATCCGCTCCATCTTGACAGGAACATATTAAAATTTGAAACAGTTTAGAAGTGTTTGTACCATAAGGCTAAACTCCATGAAAAGTTCATGCCTCAGTCAAATTTGGGATCCTCCAGCACTCCACTCATTTCCTCTACATGTTTGGTCAGGCAATTGTTTTTCAATTCCTCTTAAATGTAGGGAATGCAACTTTCTTCTAAAGACAAAGAATAAGGGAATTGCCCTTCCTGTAAAATATCATAATCTATACAAGAATGAGTATGATTTAAAGAGGAAAGAAAGGATCAAAGAGTTCTACATTTTTCCCCAAAAATCTACTCACATACACACACACACACACAAAGGAGGTCTTTAGAATAAAATGGAGCAGCAATCTCAAATGAGAAAATTGTATTAAAAAAAAAAAAGTTCTGTAAATAACTCCTCCTCTATCCTATGTCCTTTTTCCATGACTGTCTTTACCGTGTACTAGATGAAGTAGCGACTGGTAACATTCCTCTCTTTCCACAAAGAGGAACAACTTCTACAGGAAGAAATTAAAGATTTCCCAGTGCACAGAAGTACACTGTTTGCTTCTGGAAGATGAATTTTGAATCCCAGTCTGAAAAAGGAGACTTAGACCTTTATCTCCCACTTTGAAGCTTTGTTTATTATGACATCACCAACAATGCCACTCTACGATCCTTTAAACAAAAAAAAAGTCAGTACTTTTAGAAAACAAAAAGCACTCTTGGTAGACAGGAGTAAAGGCACCTACCACACGGAGAAACATTAGCTTTGACATATATTTGTCCCAAACATTTCCTCACTGGCTGCTTTGGTGACACCTCACTCAGTACCCAAAACTCACTGTGCTACTTAACATATCACTGTTTGCAAACCCCATTCTGCATCCCTGACTTCCTCACACATTTTGATACCTTCACCTTAAAGGCACAAACTCCACGACCTTGCTTTCATATGACCCAAAGTAAAAGTTAATATAAGACAAAGATTGCTGCTATTGTCTCCAAGTCTTTTAGTATGCAAAAACCCTGAAACAAATTTAAAAGATCTCCAAATAACAAAGTTTTATACAATTACTTTTCAAGCTACCATACCACACAACTCTAACATGCACAGGCTGAGAAAGCCCAGCTCAGGTGGAGTGTGAGAATCACCATAGAGAAGAAAGGGGGAGCTCATAAACAACACATGTCCTGCAATATTTACACTGGCACTGCAATACGTACAGTGCCATGAGAAGTCCTAGTCAGTAGTGTCAGCAATAAGTTAGTATTTTTTTGTGTGTGCTTATTGCTATTACCTTAATGTTACCCAAAACAAACAAAAATCGATCCTTGATCCAAGAATCAGGAGTTTGGTCAATCATTTATACTGAAGAGCTATACAGAACATAGGGCAAGAGATTTAAAAAAAAAAACCAACAAAAACCAAACAAACCAAAACAGCACTTGAAGAGCTGTTACAAAATCAAGTCGTACAGTTTATCAAATTTTGGGCTTTTAAAACTTAAATTACTGGAATAGGTCTGCCAGTTTAAAGTTTAATGTCAGAAAAAAGAACAAGTGAATTCTTCTTAATTTATCTGGCAATATATATGATGCAAGACATTAATTTCATGGTTTAATTTTGGTCTTAAAATCACTGAAAAAAAGGCTAAGTGTATTGCAGTGTCAAATGAAGCTTTGACACGTTAGGATAAAATGCAGAGTATGACAGTTAATCATGATTTCACAGAAGTGTCATGCTTATCCTCTGCACAAGAACCCCAAATTACAGATTAACTAGCACAGAGGGAAAATTCTCAATTTTTAACTTGGGAAAAATATAGAATGAAATTATGTTTTCTCATGTATTTGATATATTGGAATTCAGCAATCACAATTTTAAAAATTATAGATACAAGGAAACCTTCCTATTAATCAAAAGGAACTGCACCTCTGAAGTTAGACTTTTTGGCATTCTACTGCTATCTAGATCTCCAGTTTGGAAACAGAGAATACACAGCATTTGATTGTGGCATTAGGCACAAACAAAAAAAGTCATTAGAAAACAACTTTTTACATAAATGATCTATTAACAACCAGCAAAGCATAAAAGGCTATTTCATCTAATCACAAATTCTTAGTATTTCTGAGGCTTTTCTCCCCTGATTTAAATACAATGCACCATCAGTACAAAGACCAGAAAGCAGCAACAGTTCTTTCACAAGGATAATATGGACTGAAGCCCCCAGAAATTAGCCCAAGCTTTCTACCCAAGCATCTTGAATTCAGACAGACCTTCTGTAAGCTACAAACACTTTTTCAGCCACTCTTTAATTATTCCATCTTTACAACAAGTTATGAACAAAGCAACAGATGTTACAGAACATTTTGAATGGAAAACACCGTTAAATAGAAGTGCTATTCATCACTATACCATTTAAGAAATGTTTTCAGAGAGCAGATGACAGTGCCAGGTGAAGTCAGATGCACTGCAAAGTCTGGCTGCTGTCCATTTCACAGCAGACACATCTCAACCGAGGTGGTGATGAAGTTGCTGTGGTTATACCTTTCATTTTGGTTTAGACTAACTTTCAAGCCTTTCAAGCGTTTCTCTTTATTGGTTATTTCATCAAAGCAAGGAAATAGCAAGTAAATACATATACCTTCATGAGATGAAAGCTTGTTTTTGCAACTGGCTTCTCAGACTCTCAATTCGGGATGAAACAACAAGCCACCTCATTCAAATGAGGCAAAACTAATTACATTTTAAAAAACCTCCACTGACGAGTCATAAAGAGTCACCTGAATCCCTCTGAGAGCAGCTCTCAAACCATCCAACATGGACCACAGAGAGGACAAAGTTTTCTTCAAAGTGAAATGCTGACAGTGCCCTTGTGGGTCTTTTTTCACCCGTTCCAGAATTAGAAGCAGTTGCTCATCTTTTGCATTTGTGCTACCTGACCTAAGCAAGTTCACAAACTTTGCAATGCAAGCCCAAAACCAGTTTTTACTGTCCTTTTACACAACGTACCTATTGTCACCGATAGACAATAGGTTGTTACCAATGTGCAAAGTCACTGTAAATAATTAAGTATGAGATCACTTGGGCATGCTTTATTAGGTGAACTAATCCCCATGCTACAGAGGAAGATGACTGTTTTCTGCTAAGTCCCTAACAATTTCCCTTGGGAAAACTTCTTCCCAAAGCTTATGCTGATACCATCATGGTCCATTACCAGTCTAATACTGTAGCCAATATTTTAATATTCTGGAAGAGTAAAATGCAGCAAATTAAGAACTCTTGCCTGTGCTATTTTAGTCATCCCTGCAACATGACTGGTGACTACTACAAGAGGGGCACAATATAATATTTGGGGTAGGAAGCATTTCAGCTGTCACAGCGTGATCTGCCACTGCACAAATCAGCAGCCAAGAAGCCACATTACACATATGGAAAATAATTCCTTCCTGAGCCTATAGGCAACTGAAGCCCTGAGGGGTTATTATAATAGCTATTAGTCAAACTTTAAATGTTCATGGACCAAAGAAGGAAAAGGATACATATTCATATCCGCAGATTTCAAGGCCAGAAGAATCTTAGTCTCATTTCCTCTTCACCTATCCTGAACAGAATACTTTCTTCTGAGAGGTATACACAAATCCCTCTCAAGAGAAGGCCTCTATCCTTTCAAACTTCTGCAAAAAGCAAATGTAACAGATTGATGAGAATCTGTAACTATTTCAGTCACTCTAGCTACTAGGATATTATATGATTTCAGGGTCAATTTTTTTCAGCTTCTGGCTTGTGTATTCTTGGTTTCCTCTTTTCAGACAGTAGGTCACTACTAACAGAATACATAAACCTTACACTAAAAATACTCTAAGTTTCAATTTCTGTTTTCAATCTCTAACCTTTAAAATGCAACTTCTTTGATTGTCAGCTTTACTGTGAAAAGCCCATAAAAGATATCAGAAAAAGACCATGAACCTAGGCTTTCCACTTGCTCCAGAACAGCTTGTTCTTGTCAGCACTTTCCAAGCATCCCAAACTCTTTAAAAAATGGCAAAAGAAAACCCACCACCACAACCATACCCCGCAGTCCCCAAACCATGGCTTTCTGGAACAGTGAAAGCACTATCTAGTCATTATTACCAGAAGATTCCTAAATGCTTTCCCCTGCCCTTTCCAACAACATCACAGTGCTTGATAGAAAATTAAACCAACAGTAGCTGAATTAACTTAAGTAGCTTATTTTCAGAAGTTTATACACCTAATAGAGAAATCTTGCTCAAACACATCCCTATTTTGATTGTGTCTAGTCCAAGCCTTTGATATTTGGGGCTAAAACAAGAAAAATACAGACCTATAAACCATCAAATAACAAGAAAATTTTAAAATCCTACACATCTCCAAAGCAAACAGGAACTTAATATCAAAATCACTTTAGCCAACACCAGTCTTCAGCTGTGACTGAATTACACAAAACAGAATAAATTTGCATGTAATGAGAGCAGTGAATATGCCAAGGCTCTTGGTGCGTTACAACAAAAAAAAAAATCTCCGTGGCTCACAGTTTATGAGGCCTACTCTGACTGAGATCCAATTTTTAAGGTGGCTTTGCACATTTATCTTTCCTTTAGCCACTGTTATTTTTTTCATTTTAATAGGGAAGTACATTCTGGCATATATACATTTATAAAACCCCTATTCTGAAATATAACTTAGCTCTGGAACAGCTACTCAATAGCAGTGCATTGATTTATTTTTATGCTAATGATCTTTATATACTCTCTTACATGCTGCAGGAACTGTTTTCTTTCCTAAATCTTGTCTAAGCCAGTCTTCTTTCTTATAAACTGGATTTATACAAACCTGTATCATCTAGTCCACGAATTTTCTCCCAATTCTAAAAATAGTGTCCTATCTTACCAAAATAGGGAAAGGTCAATTATTTAAATAATTTCTAATTTACATTAAATTTTTTTTTAAGTCCAGTTTCTAACTCTTTGTCTTAATGACTAAGCTCACTTCAAGGTAACTATAACCACATGAGCCAATTACAATGTGCTAAATGCCATTCACTTCCGTCTATGTAACTGTAATTGCTACATTTGTATCACTATTGGTTAAAGTGCAGAACTAAACTTGGACAAGTTATTTTTAAAGCTCTGAGTATGAATTAACCGCTTATGCACAGTCACACAATTTCAATCATACTGAACAGTGGAAAACTGAGCAGCATGGGGAATACAGGTAGGTGGATAAAGAATGAAAAAATGAAATTATTATGGATGGAAAATTCCATTGTAAAAAATAAAATACCATACACATAAGGGAAAACACTGTTACACTGTAATGCGAGTGACCATTTTAATCAGCTTCAGGACTACAGAAGTCTGGTGAGCCTCAAGAAATACGTCTCAGTTCAGTGTCCAACACACCAAATCTGTTTAAAAAAGGCCTGTTCTCCGAGACAGACAAGTCAGTGTAGCTATCAGCCTGGATTTCTGCCTATGTCCCAACAGGTGACTGCTCACTGGAAATGTAAAAGGTCATTCTCTCATGAGACAGTGAATGTCAGGCAAGTGAGAATCACCAGCCAGCAGGTTTGCTTTCCAGCTAAATCCTCTTGCACTTACCTAGGCAATTTACTTATTTATTTTCCAGTACTCCATAACATAAGGAAATCAATAATTTTTCCAGCAGACCTCAGGAAGAGTCACCACGACCAAGAAAATACACACAATGCAGTAAAGATCACATGCAGTAAAGATCACAAACATCACACTTTGAAGTCTTTTTACATAGAAACGTATTTATTCTTTCTTCATTATTAAAATCTCTAATGACCATCCCTCAAAAAGCCAACTGGCCAAATTTGTATTTTCTGTTTATATATATTAGATTTGAAATAGAACCATCCCTAGATAACGCACTTTAATCATCATGTGAAATGGGAAAGCAATATATTAAGCTAAATAAAAAAACCCAGAATCTTCATCAAAACCCTCATTTTATACTCCTCATTAAAAAAAAAAAATCTGACTTTACACAATACATACTCAAGTAAGTTCATATGCACCAACCTATGCCCAAATTAATACAAGCTAAACAGAGACAGTGGATCACTTGCAATACCTGAGCACAGTATTTCACGGGGGGGGGGGGGAAAGTCAAATGATTTCTGCTTTACTGCACACAACAGCACAAATTGAGCATATCACTGACAGCCAAGTAAGTCTGCATGTAATCTTTCACTAACTTACTTTTGTGTCTTTTCTTCCTTCAGATAAAAGACAAGCTTCTTTGCCCAGCAAGGCCCTTCCCTAGTAAGAAGAGTTGTCACATTGTGCTCATTCACTCATCTCTTTTCGCCTTAGTTAAGACTGATGCAGATTTTTAGGAATTCAGTCACCAATTCAGTTTTTAAAGCTAGCCATGAAACAGAAAGTGACAGCATGATTCTGATTCAGAACACAGGCTCCAGACAGACAATGAAGCTACTGCTTAGACTGAGAAAGGAAGAAAGTGAGTCTCCACCCTGAAGCCACTGCTCACACACCTGGCTCACAACATGTGTTTCATGCTTCACAAGACAGTGCAACTGCATCAAGGTTTCTTTTACAGCTAACACTAATTAGATGTGTTCTGTGATAGATATATCCTTGCAAAACATACATAGAAACAGAAAAGCTCACTGAAAGTAACATGTACTCTACCTAAAAATCTGCTTTTATTTATATTCCTAACAAAATTACATTAGATGATTTCAGATTGACACACAAAAAGATTACATTTTATTCATACACCTTTATTCTCAGATGCTTATTCTGTATTCAGCCTGTATTTCTGCTTTACAGAAATGTGCATTTCCAACCACTTTGACTAAAGCAATTATTATTTTCATCTAGTTTTTTTACGTGAATGTAAAAAACTATCTGCTATGGGCCAAAATGGCAGATTTCATTTAGTAGCAGTAAAGGCCATAAAACTTCACTGGAAAAAATCCACTAAAATACTACTTTGAAAGCTGCCAGATGCTCGAAGTTGATGCTTTACTTTTAAACTTTTCAAAAATTTCATTAGCTCCTCCAAAGATATTTATTTCCTGCTCCAAAGTGCTTCTCAAGAAATAATACTCAATTCCATTCACAGGGGGTATGTACGAGAAAACTTATTTTAAAATAATTTCTTTTTAAATTAAATAAAAAGGAGAAATAATTCTCTAAGCAGGAGAAAAACTTTCATGCATGCTATTTTGAAGCCAAAGAGAACAATACTCCTGACACTCATGGAAACTTCTCAGAAATCATTTAAAGAGAGTAAAAAAATTAAAAGGGAGCTAGAGAGAAAACAAACATCTGCAAATAGCATCCTTTTTTTTTTTTTGCTTTGAGCCATACCAAATGTGGCTTTCAACTCATTCTAATGATGGCCATTTTAAAATTTCAATATGTAAATTAAATTATACTCCTATACATGTATTGTTATTGAATGTGTACAGACATAAAATTATTTGGAACTACCCTCAAAAACAAGGTAAGTAGTGCTGCAATGAGATGGGGGAAAACAATAGTCCCTCCAAACTACTCTTAATGATTTATCTCAATTTCTCAAGTTTTAGATCAGAAACTTTTCATTGTGGCAGTTTTACTACTCATGTAGCACTGAAACCTGTTGTGCAAAAAGATAACATGCACTTAATGGTATTCTAATCTTTTTAGCATATAGAAACAATTATAGCCTATAGCAACATTCAAAATGTAGCTTGCCAGAAACAGCAGTCAGTTCATGGCTTCTGGAGCCTCAGGAAAACAATGCATTAAATGACAATAATTTCAGCTATTGCCATTAACATCAGTCTTCCAAACTTATACTCCTATGAAATGAACCAGTGAACAGACCCCCACTTATGCAATAAAAAGGGTTGTATCAACACAATGGAAAGACCCACCTAGAAGGTACATCCAGGATGATTAATGACCTTAATAAAAACCAACCAAGATCAAGCATTGTTCTCCACATCACAGAAAATAGGAAGGAAGATGCAATTTTTAGAGTTTCTAAAAAACCCTCCACAGAACAGGAAGGTGACAGAGCCAGGCAGATACCTCCTGACATCTAAATGTCTTGCTGGAAAGGTGAATGTCATCAGGTAAGAGCTACAGCTTATGCTCTCAGTTTTCCATCCTTACTCCTATCTTACTAGCTACTACAGAGAATGCTTTCTATCATTCATGGCACAGAAACAGCAGTCTACTAAGTGAGAGCTCTGATCTTGCCTCCCTTTTTTTCTTGGTCAGTTACCAAGGCGGACCTGCATGAATTTTCAGAAGAACAAGGGTACACGAACAACACAATTGTTTATATTTTGTTGTGTAACAGTTGCGACTGGGTGAATACCAAGTTACTGGAGAGAAGTATCATTGGCAGGGAGGAGCACTGATCTCCGCCCCTCCCATGCTCACTCGGCAACACTCGAGTGTCCGCTGGAAACAGCTATTAAGGCTGACGACAAGCGAAAAAGAGTGGCAAGATAATGCTGGTTCAGCTGCCATATGAAGTTTATAAATACAACAATCAAAGGCCAGGAAAAGGTAGAAAAGGTCTGACGTTAAAGCTGTAGTGTTAATGATGTGGCAGTAACACTACTTATTGATTGCTGAGCACAGCAGTCTGTTGACTTGCCATGAGGGAACACAGACCACCAGCAGGAAAAAGCTG
This sequence comes from Agelaius phoeniceus, assembly GCF_051311805.1. Taxonomy (NCBI): domain Eukaryota; kingdom Metazoa; phylum Chordata; class Aves; order Passeriformes; family Icteridae; genus Agelaius; species Agelaius phoeniceus. The sequence continues at coordinate 32,059,572 of NC_135266.1, forward strand.
CTTGCAAAGGCTGATAAAACCAGAGGAGAAAAGGGTGGAGAAGAACAACCAAAAGTTTGGAAAGAATCTTTGAAAGAAGATAAAACACAGAGCAAAAACAATTAAACAAAACAGGAGAATTTCAGTTTGGGGGGAACACTTCAAAAACATTAATAAGAAATTAAAGGTGCAAGTAGGCATAGGGAAATTAAATGCTTGCAGGAATGCAATTTAGCTACCTACAATACCCTGGAAGCAGTTACCCCTCAGAAGTAAATAAACACTCTCTTCTGGTCAGACTCTTTTACAAACAGCTGGGATGATCTAAGTTGACACCCGGTGCAACACAGATCATGATTTCACCCAATAATTCCAAACCCTTAGGCTTAGTGACAGAATATGTTATGGAGAGACATCTAATTTACTCATCACTAAGCTGCCCCCCAAGACAAGACTTCACTCAAAAATAGTTCTCATTTCTACTTTGATATGCCTAGTACTCAGTCTCTCAACCTAAACAGGAAGACCTTTGCTAAATTCAACATTAGAGGGTTTTTTCACAAAACAGGTATTTTTAAAGGATGATTAATTAAATAATGCTAAATAAATAAATGTTTTATTCAATCTCCAAGGTCCTTAATCTAGTCTTTTTCCTTAGAGAAATCTCATTTAATCAAAGGAAGAATTCACAGCACTCATCAAGTATAAAACTCTGATCAAATTTCCCCTGATGAACTGGAAGTTCATTTCAATCTTTTCTCCATCAGATAATGATATTCAGTAGTACTGATTGGCAGAATGACTTCACCTGTGAAGATTCAGACTGTCAATGACAACCATCTCTCCTTGAACATCAAATGTTTGGGATGTTTCTCCGAAAACAAGATATTTATTAATATTTTGAATATTTTGGATGATACAGGTCAGCCAAAGGTATATGGGCACATCATGACCTAGTTAAGCTACACAAAAGGCAACTGGCAAGGTATATGATAATATAAAAGCAGCTGTATCATAATATAAAAGTTACATACATACACCCCCTTCCTTATCTTCCTATACTTAGGAGAGACAACTCAGAGGGCAAGAGTAGCCTCAGTGCTTCCTAGTACACACTAAATAATGGTCATTTCTGGTACCTCTAAACTGCCTGTTGCTGCCTCCACAGATTGAAGTTACACACAGCTGAGAATACCCAAGCAAACAGACAAGAAGGTTTCTAGTAAGGGAAAAGTACTCCATGTCTCCCACTGCAAGAAAGGAATAGTCAAAAACTTCACAACATTAACTATCCAAATCTCTCAGTATTTCTTCAGACATATTAGCTGCACAGATTGTTAACTTTAATACATCTTGTATATTAACATGTAAATCACAATTGAATGTATTGCTATATTGCCAGCAGCTGGCAAAGGCAAAAACTAATAGCTGTATTATGCTTCACATGAAAGATGGGACACAAATACTCCTTTAGAAACAAATTTTTCAAGAGAAAGAACAAAAACATGGGGACAAAAAAGTGTATGTGATCCACAATTACAGAAATAAGGAATGGTTGACAAGGTCTTGTTTTTATCTATGATCACCCTTTTTTAGTGATGCAGCAACCCATGAAGCTTCCTGGTACAATTACAGCTCTGCTTCTACCAAAATTGTATCTGTATTACTATTACCATAACACTGGCTTCACCACGGAGTTACACGAAAAGTCAGATGTCTATCTGTAAGACATCTGTAATGCCTTACAGATATTACCATCAGCTGCAACTAAAGTACTGCAATCTCTAACTAAGTTTTAAGATCACAGGGGAGGCACAAAATATTGAGACAGGGAAACTGAGGGTGGAATGGACATTAAGACCGTCATCCAGCTCAACCTTCTGCAGAAGTAAAGTGAATGCTGAATTTGGATGGTGTTGCTTTAGGCTCTCATTTAGGTGGGTCTTGAAAACATCCAAAGGCAGAGATCCCATAACCTCCCTAGAGAAGCTGCTTCAATGCCTGACCAGCCTCCTGGTGAAATACAGACTCATCACATCAAGGCAGAAGATCCCAGCCATGCTGACCGGAAGCCCATGAGAGATGGGAGGCAGTGATCCATGCAGGAGCCAAGCCCAGCAGACCCACCCTGTGCTGGGCTGCGTGTCTGGGCTGGCCGTGCTGCACGTACTCCGTGGCTGCAGGGGGAGCCCAGAGAAGCTGCAATCAACATCACCAGTGATTATGCCACCTGGGTGGCCTTGCTTTATCTGAAAGTGCAGATGGAAGTTCCCATGTGAACATCCTTTCTGACAGCAAAAACTATGAATAGACTTGTCTTCTTACAAGGAAGGAAATCCAGCAAAAGAGCAAAATAGGGTAACCTTTCTGGATGGGGTCTGCACAGTGTGTTGCACATGGGAGTCCATTCAAAGGTCTGTTGGGTGCTGCACAATTCAGGGTTCTCAGCATCAAAAGAGATCCAAGATTATCTGTACTACTCTCTCTTTATATGGTTAGCTTTAATAAACAGAATTTTCAATGCTATTTTATACTGCCCAAGTGCCTCTCTTACTCAGATCATCAGAGAGCAGCATCTCCTGGACTTTTCTTTATGTTTAACTTTATGGCCACTGTCTCAGGCTCCAGCCATGAACCTCTGTGAGGAGTCGGGCTCCATTTTCCTCCATAAACTACTATGATTTTGGCATACTGCCACAAGATCCCTCAGCCTCCATTCACAGGTCATGCATATATTGACCATCCTTGCAGACTTCCAGTGGGATGGCAGAGAACAAAACTAGACACAGTGGTTTAGGTGTGTCCTATTAAGTGCTGACTAAACAGGAATAATCACGTTGTTCAGCCCAGTGGCTACACTCCTATATGTTGCCAGGGTACATTGCTGACTCATGAACAGCATTTCCAGGTTGTATTCCCTGCAGGTGGTTATTCTGTCCCATATAAAGGGCTTTCCATTTGTCCTTTTTGGATTTCATGAAGATCCTGTCAGCCCATTGTTCTGTCCTGCTTAGGTCTCTCCCAAATGCAGACTTGCCCTTGAGTATTGGTACATTCCAACTCCAGATCAGTGACAAATATCTAAAGCAGGACAGGTTCCAGAATATAGCCAGGAAGAGCTCCTTGTAGCCAGCCTCTGAGGTAGAACATGAACCACTGCTGGAAATAAACCAAAACCATACACCTTGCAGTTTATCTAGTTGCCCAGATAGTTTTTATCATTATCTACAAAATCTACCTGTAAATATTTGTACAGTATTTTGGTGCAAATCACTGATTCACTTAGACGACTTCTGTGTTTCTGGATGATTTTCTATTCATTTACAAGCTTCAGATAACAAGTCTTTAAATTCATTTAACATATTTATTAGGAAATATTGCAGACTACTTAAATTGGTACCATGCATGTTTACAACTTTGTCTCCTATCATCATTCCTTCAAATGGTGATTTAATCTGTTTAACATCATACTAGCTCTGCTTCCTCACTGAAACAACTTTAAAAAAACCTAACCCTTTAACCAAGGGTTGGCTGGGATTTTCCTAGTTTAAGTAACTTTAGAAAGTCCATGTACATCCTATTACACCAAATCTATACAGTCCAACACAGATTTAAGTGTTCAACTGAAAAAACCCCTCAGATAACGCTTAAGACATTGTGAAGACAAACTGCTTCATGAAGAACAGGCAATGGATCCATTTATAAAATTACTTAAAAAAACTAAGCGCGTTGCATTAGTCAGCCAAATAGTTATATTACATAACATTTTGTAGTTTCATAGAGTACACAGACAGAAGGAGCTGTAGTTTCATTTCCTGTACAATTCCTTCCACTAAATTTCACTCAGATATCTCTAAAACCAGTTTGAAAAGGACAGCAGAACTCCTGTTTTCAGATGGTTCTCTGTTGCAAGCTATGCCAGGCAGTAGAAGAGGTATTAAAAATGCATCTATGATAGTCTTAGTGAGAAGATTAATCTGGTAACTGTAGCAGGAAAATCTCAAACTAGTGAAACACCTCAATTTTATCCTCCTTTTCAGGGATTGGAACTAAATGGCAATCCTTCAGCGCTCTGCTATTTCCCCATTACATCCAAGGTTTTCTAAGACACAGACAGACATGATCCTGGTTTAATCCCTTTCATATTCCAAAGCAAAAGTTATCCAAGGATCCTTATGAGAAAATGTTAAAATCAGATTTCAAAAATGTTAAATGCAAATGCTGCACTATATCTTTGCTGCAGTCAGTAAATCACTAACTATTCTATAAGGGTAGTTGAGAAAACAGAAATACATAACAATCTTGCATCCCATTAAAATTTTAACAGCTGCCTCTAACAAATCCGTATCTGACACAAGTTTATTCATTGATTGTATTTATGACTAGAAAGATAAACTTGAAGTTTTTAGATCTAATGGTCACTGGTTCCTTTGGTTTCCCCCAATGCAAGAAGAAATTCTGCATCCTCTGTCTTGGTATAAATAATTAAAATGCTGAAATACTAACATAATTTTTTTGAAAAACAGGAATTATTTAAAAAATAACTTTAGTTCAAACTCAAGTTTGCTAACTCCCACAGTGTAAATGGATCAAATCAGCTGCTTCCATTGTAAGGACCTACTCTGCTCAACTTTTGGAACTACAGGATAATGCAGGCTGGATGTGACCCCAGAGGCTCCACCCCAGTCACCTGATCAGAGAACATCTAGTTAGAGGAGGCTGCTCTAGGTATTACTCAGTCCAGTTCCAAGTACTCCCACTTATTACTATGAAGAGTAGGAATTTAATTCAACTGCTGTCTTTTAGAGGAAAAAAGAAACAAAACACTTTCTTGAATGCCTGTTGCACCCAGGTAATTTCATGCTGTAGACTGACAAAGTCAGGGGTGCTACACGGGACAGAAGGTACAAGCAAGAGAAATAAAAGAGATTATTATAGACTTCTATTCTTGCCGAACCCACAAACACAGGAACAAACCAAACTGGTTCTACCCTGTGCTTCAGTCACATAACTTTTACTGCTCGTTATGCATGAACCACAGCATCCACCATTCACTGTCAGACTCCCAGGTAATTTACCAAGTTTACTGTTTGAAAAGATTATTTGAACTTACAGGCTCAGTAAATCACACTGTGGAACCATAACCCATATCACTTTAAGCAGCATAAAACTCGGTAGGCTTTGAAATAAAGTGACTCACAGCAAATGTCCAAGCAAACAGCTGAAAATTTTAAAATGCACAAATACATCCAGATGACTCAGAGCAATCCATATTGCAATCATTCACAAAAAAATCACAACTGAAAGCTTTAAATAATGCCAAGCCTATTGACTTCCACACACTCTGGTGGAATTTCATCATATTAGGCACTACGCAAATCCACAGCAAGTTCCTTCAAGAGATGACAATCCAAGGCCCTGAACTGAGCACACCATCCTTCAATGGACCTCTACAGGTGAGGGGACCCCAGTCTGCTTCACACATGCAATATAACTGAACACCAGCGAGGGAGAAAGAGGTGCAGGGAGATGATAGCACCCACTTTGAGATTACATTGAAGGTCACAGAGAATATGGGGTCTCAACTTCCTGTCCACTGCAGTAAAATTTTTCCTTTATTTTAGTCCAAAGATTTCACAAGCAAGTAAGCACATTCAATCCAAGCACATGGTCCGTATTTTTCATTCACAAGTGCACAGACACAGTGCAGACCTAATCAGCTGTCCCACACTTAAGTTTCAAAACCACAGTGAGATAGCATGGTCAATTTTTATCCACTTTGTTTTCCTCACACTCTTCATGGTTCTGATGTGCTACCTCAACTGCTGGAGTGTTTTCAGTTTGATTGAGGTCATTCTTTCTGAATGAAATTTTGATTTAGCCAGGGTCAAAACACCAGCATAAAAGTAAAAGCTGGCATGCTGTAGATTAGTTCTGACAGCAGTATATGACAAACAAGCAGTATATGTGAAGACACTTTTTATAATATTAAGCATATAAGCTTTCTCTCAGTCATCTTCCAATATTAATCTAGTTTTGATACTCCTGTGAAGTATACTGGTTTGCTATTGTAGATATCAGTAAAAAACAAAAAAACAAGTTATTTGTTTGAGATTGGAAAGAATGACAAAAATAGAACCAGAATTCCAACATATCAGTACACTGCTCTGATGACAATATCCCACTTACACTCAGTAACTAACTTGGTTTCTAGGAAGCTAGAAGAGAATACATCAAGCATTAAGAAAAAAAAGAGCTATTTTCACTGGTCTGTCTGGTTTCATAATGTGATGTTTAAATAGAATTTTTTTCCCAGATCCAGCACTAAGATGTAACTTCAAAAATTACAGTCAGCAATTGAACATAGCCTAAATATCAACCTTGCTCTACCTGCACCTATGTTGTGAGTAGATGGGTAGGTAAAACAACTATCAAAGTATTCTCAACAAGCTTTCAGTCAGCTGGCCAAATAAAACAGGATTTAAAAAAAAAAGAGTTGTATAAAGTGAAGATTTTCTAAAAATATATAAATGTATATAAACAAGGAAGCCAACACAAAACAGTTCAGGTAAAAAAGCATCCTCATATTAGACCTTTATCTTCAAAACACTTAACTTACCATGGGGTTATGGCACTACTATGGCTTCCAGCTAGCTAAAACCCAGAAGGCTATTCTGTGTCATCCCCAACAAAAAAAAAAAAAACACAAAACAAATCTCAAAACAAAACAAACTAAACACCTAACAAAAAGCACACCAATACAAACTGACAGTTGTCCTCAATCTATGTGGCAATACAGAATGTGATAGTTACCCTAGGAAAGGACAAGCCTTACAAAAATCCTGAAAATCATACATATTTCCCAAAGAAACTATAAAGTTATTTTTTGCCCCTCCTAAATAGCAAGAGGATCTTTGAGACTGAAATTTTTTCCTTCCATGTCATTCTTTTCAATGGTTCACAGATTTCCTAACTGAAAAAAAAACAAACATAAAATTTTACAACCTTCTCAGTCTTACTCATTCCTCAGCAATACATGGGCACTCAGGAGGACCCAGCTAGGCACAAAAAAAGAAAAGCCACATATCAGTGTTTAGTCTGAAATTGATGTTTAAGGTTCTCTGGCTGGTTCAATCCCAGTTTACTCTGCTATCTGCTCAGATACCAGATAAATTCCAGAAGTTCTATTTTTCTAGCACAGAGAGAGTGTATAGCAATGTCACAGTTCCTCAAGACTGATTTACAGCTAGAACACACAATTTCAGTTTTGTTTCTCGCTTTTAGGCAAAGATGTTTACATTTGCCCCCCTCAAACTCCTTAACTAAGACTGGGCACAAGAAATAGTCATATCTATGTAGCATACTCCAGCATCAATCTTGTTTCTATGTGTGACAGCTCCATCCATAAAGAACTGCTTGCTGGTTCTTCTCCACATGAAGCCAGCATAATTTTCTCTCCATCAGCTCTATCATTCCCCCAGTTTCTCCTCATGTATATGCAAGGTAAGAGGAAAAGAATGTCCTCCACATTCATTTTTCATTTTCTTTTGCCATATTCTGATCTATTCTTCTCACTGTTCACTTGGCACTTGCTTCTATCAAGTGTTTTCTGTACCAACTTCTCTGGAGTACATACTGCCCTGTGTCTTACTTACCACAGCCACCTTCAACTTGGCAGTGCTCAGAAACAACAATGCACAACCTCAGGCCTAATCCCTCTCCACAGCTTCCTTCCTGCAGCTGTAGTGAATGCCCACATTTGGGAGATGGAAAGGATATTCCTAGCTACTCCCTGCTTCCTGACTATTATTTTTAAATTGTCTTATTACCTTTAACTTGACACAACCTGGTAAAAACTAAGGCACTTAAGGACAGAGCCTGAACATGATCCCCTCCTTTCTTCTCAATTACTGTTTCATTTTGAGCTCCCACCTTGAGCTCCCTCAAGGCCCAGTGTCCAAAGTGGTCCTTCCTCTCCTGTGTTCAGTCACTACCTCTTGCAGACTGGCACTTACATTGTAGCTTAAGATCAGTGGAACTAGCTCTCACAAGTCCCTTTAATCTTTGTCTTGCTTTAAAACTATTGTTTGGTTTATGTTTTGTTTTGCTTTTTTTTAATCCAGGGTTTAAACAGTCATTGCACTCAGCAAATAGAAGCAAGACAACACTTTATAACATGTGATCCACAAATGCAGATTGCCAGTGAATTCTGCTCAGGAGTTCATAAAAGATGAATAACAGAAAAAAAACAAACACCAAAGAAACACTTATTTGATGACCTTAGATGTACCACTCATAGACTACCCTAAACAGCAGAACACTTGGCAGGAAATGTCAGAAATCTGAAGGCTAAAAGAAATCCATGTTCTAGTTGAGAAAAAAATTCACTTTTTGAAAATGACAGATGTGTTGCTGGAATAAGTCTTAAGTAATTGACTGTGTAAACAGAACTAAATGTTATCACTACAACTATTTCATTGTCTTGAGGGGCTTCAATCGTATCTGTTCAAATTGTGAATCTAAAACTGCCCTTGTTTATTTAGGAATGCCAAGAAAATCCATAGAGAAAAAAAATCCAGTATCTTCTTCACAAATGAACCAACCAGACCATGACCCTAGCTGCCACAACTTTTAGGGTATGAATCAATTCCATCATACCAGTATATGACATCACTGACAAAGCTTATAAACACATATACCTTATTACCTGAGAAGAAATGAAATCACAATAAGAGTTAAAAACAGAAATTTCTCAAGCATTTCAACTCTTTTAGTACCTCAAGACACTACAGGCCACACTGACAAACTTACACATTCTAATCTCTCTAAGGATATGGGATAATACTCATGCTGTTTTCTGAATGTTTACATTTCCTGTAGACAAAGTCAAGTGAACAAGAGTGGCTGTGCAACAACTGATTTGGGTTTTCAATCACCTTAATATCAACATCCCCATATTTGTAAAAAGAAGCTACTAGGAAATGACTGGAATTGAGCCCTTCTTTAGAAAGGTATATCTACTATTTTTTTAATAATACATGCCTTATTAGGATGTATTTCTTCCCTCAAGTCTGGTCTAGGCATACGATTAGACCCTCCTTGCTAAGCTCCTATTCCATACCCTTTTTATTCTTACTCCCTTTTTTCCTGTCAGACCTCAATCTCCTCCCTCCTCTGGTGCAGCAACTTGCCTGAAAAGCAAATTCTCCTGTCCAGCCAAAGTAAATCTGCTTCACCTACTTTAGTAATACATTACATTTACCTGCTGCTTTTTCATGCTGCCACATGGCCATGCTTTCAAGCAGACTACAAGTCTGCACCTTGGAAATGCTTGAAAGCTGTTCTCAGCAATGCTACAGATTATGCTTAGGTGTTTCGCTCAGGGCTTTTCTTCCTTGCTAAACCACAATGAAAAGACTCCACGCCAAAATCACAGACACTACAAGTTAGGGAAAGTCAGACAGGGACTTTAAAAAGTTTGGAGAAAACGCCATCGACTCCGCAAAGGCTCTGGAAACCTGTCAAAAGTTTGGGGAGGAAAAGGGGTGTCCCACTGTCACTTGGTGATTGGATAAAAATCCAATCCATGCAAAAGCGTGCATTTCTGCCCTTTCTCATGCTGCTTCGCCAGTCTGTTTGGTTTGGCTTCGTCTCCTACTGGAAGCCTGCCGCAGGGAAACCAGCTCAACGCGAGCAAGCCTCCTATTTTATTTATTTATTTATTTCCCTTTTCCCTATTTAAAGGGCAGCTCCAGCTCCATCCCTGTCCCCGCCGCTGTCAGGGAGGAGAAACCCCCGCGAAACGTCAGCGGCACAGGGACACAGACACACACCCGCACTCCGGCAGCCGCGGCGGCGGGGCGGGGGAGGCAGCGCCGCGACTCCGCGCACAGCCAGGGCAGCGGGAGCGGCGGGATGCGGGAACCGGCGGGATAGCAGAGCGGGCGGGACAGCAGAGCGGGCGGGATGCGGGACAAGGGACGGCGACCCCGGGCTCCTCCCCAGCCGCCCCCCCACCCCGCCGCCGGGGAGCGGGCGCGGGCCGCGGCCGCCAACGGCCCCACCGCCACCGGAGGAAGAAGAGGAGGAGCGGGGGGAAGAAGGACAAGAAAGGGAAGGGAAATCTGGGTCTCACCTTCCTTCTCGGCCCGGGCCGTGTGGAGGAGCAGCGCCAGCGCGAAGCGCAGCGCCGCGCCCCGCCAGGCGGCTGCCCAGCCGCCGGCGCGGGGGAAGGGGCAGCTACCGGGGGAGCAGCGGGGGCAGCGGGGGGAGCAGCAGGGGCAGCCGGGCGCCGCCGTCATCGCGCTGCTGCTGCCGCCGCCGCCGCGAGTCCGCCGAGTGTCCGCGTCTGTCTCCGGCCGGGCCGCGGCGCGCGCGCGGAGGAGCTCGGGGAGGGGCGGGGCGGACACCCCCGCGAGCGCGCGCTGCGGCTCCTGACGCGCGTGTCACGGGCTGCCACGCCCCCTGGCCAGGCCACGCCCCTACCGGGCTGGGGCGGAGAACAGGTGCCATTTTAACTGCGGGCAAGGCAGCGTGCCCCTCCGCTGGCTCCGCCTGCTCTGGGCGCAGGGTTGCTGACTAGGTCGCTTTGGTTTAATTGTTTTGAGGGTTTTTTTCTCTTTCTTATTTATTTATTTAGCTTTTTTAAATGCGATTTTAGATCTGCTGCAAGCGGCGGCTGTTCGCGGTGCGGTCACTCCGCCTCCGTAGCGCTCTCGTCTCCCGGTCTGCGGGCGGGCCGGGGGCGCTGTTGTTTCCCTGCCGAGGCCGTCGGGGCTTCTCCCAGCCGCGTCCAAGATGGCGGCAGGCGGGCAGCTCCTTCTGTGCGCGGCCTCGCTGGAGAGACGGGGGCGTTTCTCTCCGGTGCTGCTGTCCTTTTCCTGTGTCTTATATTCCCAGCTGGAGGTCCGGAGCGTTGTGCAGCAGGGGTTTCGATAGCTTCACACTGAGGGAATTCTCCCTGCCTCAGCTGCCGGGCTGGGCCGGTCCCATCGGTGCAGCAGCCTCGGCCGCAGCGGAAGCGGAGGGCTGCGAGGTTTTGTATGCCTCAGAGGCGCAGTGAGAGCCTGTGCTGGAGCTAGGGCGTGACACCACCCGTCTGCCCCTCTGGAGGGAAGACGTGTACCTATCGCTGTCTGTTTGAGTGACACGCGTGGCCGTAAGGCCTTTGGGAAGGCATGGAGTGAATTTGCAGTGGGAGAATAGGCGCATTGTTATACATATGAGGTTGGTGTCTGTCAAGTGGAGGTTACACTGGGAAATGGGTCCGTGGAACCAGTGCTGACAGAAGCTGTGGTACCAGGTGTGCCATGTGGCAATGCTCACAGTAAGAGATGTGGTCTGGGTATCATCTGTACAGGACTGATAGTCTCAAAGTCATCTTGGATAGAGTGGCAGGAGTAAAAGTCTGTAGTATAGTCTGTTCACTGAAGAACTGCCTTACCTTTTTAGAATAAGAACCTGTATGCACCCACGTGCCATCTCAACTGCTCATTTCACCACCTGATCAACACGTCACACTGGATTTGAAGTGGTTGAACACATCACTGAGTTTCATCTGTCACAACAGTATAACCGATCTTGGTAGTGTAATAGAGCCAGAGTCTCTAAGGGACTGACTAACAGCCTAACTAAAAATAGTAACGTTTGTTATGGCTCTTACACAGTCATAACATACATTGTTCTTTATTGTTAAAACTCCCTAAAGACACCTTGAAAGTCTGGAGGTGGTTGTTTTGTTGAACTATGGCTACAGCATGAACTAGGTTTATTTTCAAGGGAGAAATGGAATTTTAGAAGTACTGGGTTGAAACCTTTCCCAGCCATAGTGATTGTTTCCAGAAGACATGTGAGGAGGAACCTAAGGCTTCTGTGTAATTACTAATCTTTCAAACTTGCATAGCCTTTTGACTAGTGCATTGAAAATGGGTTTATACAAATCAGTGATTTATGAGCATGAGTCTCTGTTCATATTTCTCAGAACCACCCAAACCACAGTAAATATAAAGCTTGATCGCTGCTGTGAGCAAAAGCCCACATGTTGACTTCTGTGGGGGTTAGGTATGTACATCAAAGAGCACAATCAAACCTAAGAACTCAGAAAGATAAACAGCAGTTAGTAATGCTTTCTTATTACAGTAGACCCTCTAGGATTTTGATTTTACCTTCCTTACTGGGCTTCTGCTGTACATGCATTACTCTTCTGGGAAAAAAAAGTCAGCTAATTTCTATTACTCGTATTTCAAATTCCCTATTGCACAACCAAGCAGAAAGACTTTCTCATAATTCATGCTCTAGAGCGTTCTACCCACTAAAATGAATGGGAACTCTAAAAAAGCTAAGATGTAAGCATGGCAAAATCCGCCAGGCTATAAATGAGAAGAGAACTATGAGTCCTACTGTTATGGTATCTATGAATCTTCAACCTTTCAACATTAAAATATGGGCAGTTTTTATTTGTTCTAAATACAGAATGTCTTTTTCAAAAGATATTATGAGTAGAAAACAAACAGCTCACAGTACATATTCTCCCTTTCATCTTTATCCAGAACTCCCACTGTTTTCTGTGCAGGAAAAACCAATACAATATGGTCCAATGTCTGTAAATGATAAAGCAAAAAAGCATTCCATTAATTTATTTCTGCTTTAATCTGGGTTATATTATTTCATACGTATTTGAGGTTCTTCAAGTTGTTTCATTTATACATGCAGTGCATATAAATACCAACATTTGGATACTGCAGTGTTGCTTGAGCATGTTGAACAGTTTAGAAAACAATTTCTATACTAGAAAAAAGCTTCTTATAATAAACTATGACAAGACCTAGATTATAGTTCTTATGGAAGTGTATTTGTGTTCATAAACAGAAATTACAGAAATACTTAGGCACTAAAGTTCAACAGCTGACTCATCAGATGAAGAAATGCCCTGTTCTACAGAACACATCAGAAAGACTTTGAGACAGAGAGCTGTACTCTGATTCCTGCAGCCACTGTCAGCTTTGCTAGCACAACGAACAGGGTAAAGTTAACACCCAGAAGAGTGTGGTGGTTCTTCCACCCTGAGTGAAAAATCGTGTACCTAAAGACTGCTGCATTTACTGAGCTGTGATAGTTTAAAATATTCCTCCTAAGCACACCAAAATGCTCTCATTCAATTGTCATGTAAGATACCTTTGTTGATAGGTTATAGTAATTTTTTTTGCTTCTGCCACCTTGATATGGAAGCAGAAATTTCTGGGAGAGTGTCAGTCTGGTTAGTTAGAAGCTGTAACCTTTTCAACTGCTGGTACTCACTAGAGATTATCTGCCTGACAGACTACAAAAGCAATAATCCATTGTTTGAACCACCTTGTCTCTCCTGCAGGGAATTACCTCTTCTGTGGGACATGGATCAAATCCAAGTGATGTTGCACTCAAATAAACGAGAAATTTTTGTGGGGTCACTTTCTCAGGATCCAGGAGCATATAAACTCTCTTAAATCAGCATTGAGATTTCTGTCATGAATGTGCCTTAGGTTACTTTTTTTTTTTTTGCTTTTACCAAATGTTGTATATTGTTAACTGGTAAAAGATAAACCAAGCAAAGGAAGAAATGGGGATAGAGGAGGCTGTTGTGTAATCCAATCAACTCTTCTGCTAGTGAAGTCTTACTCCTAGTGGCTTGTTTATTCATATTTTTCAAATGATTTTTAAATAACTTTAAAAATTATCCTGAAAATCTTGCACAGGCTCTGCTCTTCACTGCCAATAAGGTTTTCTGATATTCAGTATATCCCCACCTCTTTTCATTTATTCCTACTTGTTCCCATATGTATAAGCCCAAGTATTTCCTTTCCATCTTTAGGGTTTGCATTACTTTAACATTTGCTGGCTGGAAACATGCCTCCATCTACTTCTGCTTTAACAAAACTGGATGTATTAAGCTCTTTTCACCTTTCCCTATAAAACCACTCTTCCAGATAATGCTTGTTGCTGTTCCTCACATTACTTCATTTGCCTCAATGTTATGATGGATGACAGAGAAACAATGTTCATACCACTGAGTCTACCAGGGGAAAGTTGTCCTTTTGGAAATGTTTCAATAAGCTTGAGCTGCCAAAATGACTTTGCATCAATTTGATGCTCCCCATCACTTGGCTATGTTTTTGAGCACCCTAAAGCAGGGTTTACTGGCCAGTGGATCTGTGATGTGTCTTTTACTTGCCAATACTGGACCTGTGTGCTGAAGACAGCCCTGCATTCAGGACCAGTGGCTCAGGATTCCCTTACTGCTTCATTTTCCATGCCAGCTTCAAGTCATTGGAGGGCTTTGTTTCCAACACTTTGTTTCCAACATTGGTGACATTGTGAAACTTGTGCATGATGAAAACAGAGGAGATATGGTATATTGGGATTTTAATAGCCAGGATTGTGTACAAGATTTATTTTCAGTGAACCCTCGTTACTTTTTACTTAATGATTTTATTTTCTAGAGTGGTAAATTGGGGAATTTAGGGGGGGGTGTTATTATTTGTTCTACTTTGATTTTCTGTTTGCTTAATCACTCATATTATCATGAACCTAAATTAAAATCCAAGATATGTCATATGATTTTTATTAACCCCATGAGAAAAAAATTCCCCAATTTCCTTAAGAATTTTGCCTTTTAAGAATTAAATGTAATGATCCAGAAATTTCTTTTTTGGAGAAAGGGATTATGACCTTTTTTTTGGGCTCATAATCTGATACACACTTGCCCGATGAGAGCCCACTTTCAGCTTTGCCTTGATAAAAGCCATGACTCTGATTTTGGTTTGCCACATTTTTCTAATAAAAGAACAGTAAATAAAAGATGCAGTATTTTGTGGTAATATCCCTGTTGTGAACTGGGATGTGAACTGTTGCTGTGGATAGGTACCTGGAAAGACGCATGAAATAAGCATTAGCCTCATTTATTTGACCACCAATTCAGGTTTCCCCACTGGTACATCAGTGTCTTTCAAATGCTCTGTTCTTGTCCCTCTTTCCTGTAGTGATCCTGGCATGAGGCAGAGTGGGCTGGGCTGATCTGGGATGACCTAAGGAGTTGTGTCCAGCATGGAGGTTTGATACAGAAAAAGGTGAAGGCATGAAGGAGGCTGGCTAGAAAGGGATGTTGTGTGGCTGTAGTTCAGTGGCTGTTACTTGACCTCATGCATTTGCAGCGTCCTGACAGCCTATCCCATGCTCTGCTGTGCACTGGGTCATAGTGAGTTTGGGGGATAGAACACAAAGGACTCTATCCTACCTCAAAACGTGGCATGGCAGAATACTTCAGCACCAGGTTAGCTTTGTGCATACAAGTACTGTCAGTGAAGGGAACTGCTCCTGTTTGGCTGTGTGTTTGTTAAATGCCTTGCTAGTATGAGCCAGACTTTCCAGATTCACTCCCCAAGGGTGCAGCAATACAGCCCTATTTGCTGTCAGCACAGTATTGTTGCCTCTCCCAATGTTTGGCAGCCTGGCACAATTTCAGGTGTAGTGGATAGGTATTTTGGTGTGACAGCAAGGTATGTGATATTTATTCCACCCATACTCCACCTTGATTCAGCAAAGCTGGAACTTTCTAACACAGTCCTCGTCCCTGTCATAGTCTGGTAGAAATCCAAGACTGCTGACATGGTACCATAGTGTGGTACCCACAACATCATGCTAGATAGATGTTAATTGTATGGTAAATCCTGTGTATTGAATTTTCTGCCATAAGAGCAGGCATCTTATGCTAAAACATTCATGACTGCAGAAGTAATCCACTGATGCCATATAAAAACAGAGAAAGGAGAAAGGAAAATAAAATAAATGCGCATGAACAGAATGCTGATAAATATCTTGTTCAGCCCAAAGATACACAGAACTGCATCCTTAAGTTCCTAAAGCTTTTCTGGGTGTTGAAACTTCACTGGAAACCTGTTCTTTCAGTAAAATTGGATTCTACCATAATAGTGATACACTCAGCTGTGTGCTCTATTTTCTGATGAGCACATCCAACAGCACTGCAATGATGTGCCAGTGCCAAAGGGTTTCTGTACTTGTGTGAAAAGATGTTAGTTCATACTCAGACTGAAGTGCAACTCATTTTCATGGAGAATTTAAAATCACCAACACACTTGATCATTTATCTAGTTGTCTCCATGCAGATTCAGAAGCTCAGCCACAGATACCTCCATCTGAAATTCATGGCCAGAGTTTATCAGTCCCAGATTACCTACCAATGCTCGTGGAACCTATATCATAGGAGGGCATTTTTTTATGAGGACTGTTGATTTCAATTTAAAAGCTGAACAGAGCAATAGATGAAGCATGCAAAGGGGGCATACATCAAATGCTGTGGATTCCAGTTGCTGCCTGGGCCCCTCATCCTCAAAGAGACCAAAGTCAGAGACATCTGTTCACGAAGATTACCTTGCAGGATGAGGTAGGATGAAATTCTGATTGTAGAATTTGATTAAATGCCTTAAAAATTGAAAATGGTTCAATCTGTTTTTTACGGCTTTCTGTGCATGCGTTGTGTCTTTTGCTCTGTGTTTTTAAAGTCTCACTTGTGGAGGAGCTTGATGAGTTTGATGATTGCCTCATTCTCATTGCCCTCTAGACAACACTAAATATTTTCTCCATCCTAACTGAGGCATACGCTCTATGATATGAAGTATAAGTAAGGGGATGTCTGGACTTTCCTGTCCTTTCAGGTAGCCTAGGTTGTCATTAGTACTGGCATTCTGTGTACAGGCTCTCAGATATGCACTTCTCTTTTGCTCTGCTGTTGTCTCATTTGTGTTTCTGGGTTGGATTGTATAAATAATGGCTCTTTGCTCTTGTCTGACTTCCCCTCTGCTGTTGTGGGTAAGCATCTCTTTCACTTCTGCATGTTATAATAGAAAAAACCAAAAAAGACCAAGTGCTAGGGTAGACTCTCATGGTACAACCTTGTATGTTTGGAAAGATCGTCCCTGATATTCTGCTGCTGTGAACTGATCGACATCACTTTAACATGTCTCCAAGTGCTTATTATCTCGTCTCTCACACTGGCAAATAAAGGCTCCCAAGAAGCACTACAGAGATATTTATGGATGAAGGTTAGCCCCAATACAGACTGTACCAGTATGAACATTCAAGGCTCTGTTCCCTCAGCCTCCATGTTTGTTTGAGATCTCCTCAACTTCTTTTAAAGTATGCTGTGCCATTCTTTTTGTGCTATAAGGCTCCAGGGGAAGGAGTGAGGTCTGAGGAGATGAGATGTAGAGCTCATGGGTGTTGTCTCCTCCCTTTCACCCTTCAGAGGAGACACCAGGCAGGGCAGAAAAAAAAAGGGCAGAAAAAGAGAGAAGTAGCACCAGCTGAGCAGGACAGGACCAACAGAGCTCCTGCATGACACTTAAGTAACAGCATGGGGCTGAGCAAATGGGATATAGCCAGGAATTTGCTGCAGTTCCCAGTGCCACCTCATCCTAACAGGGCTAGCATATTTTAGTCCCCTGCAAAATTTTATCTAGTGTCTATCAAACCCCAGTCTGCATAAGATGAAAGTATGAAACATCCCGGTCTTTTGTTATACAAAAAGATTCAAAAGACGAAGTGCTGTCTTGAATGAGGAGCTGTGGTTGGTTGGAGTGCCAAGGAAGCCTAAGCTGAGGCTCCCACATAACTAGTTAATTTTTTAAAAAGAAATTTATTTTTAATAAGAACCTGCTGCTCTTCTTCCAGGTGCTGCTTTCCCATCAAGCAACACAAGAGCTGTCAGCCTTGCCTGTCCAAACTGAGGCATAGACGTCTGGGCACGCATCAGGGTGGAGGTGGAATTTCATCTAACAGAGAGAACTGAGAACCCAGAGAAAACAGAGCATTTTGGAACTGACGTTCTCTCTGGAATATTAAAAGACCTCATGCATACCTCAGGGATTATATCTGTATGGATGGGTGTGAGAGCTGCTTGCCTGCTCTTATACTTTGAGCTACCAGGCTGCAGGCCAGCTCTGATATGAAAACTGAAACCGTGACAGTGTGACACTGTGTGTGCATTTACCATGACTGTTCTCTCTGCAGGACTTATCAACACAGCTGTGAGCTCTTGGTTAGTGCAGCTACCTGATACCCAGACCAGCCTGGATAACCTCCAGCTGGCTCAGACCATAAGCAACTGCATGTACCACCCTGCACTTCTGCTTAGTTGCAGAAGTCAGTTCCCACAATGGCTACTGCAGCACTTGTACGCAGACACAGAAAGAATTGCTAGGCACTGCAGTGGAAACAAACTTCCTGTGACAATGACACTCTTAGTATATAATTTCAAATTTCATAGTATATAATCCTTTTGGATTGTTCAAGTAAAATGTAAAAATGGCATTATATTGAAACCAAAGGAAAAAAAATTAAAACCAGAGCAGCTCTAAACTGACATTTTTTAAATTACTTTGAAATGAAATTAAGCTTTTCAAAGACAGATGGGTTTCTCGTGGCTCCAAGTGAAACAGTAAGCAATAAAATCCAGACTTACTTGTGTGTAAATGATTTAGGTGGCGAATGGAGAGGAGACGGATATGGAGGGCTGAGCTGAAGAAAGTACATTTGCAAGTTCATGAAAAGCCCACCTAGGAGAGAGTTCTGCAAAAAATCTGAATAGTATTACTCAGCTTGATCCAGATAAGGTTTTCCTAGGGGAATAAAAGACAAAACCTTTGATCTTGGTTGCTGTGATAGAAAATTGAGTAATAAATAATGGTTCTGTTAATGTCTTAATCATAGCTTATATAGGATGTTCTCTTGCCAGCATTCCTTTGCTTCTCATTGTACTTTGACACAGCGTGATTGCATGAGTGTATCAAAAACTCAGGAGCTCTTCCAGAGGAGGCCTGTCTCCTTATAGCCCACCAAAACTGGATGTGTCAGAAGAAAGAGACTAGATGAAAAGCAGCCAGGGGGACTTCCTGGCTGGAGATTGTGGAGCCAGCCATCAGCCTGCTTTCCTGGAAATACGAGTAAGAGAAGCATCCCCAGGGAACCTGACAGATGGATCTGGGGAGTCAAACTTCTTGCTTAAGCAGCATCTGCTGGTGTTGGAACTATCCAGAAAGCCACACCACACTTAAAAATGAGATAAATTAATCTGCAAGAAGAAGAAGAAGAGCAAATCAAGATAAATTAGCTGCGATAACTTACAATTTAACCATAGCCCTACATGAAAAAGTTGCACAGCAGAAGTTGTGCCACATAGAAAGCAAAGATCATTCAGTATCATAATCAAGCCTGAGCCCAATAAGGGCTGGTCACATCCTGAACTTCCAGGCATTAAATGCTAAATCCAGCTCAAAACATGGTTATTTCTAATGCCTTCTAGTTTGTCTGCACATTGCTCCTAAAGTATGGGGAAAGTAAGACATGTAAGAAATTTTGGTAGGTGAAGCTTTCTTAGATTCTTGTGTGGTTTGTGAGTCTTGCAATCTTTTTAAAGTCAGAAGACTGAGATACAGAATGGTTACCCTGATCGAAAAGCAGGAAGAGAGAACACCAGGGGTTTGAATGGAAAACATATAAATTCATAAGAAAAAATATGAGGAAGCATATTTTTGAGACTATTATCCCTAATAAAAAACCAACCAAATCTAGTGCTACAGTGATGTTCTTTGAAATTCTCACACCTTTTACTACATTTCACCTAGTGTATTGATCTAATGACTGAGCAGGCTGTAGATTTTGCTCAAAGATAATAAAGACACAGTACCCTGCTCCAAGATGAAAAAGTTCTGTGTCTGCATGTAACAGATTAAGGCTGGTTCCATTAGTGTCAGAACCACCTCTGCACTGTTTTATTCGCTTTTACAGACACAACTGTCAATCATTATTTGGCCTTCTCTTTAAACAGGGAAACATCTGGGCATTGATAAATGAGTTGGTATCTTAGTGGTGACATGTATAGGAAGCTGTGTAAGTTTCTGGAGGACAAGTGAAAACCACGTTATTTATAGTTTAACCTTTCATTTCTTTTCATGCTTCATATCTTTGAAACCAGTGTCATTTTTAGCTCATCAAAATACAGAGGTACCAGTTTCATTTTTGCAAACCTACATATTTAAAGAAGGATGTTTAAACAGTGCTGGCAACTTTGTATTTCTAAATGTTAGTGTTCTGGTTTTCATCTAAATAAAGGAAGCAGGATTTGGAGTTGAAGTATAAATTTGTAAGCACAAATTTTACAGTTGGGAAAATATGTGGAGGAAAAAAAAAAGCCAATTAAAAATACCTATGTTAAAATTGGACTGTAATGACTGCTGCAATATTGCTGTTACTGATGCAGTTGCCATAAAAAGCAGAGTACCAGGGCCAAGTACAGAAGCAAGAGGAATTAACTTTTAGCTACTCCAGCAGGGCAGAGCCCTGTGAATCACACTAGAAGCCTAGATCAAATCCTCTTATGTAAACATCATATGGAGCTGGCTCAAATCCTCTGCACACCCTAGGAGGAGTGCTGATGTGGCATTCTCCAAACACACATTCGCTTTGCGTAATTGTGGGCAGTTGCTCTCGGGTGCAGGAGGCCTAAGTGTGAGCCTTTATATCATCTGCTCAGGGAGAGCAAAAATGAGTGGGGGAAGGCAAACTCTGAACATGGCTGTGGGCTTCCAGGGCCACCTCATACACCTCTTGTCGTCACTGACCTCCCCAGAGACAGGATATCCTCCCCCCGGCACACCAATATCTCATGCCTGGGCCCAAGCCCTTGTAGAGCCAGATGTGTCAGTCCCAGGTCCTCCTGGATCTCCAGGCATGTCACTGGTGTCCCCTGGTTTTCTCAGCAGTTGTCCGCTTCAGTGAGGAATGCTGAGGACCCATCTCCTGTTTCACACCAGTGTTTAACTTGCTGAATCAGGACTCCATGTAATGATTCAGACCTTGTTTCTGGTGACTAATGCTGGGCACTCCCTTCCTCCTAGGCAGCAGTAGCTCCTTAGTGCTCCCAAACTGTTCAGCTAGGCAGCTACAGAACTGGAAGCCAGATGTTCTGCTTACTCCCGCTGAGCAAGTGGTGGCTGCTTTTTATTTATACAGCAGTGTCAGTTTTTAGTCTCAACTTTTAATTTTTTTCTTTTCAATCTGTGCAGTTATATGATCAAAAAGTATAATCCCTTCAGACACAGGTCCTGTAGTTTACAGAACTGATTTTCTTGAAGGAAGTCTGGGTGGGGTACTGTGCAATTTCTGTTGGTGTTCTTCTCACTCAGCTGGGATCAAATAAAATAAAGCAAATACCTTAGGATGAACACCTTGTTATAGTCATGTTTTTATCTATGTGAAGCTTTCTTCTTCCAGGTTATTTTTTATCATTCACACATAGAAGTTTAAAACTTAGAGAAGCACTCTGAGTATAAGCTCTGGCACAACTTTCATTTTCCTCTCCTCACCCATCAAGTGCAAAAAGTGTGATATAATATAAACACAGCAATTTCCCACAGGGACAAACATACAGTATCACAGCCAGGTGCTCTTTGCAACTTTTCCCTATGTTGTTCAGCAAGAATTTGAAAGCATTACCAGTGTGATCACTGCTGGGATTTCTCTGCTGGAAGGAAGCTCACCAGTCCTCACAGGCTCCAGTGTGAGAATGCCTGCTCAAGTTGGGGGGATACCCTGAATTCCTGATTCTATATTATTGGTGAGACAAAAATGTTTGTTCTATCAGCCAGGCCCATCCATCCTGTGCAATTTGTCTCTTCAAAGTTTTAGTGCAGAATCCAGTGACATCCCCTGAGAGGTAAACCTTCTTAACTAATCTTCTAAAACAGCTTCAGAGACCTTTTGGCTTGGTCTGGATCTTCCTCCTATGGGTTTTCCTGAATGTGTTCAGGTTTCATCTCTTATATTAGATAATTTCTCATCCTCTGGAATATCTCTAGTGTATGCATGAATATGAAAGGTACTCTGCAGACCTTGCGGTGGTTTGTACTCTGTCTTAATTTGTCAATGTCAGTGTAACTAGATGATGCAGACTTCCAGTCAAAACCAATAACACATTCAGCTCTTGACTGCAGGAAAGTTTGCTGCTATTTTGAATTACCTTTCTTATAGTTATTGCAAAGTTTTGACTCAGTTGTTGGTGAAGTGGCTGAGTAGGGTTTTTTTTAATAGTTCCAATATAGGAAGTCCAAGATGATGTGGATGTGGTCAGGCCATTTTCCACCACCCAATACCTCACAGATATCCACTATGGCAAAAAAAAAAAAAAAGCAAAGACACATTGTGGTATATCACCTGATACTACACCCAGTTACATGCTCAAATTCTTGCAAATTTAAGATAAGTGGGTTGTATTAGAGCAATAGCTTCTATTCTTTGTCCTCTGTGAATATTTCCTTAGTACTTAGACAAAGTGGGATGTTTCACAATTCTTTGCCATGACATGTTGTGAAATGTTTGGCTGTTGTCCTTAGAATCTGGTAATGTCAATCGCATTTTTGTTCTTACTTAGAGCTCAATTTTTGATGCCACATGAGGCAGCATCCTGACAAGGAGAAAACCTGATGGCACAGCTGTGTTTCAAATACTCCAACAGGTTCACTTAGGCTTACTATTACACAATGACCTAGTTTAGAGCTGTCATGGGGTGGCAATTAATCTTTGTCACTCCATACTCATTCTAGAAGCACCTGAAGCCTAAAGAACTCCCTGGAGCCACATCTCTCCCTGACAGCTTTCTGTGGAGGGGTTCAGTTCTGCTCCAGAGCACATTTACTTGCTTCAGTAGCCCAGAACACCTTCAGGGTCCCTAGATGGAGGCAAGTCTCAGTACAAGAGCGATAGAAATACTGATCACAAAACATAATCCACTGAGTTTACACACCCTCAAAGTTGATGGGAGATTAATTTCTTTTGAAATCTGCATCAGCCAGTCATTAGTAGCTCCCAGTGTTATTCAGGCAGTACATTTCCTTCCCCTTCGAGCTCATAAGTATTTTCCATGGGTCATATTTTCACCAAATCACAATTCTTTTCAGCTGTTGATTTCTGCTCAGAGCAGCAGGTGCCTGGACAGCTCTTCACACATGTTACTCTTATTGTTGGGTGCTGACATCTCTGCAGCTTCTACTTTTTTTGATGAGTTGGCCTCTATATGGGCAACCCCACCTCCTTTGGCTTTTGTCTCTGCATCATCTACAAATACCTTCTGGCCCAGGAGGCCTCTGAAACAGCTTCTTTCACCTGACCCATGGGATGCCTATGAATGCATTGCAGTTGGGTCTCCTCCAACTCTTTAGTCACTTCACCAGAAATGTTTCCTTGAAATGCTGCATCTGGTTTAAATGACTCACCCCGAGGCTGGGAATTCACAGCTGATACCTTTAAAAAAACACCCCAAATTTCTGTCTCAGTGTTTATAGCTCTGTTGCTAACCTGTCCATGGAGTTATCTTCTGCTGCTAACAAACAATGAATTGCCTTTGTGCAAACTCTTTTCAAAGTAAATGTTAACACCAAAGTCTCTAATAGTCTCCCACTGGGCACACAGTCTCTGTGTATTACTCACTCTAAATTCAATACATAAAGTTCTGCCTTGTTAAAAATGTCTTCTGACCAGGAGAGGGGAACCCCCCGTAAAGCTTCCCCAGTGCAGGTAACCATCCTGTGGAGGCTGCCCTTTGGCTGCCCTTTTTGCTGTTTAGTCTGAATTTCCAAGGAGACACATTTCTGCATTTTTCCTTCCTGAACATCAAGAAAAGATTTATAAGACTTTGCTTTGCAAGATGCACAGCCTACACATGAAAAATTTTGACAAACACTTTTGGCCTTGACACACTGTCAAGATGCAGTCCTGCTTTCCCTTTCCCTTCAGCTCAGTGACTGGAAGACCCTCCTACTCAAGGCCAACAAATTTCTCTTTAGAAGTGCTTTTCCTATTTTGAGCCCACTGCACAAGTCCAAAGTACACAACAGCTACCAGGGGAAGGCCCAGCACAGAGAGCAGCAGTGCCCTCCTTTACTGCCTCTGGCTCACAGGCAGCTATTACAGTATAAAGCTGCATAGCATGTTATTAATAAAATACTGTACCATCTTTTGGAGGAAGTGCTGTCTGGCCTAATATTTTTTAAACTGCTTATTCCCTCACCTGTCTAGGAGAGAGCAGGCAGTGGGTGTTGCAACCTGGAGGCAAATGAGTTGCTAGAAAGGTAATGGCTGAGTTAAAGACCTGCTCAGGTTTTTGCAGAAGAATGCTTAAGTCAAGTCAGGGCAACGATGGGAGACTTACAAGAGTCTTCTAAACCTGAATCTGGCCCTTGAGCTGTGAGTATCCTGCAGAGTCCTGTTTTAGGTGACCAGGCTTGCTGCTAATATGCTTTTCTTGGTAGACAAACAGTAACCAAGGCAGTTTGCCAAACTGCCTTGTCCTCTTTATTAGAATGAAAGAATATTGACTCATACATCTGCCAGTTTGTTTGCTGTGTGGTCAAAGATCCGTAGGGTGATCTAAGGCACTGATCCAGGTGGGTTACCAATACCTTTGGTATTGGCAATAAAATATTTGTTTAAGTCTTTGTCTCAAGTAAAATAGATGTTCTTATGAAGATTAACATTAGAATTGTGCTTAATGCTGTTTTTGCTATCTTTTTCTTATTTCTTCACAGGAAAGAAAGGCCTAGAATAATTTCATATTGTGGTATTAAAATTTCATTTAACTTTTTCAGCTCTTTATTGTGGAATGACTTCCATATAGCACTATGGCTGACGTGTAAAGGTAAACAGCATTATTTTATTTTTACAGTGACTCACTGAATATAAGTCCACATTTATTCAGACTTTGTGGAGCACAATGATGTGTAGGCAAATGATGTGCAGGCAAATGAATATTTTAGTTCATTTAATTTATGTTGTATATCTACCTCTAAAATAAAATGCAGACATTTGGGGCAAAAGTCTTGTCTGAGGCCCATGGCTTGTGATCTAAGATTCGCAGGCAGCAGACAGACTTTTTATTCCTTTGTGTCTATGGGAGAACTAGAGTTGTTAATGCTGGTAAAATAACAGCTGCTGAATGTTATTTCCATATGACCTAGCAATTATAGCACATGCCATCCCCTGATAACTTAGTTGTTCTCTTGTACAGTCCTCACTGTGATGGTTTCAGATATTCAAATTCTTTATCCTTCTCCCAGTGTATCAGATGACTCTAAACAGTCAGTGTGATCCAATAGGCCCTTTGCAGAAGGCTCTGCTTTTTTTATTTTCCTAATGGGGAAATTGCTTAGTAAGCAGGACCTTCTGGGCTCATAAATAGAAATACTGGATGCATGTCCTGTCTCTGTGCCTGTCTGCTTGCTGAAGGAAGGCCATTTAAATTTTTTTTTCCATAATTCTGACAGTGAGAGTTTTTGAATCCCCATTGCCAAAGATATCTGAGATCTGCCCCGCCATCTGTTGTACCTCTGAGACTATGATGCTGCACCTCCTATCCCAGTGCTTTCCTTTTTCAGAGGAGGGAGAAGGGCCTTTGGAAGCCTCTGGTCCCATCACACCTGGTAATCCTTCTGCTTACCAAGCATACTGTAAATTTTTATTAACAGTAAAGGTGCTGACAAAAGAGGAACACAGGAGGCTATACAGCAAAAAAATGACCCATCTATAAAACCATTTCTTTTCTAAGTTGATCGAGAGATCAGCCGTAGACAGTTCCTCTTACTCCTTCTACCAGCTACTAGACACTCCTGCAAATACTATATAAAACCAATAAACAATTAAATGCTGTATGTTCCTAAAGAATTGATATATATGCATGTTTCAGTTCTGCAATCTGTTACTTTCCTATGAATCCAGGCATGGTGAACAAAATCATATATATTAAAAATTTTGCTATATTTTAAAAATGTGAAAAGAAATCACTTAAATACAACTATTTGAAGTGGAGCAAAGGATACCAGTTACATCAGGGAGACTGACTTTTTCTAGGTGTTTATGAAGTTATGCTTTCTGCTGGTCTTACTTTGTTAATTTTCCTTAACTCAATTGTCCCACTAATTTTTGTGCTTGACTGCTGAACAGTTTTGGTCATGAGCTTCTTTTGACTAAACAGATACAGCTGAAGTTTTCCCACTGCCTGAATTCTTTAATTGGAAAAGACTCAAGACAAATATGAGAGGCCACCAGATGCCTTCCTGTCATCTGTAAGTAATTTTCAAATACTACAGTGAATATTGTAGACATGTCAAGTTTTCAGTAATTTCAAGAGGAGAGGGAATATCCTAAAGTAAATACCAGGTAGGATATGTTACCTGTCCTAGGAGGCCAGCATGCCAATTGAACCAAAAATATGCTCTTAATTGGAAAACTTCCTGCTGCTTTAATCAGCTTTAGCTGATTTTTCTTTTTCCAGAGTACCATATTTGCCAAGGTTTAGGGCAATCCTGAATGGAAGGTGGCCTCTCACTGTCTGTTTTAGCAGGCAAAAAAATCAAATATCATTGTGTGTTGAAAATTCCCTTAATTATCATTGCAATGCCTAATGATCCCACCTCTGACAAGCCATCTCTAATGCCTGATGGAGATAGAAGAATTAATGTGGAGCAGGAAGAATGCTGGTTGTAAGGGCTGGGCTTGCTCTCAGATGTGTCAGTTAGTGGTTCCGTGTGAAAACAAGAAAAAGTTATCAAATAAAAGTAACTCTTTACATTTTGGAGGGTATTTACAGGAGAATTTCTGGAGAGAAGTGTACAGAAATGACAGTAAAGACTTCTTCAGTAAAGAGCACGTGGTTTTGTGCCTATGATACATGGGTGATGACATGGATAATGAGCTGTAGGGCAATAATGTAGTTTATGGGTTTCTACAACGTAACCCATGCATTGGTGGATATAATTTTATCAGCAATTAAAGTATACCTTACAAGTAGTTCCCAGGATCAACAACTGTGGGAAACCACAGCAGATTCCATATTTGGTTTGGTAACCAAATTGGAAAAGAAGGAGCCATGAGCTGCAGATACTCCTTGTTAGCAGCATTGCCTTCAGCTGGCATTTCAGGATGCTGTTATAAGCATTACTACCCTTAGAGACCTTTTGAAATGTTCTATAAAATCACCAAAGTAATTAATTTTTGTCCAACCTTATCCAGGAAATAAGGAGACAGTCATGCCTTTTCTATACACAGCCAGACAGGTCCCATTCAGAAGAGCTGCCTTCTGTCTTGGAGCGCTACTTTAAAATCTGGGCAACTTGTGATTGCAACATGAATACCAGAGGTTGGCTAAAAGTCCTAAACATTCCTCTCAAACTCTACACATACTGACTATTTCAGTACTGGAATGTGTTATGCAAATGACTTATTTAATTTAGCTGATTTATGATGTAGGCTGCAGTTTCTTTGGGAGTCAGATGAAAAAAAATCCAAATGTCCAAATTTCCAAGGCGAAATTCTCTCTCTTCTTCTTTCCCTCATGCCTGGTTCTAAAATCTGGAAGAAAAGCCCCCATGTCATTAAAGGTATAGAGAATCATAGAATCATTACAGTTAGGAAAGATCTCTAAGATCATTGACTCCAACCATGTTTAGCTAGCAATAGTATTACTCTATGTAATAACAGGTCTGAACAGAAAGACTTCAATTTTTTAAAATTTTGCAATTCTTCTGACAGATCCTAACTTCCTGGAAAAGTCTGAAGACATCCTGCAGATGTAAGGTTCTGATAGCACTCATAACCATGTGATTGCCTGAATTTAGCTGTAGCATTTAGACTTCCAGCTTACAAGAAGTTTGTTGGGGGCCATTCCCAAGTATTTCTGTTCACTCAGCCAAGCAGAACATAAACTGTCCTCTATAAATAGGGAAGCTGATATAAAATTGTTTTGTTTGGACCTGTGTCCCAATATTGCACATAGTTGAAGTGCTCAGAGCCACATGAAAACACAGCTTAGAACCATGGGAGAAAACTCATGGCTCAAGGATGTATTACATATGTGAGGACTATGTGGATGACTTGACAGCTTACAGATGTTTGGGAGGAATACGTTTCAGGAAGGCCAGGGCTGTAGATCATTGCCTGGCATCTCTTCAGCTCTGTAAACTGTTCAGGATCAGGTTTCAGAAAGGAATGCCATCACAGGAGATTTTACCCAATGACTAAAACCTCTGACTTTCCAGTGCAATGTTTAACCTCCCATTCCATGCTCCACGCTTGCTCTATTTACTAATCCAGCCTGTGTCTGTGATGTGGCAGAAGAATGGGGATAAAGTATGCCTTGAGAGCATATGTATGAGTGGAGAAAGTACCACCATCTCCCCAGACACTGTACTTGTAGATGCCCAGAGAACTTTACTTTCTGTCAAATTCTGATTGTGGTGTGGGTTGTCACAGTAGCCTCTCTTCTGAAACAGCAGGAAAAGCCTCATCTGCAGTCAGGGAGAGAGCATGATCAGGAACTGGACCTCACTCTCAGCTGAAAAAATAGCTATGGAATAGAGCATCCCAAGCTGCAATAGATCTTCTGATTACATTCTCCATGAGGGAGGGAGGATCTGGACAGGGTCCACTGCAAAGGCAACAGCTGCAGGGAGGTTTTATAGCCACATGGTTCCACTAGACATGGCTTTCTGGCGTCAGGAGATTGATTTAAGACAACTGCTACAAAATATATTTTTTGGTGTATTTCAACAAACCACCAGCCAAGGGTAAAACCTCTAACTGCTCAGAAAAATCAATAATACTTAAAGGATAACAGTTTCTTAATGTCACAGAAATACCAAATTTCTTAGTACCTGCTTTCTTGTAGCAGCAAA
Organism: Agelaius phoeniceus; assembly: GCF_051311805.1. NCBI lineage: Eukaryota > Metazoa > Chordata > Aves > Passeriformes > Icteridae > Agelaius > Agelaius phoeniceus. The sequence goes on from NC_135266.1 coordinate 32,088,320, forward strand.
AATACACCTCAAGATAGAAAAGTTCAAAATGGGAAACCATGTAAGTATTGCTGACTTGTGCTGTAGACTTGGTTCCGTTGCTGTCCATGTTCACATGCTCTTTATGAGTGACAAGGTTTTATCCTGAATTCCAGCTAAGTCATGTGTATCCCAGCTAAGTCATGTGATTTTTATGAAATTCTTCCTTCTTGTCCTTCCCCTCCTATCAGAGGTTGATGTCGGCAGCCATCATGGAAGAATTTGAAAGTGTAGGTTTCTTGAAGCCTAAAAAAAGAGAAAGCACAGGTCTATGTGTAGATGGTGTGTGTGAGCATGCCCTTGTGTATCTTTCTACCTGTGTGGAGGGAGGATAGGAGAGGCACATTTCACCATCTTTGTGAAGGCAAGGATCATTCACATCATGTTTGGCAAGGCAGTTCCTAGCAACATGAACCCTCTAAAAAACCCCATTAATGAAGGATTGCAGATACTCAGCCAGTTTGGACAAGACTCAGGCTGTTGCCAGACCAGGCCCTTTAGGAGTCAGAAGACTTATGGCTGGATCTTGCAAGCATTTGATCCACTCAAGCTGTTTTTCACATGGCTAGAGGTGGTAGTCAGTAGAGAACAGGAGCTACCTAGGAGGGAGCACAAAAGCTCCTTCTCTTCCAGCAAGAGATTCCAGCACCCTGATACTGCACGTAGTTTTCTCACTCGTGGTGGTAGTTTGCATCATACTTTGTGAGGTCAGATGCTAAGGATCCAAAAATTACACTCTTCCTCATGAGTAAGCTTTAGCATGATCTGGAATGACTCATCAGGTTAAAGGGTTGTAAGGTCAAGATATTTATGAAAATACTCTTTTAAGTGTTGGCTGAGTTTTATGAGAATGAGATTTTGTGTAAAAAGCACAAAGAATTTAATCCCCTAGATATTTAATATTTAAAGGGTTTTTTTTTGGTCAAGATTTGTAGTTCCATAAGCTGTAGACTTTCTTATTTGTTTCTTATTTTTTCTACATATAAATAAGGTGTAAAGCAAAAACAAAACAAAACAAAACAAAAAACCCAAAAAACAACCCAACATGCTGGCAAATACTTAAACTATCCAGTATATTTAGACTTATTTAATTAACTTGTCAGGCTTGGTTTTTACCAAGCTAATTCTGTGGCTATGACAAATTGTATCTTCCAGATCTGATTATTCATGAAACATCTACTGTGAACTTCAGGTTTCCTCATGCTTAAAATACAATATATATATAATGGGATTAAGAATTAAAATGTGTTTCTTGATTTTATTTAATTTATGACTTTCAATTACAGAATTTAAATTCCGAGCATGCTGCAGAACACATCCGTTAACTATACTAAGCTAATTAACATTTATAATAAGGTTTTCTTGTCTGCAGCACATATATTTTCAGACCTGAAAGAAATTACTGGATTGCTTATTACTGATACTAGCTTAAAAGTTTTGGGTTTTTTTCAGTGGTGGGCACATTTTAATCCACTTTTGGACTAAATAATGAATCACTGAATCATCAATGCATTTATCAAAATGATTAAGTGATGAAATTAAACATTTTTTTAGAGTATTGTTTTCCAGTGTTTCTTGAGTCACATAGTGAGGTCTTGAAATGAGCATTTCCTTGCTGTACTATAGGACAAGAGCTTTGCTGTCCTGTGGTTGGAGACCAGGATTAGAGTTGAGGTTCTTGGTTGCTGCTGCTCAGAAACCCCAGCCTGGCCCAGCTCATACAGATAGCTACAGGGAGCTCCCCTCAGGTTCCTATAGATTCTGGCTTCAGTGGGTTAGAGCTGTGTTCCAGTTGGTACATTATTATTTTCATATGTCTGTTTCCTCTGGAAAAGTGATTTCATGCTTTCTAACATGTAAATGACATATCACATACACATTATATTTTTTTGGAGGGGGTTTATTTTTTTTTGGTTTTTTGTTTTTTAAAATAATGAACTCTTTTCCCTCTGTGGCTGATTTTATTTCCTCCATTCAGGGTTATAAGAGAACTGTCAGTACAATCTTAGGTAAAATTTGCATAAGAAATTATTAGCAGCAAGCAGCCAACCACCACTTCATTATACTCACAGAAACCCCTCCCTCCTCTCTCAACAAAACAAAAGTTTAAAAATGGGACTCTGTATGCAAAGCCTGACATTATCACTGCTGACTTCAGCTGTGCTGCTGTCATTTCTGACAATTGTGTAGTTCGCACAGGTCTTCACAGGATGAGAATATGCAGAGAGAAATGCAACATTTTTGAAAATGCCATTAAAGTAATAAGCAAGAAGGAGGATGCAATGTTTTAAGTTTAAAAAAAGCACAAGTTTCTCAGTGTCATTCTGACAGATCTTTTAATCTGGGAAGGAAAATAACACCTGGAAAAGTTGCCAGAGGTTGCTTTTCCTTTGCAAGTAACTTCAAAATACAAATGAAAAACTTTTCCAAGAGATATTTGATGCTTCAACTACTGCTACTGGGCTGGGAAATGCATTAATTCAAGCAAGTGCAACAGCTTGTGTTAAGAAGGCCTCATCAACTCTAAAATCAACTGAAAATCAACAAATTTTTGTATCTTACCAACCTGTCAGGAGGATTAAGATTTGATGTCAATAGGTTACACTTCTCACAGTCCTTTTATATGTGATATCTATGATGATACCTTATTATCTCTTGTCCCTCCATGGCATCCCCTTGTGCATGGAGGAAGCCCCCTGAGGCCATCTTATCTACTTGTAATATGTTTTCAAGTCTCTTTTCTGCTGGGTGCCTGTAAGAAAACAGCTGCTGTTTAACAGTTTGAGTGAGGTAGCTGTAAAACAGGAGCTGAAATAAAAGCAAAGAAACTGTGATACAGAGGGTTTTTTCACATTTGTCAGTCTCCCCCTCTCCTGAACAGTTATGGTGCTGTTCTCCTAGAGTCTGGTCTACCAAGGGCAACTTAAGTGCACCACAGAGCACTAAGAAGCTGTGGGAGGTTCTTATAAACATTAATTAAATATTTCAAACCAATTATATGAACACCCAGACCCAGTTAACTAAGGCTGATTACATAAGCAGACATTTTGCTGCTGCTGGTGTTTCCTCCCTGCTTGGCAAAAATAGCTGGAAAAGGGTTTTTTCTGATTTGTAAAAGTACTTTGTGCTACTGCCAGTTTCATAGTAATATGAATCCAGTTTCACAGACTGAGATGGAAAGTCTGGCTGAAGCCATAGTAGGCAACAAGCCCTGACTAGAAGTAAAATAATCCTTAAATGCTAGGTGTTCCTCAGTGACAGATTGAAGGGACTGCACTTAAGGTGCTGGCTGGCATTCATGATGATTTTTGCCTTTCAGTTTTTGAGGAAAGAAACAAGTTCTGCAGTTAGGGATGGTTCCAATAGAGAAAGAATAAAAAAGCCTTTCTGTGTTCTCTGCCTGACTCTACTCTGGTGACTCCACGTGTGCAGCTGCCCAAGTCATTTGACTTTGGGCAGAAGATAACACCTGCCTCCTCATGCTGCCACGAGATTAGCCTCACGTTTGTAAAGCACTTTGGCAAGATTAGAAGCTAACAGGAGCCCTATGCTCCTGTTTCTGACACCACCCCAATAGCCAGGACTTGAGACATGTCTTCTGCAAGCCCATGGCAGAGGATGCAAACAGCCTCCACCATAGCCACTCTCTTGAGGAAGCCACCTTTGGGAGGCTATGCTGTGCTTTAAAATTATTGCTTGATTTGCTCAGCTTGTCTTTGTTAATATGTAGCTGTATATAGTCTGTTGTCTTCCATTCTCTGGTTATATTGAGCAGGTTTTTCTTTTGAGCAGCAGCTCTGGTCAGTGGGAATTAGAAAACAGAAGGGCAGAATTGTTTTACTCTTAGTGTCATTTTTCAGATGTTTTACTGACCTGCCTCTGCTGCTTTGGGAAGCAGGAAGTGTCCTTCCTCTCTTTTTCTAAGCATCTCTGCATTTTCCTGTACTTGTGGGAAAAGCAGCAGGGCAATGACCTAATTCAATGCAAATGAAAGGGATTTCCTTGCAAAGGACGGTAATTGGCACAGTACTGCAGGTGTGCGAAAGCACTGAATGGTAACCTGGGACTGCTGAGAGAGGAAGACCTCTGCCGTAACAGAGCTATAATCACCTCGCACTTTCACTAATTGCCAAGAGCTGGAGCTCTAAAGTGCCATGCTATTTTTTATATAAAATCTATTAAATTGCTACATCTTGGCCATTTTCTCCAGCTGTTTCTATCAGCCCTCATTATCATTGTCCCTCAGTAGCCAATTTCAAAAATGAATGCAATTCCTGCAGCCTTCCATTCATGAAACTCCAGTGTTAGAGGACACTGTAAAAAATAAAAAGGAGACAATAGCTCAGCACAATATAATGAAATGGGCTGTAGTCCTGGCTTCCCCTCTCAAAATTAAAGGAATGATCTTCCACACACAATGCCTTGCCTCAAAGCAGACTCTTACATACCTCTCACTGACATTCTGTGTCATGGGGATGCTGATGGTCACTCCTGCTTATATTTTCTAATTTCTTTCAGCAGAGTCATCAGCTGTGCAGGTTTTCAGGAATAGATAATGTACATTGTGTTTTTGTAATAGTTCCTCATTCTCAGATGTGAACATCTTCTAAACATTTCTTTTATCTCTTACTAATTTTATCAATCTCTTCCTTTCCCAAAAAGTTCTGATGATACAGTTGTGTGTTCCAAGTATGAATTCCTTTGGAGTGATAGAAATCACAGGACAAACTAAACCAAATAATTGAAACAGAAGATTTTGTTGAAGCATTGAAAAATAATTCTATTTTTCTTGCTACATGTGCAATGTGCAGATCCATCCAAGCACGAAGGGGTGAAATACGTTTTTATCTTGCTTATGGATCCTCATTCAACCCATCAGTTATGACCCCTCAGTTCTATATGTTAAGTCAAAGCTAAAGACTGGCTCATCCTGGATTCTGTTTTCCAGGATGCTGATAATGTTTTCCAAACCAGATATGTTTTGGCAACATTTTGGTGCTGCTTGTTCATAATTTGTGTCCAAAGGTGGAACCGGAACTGTGTACAGCAGTGAGATTTGTTCTGTTTCTCTGAGACTGCTCTGGGAAGACCTGAAAGAGGAAGACTGATGAGGTCTCTGAGAGGATACTTTACCAAGAAGTCAAAAGAGGAAGAGCAGGACTTTCTGTAGCAGCTTACTAAAGAGCTCGTTGTTTGCTTTTGGAGGCAAGAGCATTTTTTATGCTTACCATTGTGACACTGTGACGATACCAGAAAAAGAAAAGCACTCAACAATTGGGTGTACCTGTCATATGCTTATTTAAATACTTGTCAAAACCAATGCTTTCACAAAAAGAATATGAACTGTAAGGGCCAACACCCTTTGGCTAGTTACCTACATCTTAGAGTGTATTTGTGCTCACTTTTATGGCTGAACTCAAAACCTTCTTTGGCATTGAGACCGTTTATTTTGCTGACAACAGACCACAAAGTGTGGACATAGTGTGCAATCACAGCTTAATATAAATATTCATTGCAAGGTTGCTTCAAGACAGACAGAATTTAAGTGCATCTGAAAGGCAATGAAATACAGGAAATTGAGTCTGATACGATTATTGCTTGCAAGTCTTGGGCACACTGGGGACCACTTGATGGCACAGATCTTCTTATTGAAGTGGATTTTTTATATGGGATTCACAGCTTTTAGGTGCAAAGTGGTGTAAGGGCTTGTTACAGTATTTTCTTAAGTAGAATAAAAAAAGTAGAAGAAAAGAAGTCCCAGTATTTCTCTGTATATAAATATCCCAGGCTTCAGCATAGCCTTACAGATAGGCTGTGTCCTTATTTCCCTCCTGAAAAATGCTTTGGATAGTATTTGAGAAATGATGAAGAAAGGTAATGATAAACTGATGATAAACTTCTAAGAATTAAGAAACAGGACATAAAGTTATTCATTTTATGGATGAGTAACAGCTGAATCACAACAGAGGCTTGAATTGGCAGACCCTTTGAATATCTATTCCAAGTGAAATTCCAAAATAAGAAGTCATTTCAAAACAAAAAACAAACTTGAGGTTGCCCGTGGATGTAGATTTTTGGATTTTTTTTCCCCCAGGACAACATTCTGAATGACATATTTGTCAGTCCTTTACAAATTTTCCTTCAACTTCTTTGAACAGCCAATAGTCTTGGCTCTTTACCATGCACTGACGTGGGAAGCTGAAGAGAAGGAAACTAAAAAAGCCTGATTTCCTCAGATTTTTGGACTGTTGAGAAGCCAGGACTTGGAAGTCCTGGAAAAACCTTCACGTAAGCATCTGTTTTGGAACCTGGAGCTGAGGTATTGTGGGATAATTCATACAACAACACAGATTAATCACAAGGGCCTTGTCATTTAAATACCCCGAGTACTTTTTTTCTGCAATGGCTTCTGCTCTTCTCCACATCCCACAGTGCATTCCAAGGCTACTATGATAATTGGAAGTATATTCCTGTGTGTGAAGTGGACTTTAATTAGCACCTAAGGGGCACATTCTGGTGCTGTGACTCATGTGGCATGGATGTCCTCCTGAGTGGCTCCATCAGAGCCTGTGGGACTGCTCATGAAGAAAGGTACTTCCTGGCCCAGACAAAGGCTGGCTTGGGAGCTCTGAGCCACCCAGATGGGACAAGAGGCTCCACTGAATCTCCAGCACGCAATGCCATAGCCCAGGGCCCTATAAAACAATAGTGACACTAACACTTCCAGTTATTTTGCTCAACTAATAAGCAATGTGAGTGGCTCCAGATTTTAAGTCTGTGAGCAATGTAGAAGCACTGTAAAAATTGGGATTGCAGGCAGCTTTGTAACAAACTAATAACTTTGACTATTACGTGAGTCATGTGTAAAATGGGCCCTGAGTTACGAAGACTGTGGGGGATATCATGGAAAATTAAAATTAACGTGACATGAAGCTATTTCATTTACAATAAAAATGCTGCAGATGTAAGTGATGGAAAAGTGGAGGGGCAAAAATCCACAATTAGTATAATTATACCCATGCATCTGCTTCCCAAAGGCAGGTTGCAATTTCAGCTCAGTATCAGCAGCTCCTGCCAGCCATGCAGCAAGACAGCTGTGAGCAGACATCCCAGCTCCTGCTCTGTGGAATGAAGCTGGCAGCCATGGTGAAAAGAAATAAAAGGCACTGATTAAAACAACAAGCCTAGTCGGCAGGTTCTTCAATCATGATGTAATCAATCTCTCTTCTTTTTTCTTTTTTCTTTTTTCTTCTTTTTTCTTTTTTCTTCTTTTTTCTTTTTTCTTTTTTCTTCTTTTTTCTTTTTTCTTCTTTTTTCTTTTTTCTTTATTTTTTTGTCGTGATTCTATTAATTGCCTTTCAAAGCCTTTGCAAAATGCACTTTCCTGAAGATAATGAAACATTCCCTCCAGAATCCGTTCTCTGGCTCTTTCCTTATTCTAAACCCACATGCATTGAAAATCTTTACCTGGAGGACCATAGTGCAGATGTCACTAAATACAGCTTCTTTGATGGTTACTACAGAATGGTGCATGTCACTATCCTTTTCATGGACATCCTGTGACAATCCAGCAGGAGGAACCAGGGCCAAGTTATAAATCACCTGGGCAGTGTCTCAATTGCACTATCTCTGAGAGGCGGGTCCTGCCCACAGTGACACCTGGGGATTAAAATGTCAGCAACTACTTCATGAAAGTTGTTATCTATTAATTATTTCCTAACTGTGTAGAATATTTATGAAACTATGCTGTAAAGAATTATTTAGACTTGAGAATTATTATCTTAATTGTGCTTAGACTGTAATTAGAATACACTGAGGTTACTGATCTCTTCTGAATGAGTTCAATGGTAGTCAAATATTTTTAAATCCTTTAGAGTGAGGAAAGAGTTGAAGTTTTTTATAAACAAAATTCTGCCTAAGAGTATGCTGAGTAACAGGTTCATCACAAATGTAGTAAGGAAATATATGAAAACTAAAAGGTGAAAAACAGGTCTTAATTGTTCAACATATTTCTTTCCTGTATTATCAAAATGCTGTGCAGGATTTTATCAACATCAAATCTATTTTATGTTGTTAAAAGACAGTAAAATGTTTTAAAATATGACATTAATAGGTTTGATGCCTCCATTTGAATCTAATGTAAAAAATACCATGTGAAAGTCTAGTTATCTGCCAATGAGACAAAACCCCTTTTATATCTGACATTTTGGAAATTATACACCACTTTTTTCTAAATGAAATAACTGTCCAACATATATCATGCTAGGTAAAGAACTGTCATCTATGATATATTGCTTTTGGCCAAACAACCCTTAGCATGAATGAAGGTAATTATTTTATAGTTGAAAACACAGCTCTTAGTATAAACACAGTGACTGGGTATAAACATTGCTTTTGGGATTGGTATTTGTAAATCTCTCAGTGATTGTTGTTGAGCTGATGCTACTTTTACAAACAGAAACAAATCCTTTTAAACCCCTTTTGTCAGCAAGCCTTGCAATCTCAGCTTAAGATTTAGGCAGCATCTTTGAGACTTCATTTTGGCACGTAGCTCCCAGCATCTCGGGTTTGGCAGAGCCTCGAGGCCCTTACACAGTCTTGTCCCATCTTCCCTGCTGCCCTAAAGAGGCTTGGTTTGGACGGGAATGTGGTGACCAGCCGAGCTCTCTGCCACTGCAGCACACTGTCTCTGCAAGCAGGCAAGAGACAGCAAGGGGTGCCTGCCTGGCTCCCTTGCACACATCAGAGCCCACTGGTGGGACCACACCTGCCCATCATTCCCACTATTTCTAACACTGGAGAGGCTGCAAGCACTCCCTCCTTCTCAGAGGGGCAAGCTGGCACACTCAGCCTGGGCAGCCAGAGCACACGTGGGTGTGAGGAGGTGGCTAACTCATCTTTCTCCACTGACTTGCCAAGGAGGGCAGGTGACTGGCCCTGATTAATCACCCATGTCATAGGTGACTGAAGTCACAGGAGGCAAACCCTTTTTTGTAGGCTTAAGTGATCAGCAATATGCCACCTGCAATTCTCACCTCCAGTTATCCCTTTTGATAACATAATGGTACTATACTCTGCATGAAAGTAATACTACTTAGCTTAAATAATTTTTCAAGCTGATGGACTGTCCTTTGCTGTATATTTAATGGCTGACAAGCAGAGGAATCCACATCAACTTTACCTAAACCGGAAAAAGCTGGCTCTACAGTTGTCCACAGTAAAAAATCCAAACCTGGTCTATACTGAAGCAGCTTACTGAGATAGGATTTTCATTTGTATATTAAAATGTTGAATTTATTGTCACATAACATTATATATCTTGCAGAATGGTAGTGGGATATTTTGGGTCAGCCCCCATTCCTCTGATTCCCCCCTCCTGTTGTTCTTGTTCTCATCTGTGCCCTTCTCTTGCTTGCCATCACACTGTGTCCCCCTGCAGCAGCCATTGCTTTGGGGTCTTGCCTTTATTTTCCTCAGTTGGTGCTTCTCTTACCCCATCTTTGCTTTCCATAGTTTTGGCAGTAATACAGCAATATTACACTATTTCTTGTCTAGGCTTGATTAGAAATCTTAACATAACCACTCTGATTTGCTGTTGCAGTGAAGATCCTCTGTTAGCTGCTATAAAGATGGGCAATTTCTTATAAAAATTTGTTTTTAACAATTAGTGTTTTTTCTGTCATTCCAAACATTTCCTAATCTCATAGGCTTAGTCACTGTAACAAGAATTTCTAGTCAATACATATTTCTCTACAGTAGGCAGACAATGTGACAGAAATGTATGAAACACCCTGGCACACACTTAGGAAAATAAAATACAATGGCAGAATTCCATGATGATTTGATTTGAGTATGAATAGTGGGGTCACAGCGCAGGTAGAGTTCGGTGAGTGCAATGTGGCTCTAGATATTTATAAATAAAACCACCTGACTTTCATAAAGACTGTAGCATTATAAATCTATGTCCTTTGAGTTAAATACAGTCTTTAGATATTATCAAAAAATTGTCTCCAACTTGGCTGGAATCCCAGAGACTCTGAGGTATCTTGATAACTTTGTCACAAATGACCTCTCTACCCTTTCACACGTGATGCTGCCAGAAAGACTTTGGAGTTTTTGAAGGCAATTTAGTCTGGCGGTTTGCACAAACCACTGCACAATTTTATCACTGTTGCTCCCTAGTCCTTATGATAAGCCAAACCCTCCCTTACTAGAGGAAATTGTTCATTCTCCATCTTGCCTTGAAAGAATGAACTTTTAGCTTTAGCTTATCCTAGTGTATTCAGCTTGCTAAGCTATTTACTGGCTTTTAAATGTGTTGGCAGAATATTTGTTTGGTTTTTGAACTCTTCTGGTACCAAACAATTGAAGCATCTTCAGCGTAAACTATCACAGCTGTGCCCCAAACATCTCTCCATATTCAGTGTTTTTATGATGGTGCAAAATGAGTGTCTCAACCCAAAGCAAATTTTAGTAAGGCTTTTACATGCTCTTATTTCAAATACGCCACTGAAAATTTCCCCTCCAGTGCAAATTAATCTACTCATGCATTCATTCATTTTTTCACTCTTCCTGTCTCTCCATTTATGCCTCATTATCTTCTTTCATTTCTACCTTGCACTTAACATCCCTACTCCTAAAAATAGAGGACTGGGCAGGACCTTCTTGGTCAGTTTGTTCTCTTTTATATAAACCTCTATCTTTTAAGCAGCTTGTGTTCCACCAATACTCTAGCTTTAAGTCTGTTCCAGATCCTCACTTTTTTCTCACATTCAAGAATTTTGTTTTGTTTTCTAAACCAGAGTTATTAATGGCCACCTTAATTTCCTTCGTTTGCATGTTGTACTAGCATGGAAAAAAATACAACAACCTTATTTTTCCACTTTTGCTCTCTGTGCTTCCCAGCTTCTTTACCTGTCTTGGCATTACTCATTCCTTGATAAGCTACTAGGTTTTCAATGTCCTGTCCTGGGGGTTCACAGACCAAAGGATATTAGCAGGCAGATGTTATTAGAAGTAGGCAGGGACTTTTTACACATGTTAACTAGAATCATCCTGTTATGGGAAGACATGAAAATTTCATGGCAAATAATGAGATAATTCCTTACTGGAAGAAGAAATCAGTTCTTTCCAGTCTTCTTAAAAAGAAGCCCTCAGGTCAAAGACAAGCTGTGACTTCCAAAACTGGGAAGAAGAACATCACTGACAATGGATTTGGGGAACAAGAGCTTTGAGCTGAATGCCTCATTCTTCTTTCAGTACAGTATTTCAAGTACTGGCATGGTGCCTGCTAGCATGCTTTTGAGCTTGTGCAAGCAGGCAACCTGGAAAGAAATTCATGTGATCTAGGTAAGGCAATATCACCCCAAGGCAATAAGGAATCAGCAGTATTTGTGTCTTTCATCCTCCATTCCAGAAGACACAAACACTGTGTGGGTACCAGGGAGTGGCAAACCTTGATTTGCAGTGCCTGTCTTGAAAACAAAGGTTATGGAGTCCTACAATCTTTTCATTATTTTTTAATTTTAAATTTTGATTGATCTGTTATGCATTGTTCCAAGTAGCATTGCCTCTTCAGTGACAAGATCACCTCCATTAATACCTGGCCATACTACATGTGATGACTGGAAGACAAAGTCATAGGGATGGAAAAGTTTCAGTTTGGAAACGCTTCTAGTTAAGTATAGGTCCATAAAAAGTAAAAAGAAGATGTTTTTTTAAAAGCTGAAGAATGGTATATGCATATTCAGCAACTATGCTTCTTTCAAGATTGCACTGGTAGATTCAGGAAGCAGCAGTGTATGACTAAGTAGAGGAGACATGCACAGCTCAAAAACATGGGTGGGCTGGTGAGGACAACCAGTTGCTGGCTTATGTTGGAAACATGACCCTCTTTCCTCAAGGCCTGAAACTAGATTTTTAAACATGGGCACTAGACATTCACAAGTGATGCCCAGCTTTTCATTATCACTCTATGGCTAACAGTTTAGTCCTACAGCTATTATAGTTTGTTAGACAGGGCCAGTTCGTCTATGGCTGATTTACCTCTGGTTCTTAAATAATCTGAAGAATTTTTTGTTAGAAATTTTTTAGGAAGCACTTGAGAGGTCAGAACCACATACACTTGAAAGAAGTATTTTACTTATTTGATGATATTGTTATGCTTTATATATTCTGTGCTGATTGACTGTTTTTAGGTGCATGCAGGGTTTTTTAAGACAATCACTGTAAACAATATGTAAGGATAGCATTAACCCAGGTTCAGTCCAGCTTGTTTTTGTTCTTTTCCTTACTCCTTGCAAATGATTCCTGTTTCTCTCTGAAAGGGAGTCAACAGGAAGCGTGACACTCTGGGGAAGGATGTGTGACAGCATTAAACTTCCTGGTGAAGCTTCATTCTTTGTACTATCATAGCCATAAGCATCAGTGCCATGAGTATCCTTACCTACTGATCCTGTGCACCATGAGAAAAAGTCTCTTAATACATGAGCAGTTAGATTAGACACATCATCTACACTGCTTTTCATGGATAAAGAAATTTTGCAAGTTTATGTTAAATGTGGTTTTAGTTATCTAAAAGAAATAAGATATTATGTTAAAGAGTCAGGGGGTTTTAATAAATGAAAGACAGGAGAAGAGTGGATTATGTCTTTATTTTGGTTCAAAAGGAGTAATCATAAAACACAAGGCAACAGTAACCTGTTCTAAGCACCACTAGAGAGAAAATGCTGAGAATTCTGATTTTTATCCCCAAGAAAAAGCGATCAAATATATTTACAGATAGGTGAAGTACTCGAGTAAGAAGAAAGTCATGCTTGCTCATGCAATCTCATGTTACAATGACATCATAACATTTCCACCCATCAAAATCACTTTGTCATTCAGCCTAAAGGTCAGATGACAGAATGGCTCCAGATTAAATTTTATCATCCCAATGGACAAGGAGTCAATTCCCACTTCCAAGTTACTTGGATTCCCCACCTCCTTTATTATTCAGCCTTGCCTCACTGAGCAGGCAGCATCTGAGAATACATTCCTCATTTTCACAAGTTACAGAGCTGGCAATGGCCAAGGCAGGGCTTCCACATGAACAATGTTTATGAGATATGCAGACAGCATTTTATTTTCCTAAGAATTTCACCTAAGAGACAACAGCCAGTAGATTACAAAGTCCGTGGGAGCCAGAAGTAGCTTTGCATTTGTCAGCCTTTGCCCCTGGGCTTGTCAGGCAGTTCTATAAGCCCTGCAGTTCAAAGCATTTAAAGGAATGTTTTCTTGCAACATGTTTTGTTTAGTGCAGCCAAGCCTCAAGAGAAGGTTTCTGGCACACTCTATGCAGGGAAAGTTTCAGCACATATGATCACTTTTAAAAAAAACCTTGTAATTACTACATTTACAGACATTCATGCATGACAATGGATGGAGCTTTTCTGTATAGTGCATAAAAAATTACCTGAGTAAGGATAATTGAGTGATGGTTAAAAAATTCACTGGAAGCAGCATAACAAATCAAGAGAATGACTAGCTTGATTTTTGGGCACCCACTTACAAATCCATTCCACTTACACTTTCAAGAGAAATTTTTTAAACCTTCCCCCAAAAATATGAGTCTCTACAGAAGTTTGTGCTGTGGCAGTCATGGTGTCTGAAAGGATCCTGAGAACATTCAGTTCTACTATTTTTAATGATATGATGGGAAACTGTTTCATAGCTGAGAAATAAATGCCTTTTCTATACCTCAGGGGAAGAGTTGTGCAAGCCCAAATCATTTGCCATGCCTAGGCTAGTCTTCAAACTCCTGGTATGAGAAACTGGAGCTCCAGAAAGTCATGTTCCCATCCCAACCGCATGCCTTATAAGGAACTTCTCTTGCCTGTCTCTGTTTACCAATCCTGGAGAGTTGAAGCCAATGCTTTGGATGGCCTGTGGGTGTGTGTTTCCATCTGAACATCAATATGCAGGTAAGGCTGATCCGTTGATCCTATAAAGTGACAGATCTTTTATTACTCTGTGATTGCACAGTAAATCAGAGCAAAACAGGTAAAGCACAAATCTCAGCCCTATTTGTCTCTCAGCTGGAAACTGAGCTCACAAACATTTACAGACCAAATACTGCAAATAAACACCTGGGGTTCTGGTTATCTTAGGTCAACAGGAGCTTTTTAATACCAAGTTCAGGTTTACGGTGCACATATTTTAGAATAGTTTTTATTTCGGTTTCTCCAGAAGGATGAAGGAGCTGGGCCTGTTCAGCCTTGAAAAGAGATGACTGAAAGGGGACCTCCTTAGTGCATACAATTATCTAAAGGGGGGATGCCAAGAGGAAGGAGCCAGTCACCAGGACACGAGGGAAGGGGTAGAAACTGATGCACAGGAAGTTCCACCTGAATATGAGGAAGGTCTTTACTGTAGGGGTGACCGGGCACTGGAACAGATTGTCCCGAGAAGTTGTGGAGTCTCCCTCACTGGAGATACTCAAGAACCATCTGGACACAATTCTCTGCAATGCGCTGACCCTGCTGGAGGAGGTTGGACCAGATGTCCCACTGTGGTCCCTTCCAACTTGACTGATTCTGTGATTGTGTGAGCACAGCAACTCCTCAGCCAGTTCCTCTGACTTAAAGAAAGGACATGCGTGGCTGCTCTTGTTATAAATATTGTCAACGGCTTAGCCTAAATTAAGAATTAACGAGACCAGAAGGCTCGAATGCTCTATATATAGATTTCTGTAACTCTCCAAGTTGGCCCGCGTATTTCTGGCTCCCCAAGGAATGAATGCACGGCGTTGTGCAGGCGCCTGTTGAGGATGAATTTATTCCGCATCGGTCTCGGAGCGGCAGCAGTGGCAGGGGAACAGGCAAGGGTGGGGGCGGTGGCAGGGCCAGTAGCAGGGGCAGGGGCAAGGACAGCGGCAGGGACAGTGATACGGTCAGGGACAGTGGCCCCGGAGCCGCCCGTGCCCATCATGCCAATGCCCGTGCCCATCATGCCCATGCCCGTCCCGCCGGCCCTCGGGCAGCTCAGCCCTCTCGCCGTTCCTCCCGCCGCTCGGTGGTTGCGGCGGGGGGTGAGGCCGGGCCGTGCCGTAGCAACCGGGCGGTCTCCAGGCTCACAGCGGCTCCGAGCGCGGCCGGGCAGGCGGCGGTGCGGAGAGGCCGCGGCTGGAGGCAGGTGAGGGCGCAGGGCGGCCGGGCGGGCGCCACCGCGCTGGGGGAGGAGAGGAGGCGGCTCAGGCGGCGGCCCTGGTCCCGCCGCAGGGCAGAGGCAGCCGGGTCCCGGCGCTGGCGCAGGGCTGGCGCCGAACCGTGGTCCTTCACCCCGGAGGCCCCGGCTTCCCTTCCCCGCCCGTTGCCATGCGGTGTATACAGGGACGCGGCCCGTTGCCTCGGGTGGCCTCTGCGAGGTCGCAGCGCCGGTGAGCGACGTGGCCGGGGCTCACCTTGGCCCTTGTCCCGCTCTTCCCCTCTTCCAAGGCCCCCCTGTGGTTCGGCTGTGACACCTCAGCCCTGTTTGAAAAGGGACCCCATCAGTTTATAAACATCTAAAGGGAGGGGGGCGGGCGAGGGGGTGTGTGCCAAGAGGAGGGAGCCACGTTCTTCTTAGTGGTGCTAATCACTAGGACAGGAGGCAAAGGGCAGAAACTGATACACAAGAAGTTCCACCTGAATAAGAGGAAGAACTCCGCTGTGGGGGTCATTGAGCAAATTGTCCAGAAAGGTTGTGGAGTCTCCCTCCCTGGAGATATTCAAGAACATCCTGGACACAATCCTGTGCCATGTGCTCTGGCAGAAAGCTCTGCCTGCTTGAGGCAAAATTGGACCAGATCACCCACTGTGGTCTCTTCTGACCTGACCCATTCGTGATTCCATGATTCCGTTTCCTCAGTGGGCAGCCACCAGCCTCAGCTCCCTGCACTGCCTTTTTCTGGGTTTTGGTGCTTCAGCTGGTGTAGGGCAGCTTCTTGGGCTGTAAGGTGTGTGGGCTTTCCCAAGGCATTCCTGCCTGTCAGGGACAGCCCAGTGGAATGGCCTCAGCAAACATTGCTACCTGCACATGCTACACACCCGGAGCCAGTGCTGGGTTATGGCTTTAGCTGTTTGTTTGCACTGGCCAGAGCAGAAAGGGTGGAGGTGCCCAGATGAACTCTGGTTCACCTTTTGAAAATAACCTGTTTGGATTCAGATCTTGGGCTGAAGGTTATCCCCGCTACCATTGGTTTTGAGCTCTCTGTTTCCAAGACTTGAGGTAAAACTCAGTGTTTCCATTGGAAGTTGCTTCATCTGTTTTCAAATGCTCCTTTTCATACAGAGCTAACATTTCACGTCCAGGTGTTGTTCACAAGCAGCTGGGGGTGGTGCTGGAGGCTGAGGCAGGGGAAAATCTGTTGCCCTACCTCTGGGCATCTGGAAATGAGTCAGCACCTGGGATTCATTCTCTGATGCATGCTAGAATGTGTCTTAGCTATTACCATGAGAGTACTATGATACTTCTTCTGTAGATAGAAAAATGGCATGAGCCTTGTGGCTTGCTGTGGCCTTTCACTATAGGTATTGTATGCCACAGCTCCCCTGTGGCAAGGGCTTCCTTTTAATGCCCTCATGCCAAGGCTGTCAAGGGTTGCGCTGCACAACACCTGGGGTGTTAGGATGCAGAGTTCTGCTTTCTTTAAGTCCTCCCTGCCCTTCTCACTGTTCATCTCTTTCTTCGTGAGCAGATCAAAGACTGAAATGGGTTATATGTTTCCACGTGGGTATTTAAACCCATATAAGAGGAATAAATAGCATGTTCCATTCTGCAATGAAGAAAGAGGGAGAAGGCTAAGTCTTCGGGTTAAATATTTATCCTGTTTTTGCTTTACTGTGGGAAAAACTGCTTGATGACAATGGCTAACAGCAGGCCTGCTAGCGATTCATAAATATCTCTTATTCATTCATCTTGCTTACTAAAAGAAAAACCAAAGCACTGGTGTCTCAAAGCAATGCACTCAGCCACTGTATGCTACCTTGCTTTGTCTAACATTTTGTCTTCTGTTCCTCTGCTGTGTCTTATTCACACTTGGGCCTTATACCAAGTTCACACACGTAATTCCTTTTCTTTGTGACTCATCTTGTAGTTTTATATGTAAAGTTATGAATCTCTAAACAAAACTGGATCTCAGATACTCCCAGGTTTAGTCATGAATTGGATTATAGCAAAGGTAAGGTATACTGCAAAGCAATAATAGAATATTATACACTGGCTGGCAGCATGCCAAAGCACCACAGTCATTTTTCTAGCATATTGGCTCTTTTTAATGATGATTTGGGGTGAAGGAAGGGAAACAATATTACCAATTTCCTGATTTCTGCTTTTGAGCTTGTGGATCCCTGTCAGATCTGACTTCAGCCTTTCTTGAGATGGGGAGTAGCTATCATTTTTACATTATTTTTACATTATGCTTGTTGAAAACCCTGATCTCATCCTTCTGTGGTTTATTATTAGCTGGGCATGTGGAACTGGTCTCCAGTTCATGTTGGCCTGTGCATGGCAATATTTTAATTTTTTAAAAAAATGATTCCTCAAGGTTTCAGAATAAAGCAAAGAGGAGCTGCCAGTCAAGAGATCTGTCATGACTGCTAATCCATCTAAGAGACTTGCCTGGAGTGACTGTGAGTATTTCATCACTATTTTTGCATAGATTTCATGTTCTCCTAGATAACTTCCAGCTTCCTTTGGAGCGCTGTGGTGTGCATGCTGGCTGTATACAAGCCATTCTGAAGCTGTGCCACACTCACCTGGGCTGTGTATGGGGTGCTGTGCTGACTTTTATGTATTTTTGGGGAAGGAAACTGGGAATGATTGTTCAAATGACTATAAACAATGCCTGACTGTATTCAAAGCTTGAGCGGCTGCAAACCTACACCTGCCGCTCTCTAGAGTTAACATCTGTCACTGCTGCTTCTGCACAGAGCAAAGGAGGGCTGGTAAAATGCCAGCCTCTTCAGGCATGCCCACACAGTGTCCTGTTTGTAGGACTGATGGCTGTGAAAGAACTCATGCCAGTCTACACTTTATAGAAGCCCTCTGTCACTGAAGGATGATTTCTGAAGATAAGAGTCTTATTTCCTTTATGTAGTGTTAAATGTGGAGCTGTCTGTCTTATGAACCTTTGGAACCAGGTTGGTTGTTATACTACTTGAATTTAGTAGGGAGTTCTGATCATATTCCATACAAGGCTGAAGGTTATTTTGGAGGCAATAGAGACAGAGGTGCCTTTCTTTGTATTTTGGGCCAGTTCAATATATGCAGAACAATTACAGGCAGTTTATGGTATATGGGCAATGGAGAACTGGACACACCAGATGATGTTGGTACTGGGGAAAATGTACAGAAATTTCCAAAGTCCACAGAAAGTAAACACAGATACAGCAAGGGCATTTGATCAATTACAGCCAGCTTAGCTCATGCAGAGTATTTTGGGAATGAACAGGAAATACCAAAGTCTTCCTGGAACCTCTGTGCTGAAGAACAGAGGCATTATTGTTTGTCATTGCTTCCATTTCTGCCTCAGCACTCTGGGGTCTGAGCTGCTGCTGCTGCCAAATGCAAGTAGAGCTAGCCTAGCAAACCATACTGCCATGCTCAGGTGTGTTCCATGTCCTGTAGAAGTTAAAAGGAACCTGGACCTTCATGTCGATGATTTCGTGTGCATGCACATGATCCATCACAGCCCAGAGCAGAAACTGACAGAACCATCATTTAAACTTGAGGCAAGTGATTTGACCGGAGGGAATTTCACCAGCCTTGCAATAAAGTCAGGTTCTTCTGGGGACAATGCTATTGCTTATGGGAAGAGTTCAACATAAAATTTTTAGGAAATACTTGTTTATTGCATAATTCTTCTAATTTGTATGTAGTGATGGTCTGAAAATCTTTGAATGCCTATTATATGTCCTGATTTCCAAGACTTAGGAGAGATGTCTTAGGAGTTGGAAGAAGTGCTATTTGGCAAACTGGACTTATATTTCAGGGCTTGAATTTCAACATACAAGAGACATTTACTTTAATAAATTGAAAGTGAATATATATGGATGAATAGAAAGATGTAACAGCAAGTGGATGAGTAGGGCTGAGAGCAGCTTTCCAGATTAAGGACATTATTCAGTATTAAAAAAAGAAAACAAGAGGTAAGCTATACATATATACAGTACCATGGAATATAGGTAAAGAAAAGAGAAATTAATCTCATTTGGTTTTGAAATTGTTTGGTTAAAATATAAATGTAGTGTTTCCCTCATTTCTCTTTACAGCAATTGCCTTTGATTCAAAGCACAGACAAGATCCTAAAGATTCCCACAAGGTCCACAAGAAGAAATCAAAAGAGAAGAAAAAGAGACTGGCAGTTGGTCAGTGGAGAACAGATGTACAGTCCCTTGTTTCTTCTTCTAAATGGCTTCAGCGTTATGGTCTCAAAAGAAACAAATTGTCCCTGTCCCAGATTTTGTTCCAGATTGGATTCCAGCACAGGAAAGGTATAAGACAAATCAATAATAGGATAATAAATCCCTCAACTTTGAACAGTCTAGAGAGTCACTCTCATTCTGCACCCCAATGTATGCAGTGGAGATTTTTACATTGTCTCTTATGATAATGGCAGAAATGGAAGCTGTATCTACAGTTGCCGACATTGCCAGTTCATAGAACTGAGAAACTCCTTCTCCTTTTGATATGAGAGGGATTTAGGATCTGAGAATGGCTTTCCTTACCCAACTGTACTGTTTCTTTACCCTAGGCTGCAGTTCACATCCTCACCAATATAGCTGTCACTCAGAAATAGCTGGTGCTGTTGGGACTGTTAATCTTTTTCTTGCAAATAACACACAATAAGATTTCTGTCTTCTTTCAGATGGCAAACATAATGTATGCCATGCCATAATCTGTGATCTACTATTGATCATCAGGGTTAGTAAACGTGCTTGGGAATAGGATATTATTTCTGGGTATCCAGCTTTAAGGAAAAAGTTAAATTTAATTAGAATTCAGTCTGCTTTTCATGCAAAGTCAGACTATAGAGAAATGTTCCTTTGCAGTTATCTGACAGCTGGAGGGGAAGAGTTTGCTAATAATTATTAACCACTGCCATAATGGTGCTTTGCAGAGCATGGTAATATATTCTTTTCTTTGAACAGCTTGCTGCCTGAGAAGTAGGAATTGTAATGTATTGCCATAGTTCTAGGTTGCATAATTTAAGGTTTTGGCTGGCTTGTGTCCATGGGGCATTCAAAGATCACCAGTGCAATTCCTGATATCTTGTATGCTGCAGATGAAGAAGAAGCTGTTATAAGCAGGGTTAAAGTTGTTACAGTGTTAGGAGCAGAATGTACTAGCTTGGCAGGGCAGCATGGTGTACAGATAACTGCTTTATGACGTTAACTATTCCCACCCCTAATGTTTTCCTATCAGTGGAGATCCTGGAGAAGATTTCTAGCTACTGAAAGTGCAGAGTGCACCCTTTTCCTTAGATGCACTCACTTCTGCACCCATTAAATTGTGTAAGAGAACAGCATTATCTGTACCAGATTTTGTATTTGGTTTGACAGACAAATATTTGCAAGTCCTGTTGTGAGATTGCCCAAACCTCACAATAATTAAAGTCCTGTGTAGCTTTCTGGCCTATAAGTAGTTAGATGTGAGTTTTCTCCTCACTTCTGACTAAACTGGGAGGAAGCAGCAAAAGCAGTGCTGCTCTATGGGAGGAAAATGAGCCAGGAGCCAAAAGGGACTGCAGCCCAGGCAGTGCCCTCACTGAACAGGATACAGTCCTGCAGCAGGGCGAGGTAATTAACCAAGTCTAGGGTCCAGCCAGGGAATGCAGCCAAGGACAGCAGGAGATGCAGCCAGAGGTTGAAAGCCTCAGGGCCCCATCATAGATATAATCAGAAAATAAAACAAAAACAGAATTAGAATTTCTCTCAAGTTTCTTAATGTCAAGAGCTCAATACTGATGCAAGTGCCTCACACATGGATGACATACACATCAGCCTGAAAAATACCTGTTTGAAGTAGTTCTGAAGATTAGCAACTTGATATTTTGTAAATTTTACTGTAGATTATGTGACCACCTTGGGGAAACCTGTGGCTTCTCGATATGCAGATGGTCTGTTTCCTCAGTACAAGAGAGCACAAGATGGCAGCGTGTATAATGTAAGTGTGGCTGGCTTGTGGTACCTTCCCTATGCACTTTGGAGTTATCACTGTAGCAGAATGATGAGACTAAAATGCTTTCCTATGACAAAAAATACTTTTATTCTTTGTGAGAACTTTATCTTTTGATAATTTTTTTTCTGTTTTGTCAATCTGTTTGTGATAACTGTCAGTGGTAGAAAAATTAGATATCTTTTTTCCTTTCTAAGTCTTAGTCTCTTGCCTTGGTGCAGCATTGCAGTAAATCTTCTTCAGACATGATTGCAGTTTCTAAGCAACATCTACCCTGTCTTGAAAAAGGGAACCCTTCAAGAGAAGATGCTCAGAACCAGTTAAAAAAATAAAATCGTAATCAATAAAACAAATGGGGACACTGAAATAAGAAGACATAATGCACTGTCATTGCCAATGCAAAGCAGTGCTTTGCTTAGTGCCAGCAGGTCACAAAAGGCTCAGTCTATTCTACAGAGACAGCTAGCTGGATCTCTGCCCAGGCTCATGTTCTAAGGAATGTCTTAGCAACAGCTGCTGGCAACCCCATTGTTAAGAGAATGGATTCTGATTGAAGAGATGTGCCTGTGAGTGTGGAAGGGAGAGAGTTAATTTATAAAAGATTTTACAAAAGCAAATGGCTTGTCATTTTTTCTGATGATTAGAGTCACTTCTGATGTCACAATGCTTAAAAATGGGTAAAGAACCATTTCAGGGAGCCTTTTCCCCTCATTTTAGTCCCATTAATTCAGTATGAAATACCTACATAATGTCTTTTAATCTTAGGACATGTGAGCAGCAGGAAAGACATTTTTGCTACTATATACAATCTGGTCAAATCTCCTTTAGGATGTTGAGTACATATTGTATACAGTTAGTACAGGCTTAGAGGAAGCCATTTAAAACAGTAGGTTCTGAGAAGAGCTGTTAGGATGAACTGCAGTGGAGTGATGATCTTATGAGAGGGCTTGGTTGATGCTGAAATGTAAGCCTGAAAGAAGACAGAAGAAGGGTAGTATTATTGCCCTTGAATGCTACAGAAAGGCAAATTACAGGGATAGGGAGAAGCTGTAGTTTTCTCTGCTAAAAGGCATGCTAGTCCAAAAATAAATGAGTATGAACTGAATGAATAAAATTAGGCAGGACATTCAGAAGTTTCCTGGCCCTCAGAGAAATGGAAATCTGCACTTGCTTACTACACATGAGGGAATATTCTAAAAAAACTGCTTTATTTTAAGATGGAGTTTGGTGGTGTAGTGCAATAAACTTTGTATGAATCTGACTGTCATAGGAGGAAACTGGATTTCTAAGTGCTCCTTCCCAGGCTGACATTCCTTTGGCAGAGTGCCTGAGACTCTGTATCTGGGAGGCACATTACAGGGCCTGAGTTGATATTAAAGAACACAGAAAAATACAAATGAGAGGGAGAAATGTGCAGACTGACACACAAAATATCTTCTCCCTGAGAAATGTTCTTATTTAAAAACATTTGTATTTCTGAGGTTTTTTACTTAGTCCTGGAAAGGAAGTTAGAGGTAGAAGGCAACAAGTAAATCAGCTCACATGGGCCAGAGATATTGGGGAAATCTGTGGTGCATTTTTAGACTCACAGGCTATGGTGAATGTGTATACACTTATTCATAGGGAGGATGTGCTGGTTTTAATTTTAATACTGAATCTAGACTTGACTTTACTGAAAAGATATGGGAAGTTTTAGTTGTTGATTGCAGTCAGTTGAACTAAATTTGCCTAAGCACCTACCCACAAATAGTTAATCTGTAATGCTGGGCATTGTTAGTTGAATAATAGTACAAATAAGAAACTTTTTACGTTTTCCTTTCAAATGCTAAAGACAAGGTGGAGATTGAAGTGCCCTAGAACCAAACCGTATGCTGCCTTGTATTGCTGCAAATTTTTTTTTAAAAGCCAGTCAAAGTTCTAGTCTGAGAAGGTACAAAGTTTCTGTGTCCTTGTTTGTTCACCCATCTGCTCTGCAGCCCTTTCTACATCCTAGCCTGTGTTCAGCTCATTCTAATTGCTCCAGTTTTGAGACAGACAAGTCAGACAACCCACTGGCACTGTCCCATGCTCACATAAAAAGATTATGAAAAGCAATTAGGACAAAATGCAATGCCTTTTCTTTATAGCTTAGATGCATTTGTCAAGTATTTGCTCTTGAAACAGTGGAGGAAAAATGGGTTGTTTTTACTGCTACCTTAGCTGGCATATCTGACACTTACAAACTAGCTATGCAGCTGTGCTAAGCTTGGGGCTGCATTTGTATTATTTGTTTTGATGTTCAATTTCCTTCTCTCCCTTATTTGAATAAAGCTGACAGCCAAAAAAGAACTGATTCTTCATTTTGTGGATTGTCTAATTGGAGCTATTGAGCTCTATAAGCAACGAATGGAATGGTTAACCAGTGAGAGCCGGCAGATATTTGGAGTGATTCAAGAACAGTGCATTGTCATTGTGTTGGATTTTGGCACTGCAGCTCCAACTGAATTTGATCTGTGTCGGGATGCACTTTCTATGGTGCTTGTGGAACAGGTGATACAAATTTCCAGATTCAACCTCATTCGGTAAGCAGAAAGAATCAGAATCAAGAATGGTTTGGGTTGGAAGGCACTTTTAAAGGTGATCTCATCCAACACCCCTTCAAATGGGCAGGAACACCTTCCACTACACCAAGTTGCTCAAAGCCACATCTGCACCTTGAATGTTTCCAAGGATGAGGCATCTCCCACCTCTCTGGGCAACCTGCTCACGTGTTTTGAGTACCCTCATTGTAAAAAAATTCTTCATTTTGTCTAGTCTGATTATAGATTCTTTTAGTTTAAAACCATCACCCCTTGTCATATTGCTATAGGCCCTATTAATAGACTCTCCCCATTTTTCTTTTAAGTCCCTTCAATACTGAAAGGCCACAATCAGGTCTCCCCAGGCTGGACAAAGAAGTCCAAGTCAGCCCATTGCTGGAGAATAAAAAGGAGTTGCATGTTATACATGTTTGGATAAGGGATTTTCTATCCTGGAAATTGTCATGGTTCATGTCATGCTAATATCTGTAGATTTCCCACCAATTTTCACCCATAGCCATGTTGAACTTGCCACTTCTGAAGAACAGATAAAAGGTAACAACACAAATATTGGCCCATCTACAAAATCAGAAGGATTTGCAACAGCAGTAATGCCCTTCAGATGTTGCAGTATTAGTGAAACAGTGAGGTTCTATCTGACCACCTATTGCATTCTTGTGTCTTTAGACATTACAGGTTTCTGCCTTGCAGCTAAATGTGCACTCCTCCCAGTGCCATAGGCACAGGCATAGCCATTTGTGTTTCTGTAGATTTCCATGGTCACAGAAATCAGTAGCAGCACTCTGAAACAATAGTAGATTTCCATAACAAAAGAAGATTTCCAAGCGCTTGTTCCCTAAGAGGAATAAATTAATTTGCATTTAGTTAGAAGAATAGAAGCAGCTATTCGTATTTTACCTACCTGCAAAAATTCTCATACATGCATGAGAGTTTGAATGTGTAAGCTTGGGTTTGGATTGAAGAGTGGAAAAAAATGATGCACAAATTAGGTAATATAATTTTTAAATTGGCTCCACAATGTTAACTTGCAGTTACATGGTGATTCTTAATGTTATTTTACCCAGGCACAGGTTTGATTCAGGTGCCCTATCTTAATTCTCTAGATTGTGATACTACTGAGATTTGAAAAAGAGAATAACAAAATCCCAGAAAGGTTTGGGTTGGAAGGGACATAATAGACCATCTAGTTCCAAGCCCCCTGCCATGGGTAGGGACATCTTCCACTAGACCCAGTTTCTCAAAGCCCAGTCCGGCCTGGCTTTGAACATTTCCAGGGATGGATAATTCCAACAGCTTCTCAGGGCAACCTGTTGGAAAAGTAGATATTTTCCAAAGCAGATAGGTTCCATAGTTTTTGAGAACAGAGAACTTTTTCTTTAAAAATGAACTGCAAAGCCAAGTCAAAATTGAAACAATAATTATGTTCATCAATTTTTTTTGTCTTTGTAGGATGGAAACAAAAGACAATATAGCATATAAATTACTACTTTAAAAGAATCTTGGGTAATATATTTGCCTTTTAGATTTGCAGGAATCTCTTCAAAATAGTTCGTGATGGAATATCACAGATACTGGAACCAGTTGGTTTTATAGTTCCTTTCTGCCTTTTTATGTACAAGTGCACAGGCAAAAGTGCTGATTGGCTTTGTACTTCTGTTCTTCCATTAAGACTACAGTCTTTTGTCAATTAAAATACCAAAAAGCCTAGCATCATAAATTTTATTTTTGGTGGCTAGGTAAAGATCAGCTGTACTACCAAAAAAAGTGCTCTGACACCAAGATCGTGGAGCAAGTTGTGGAACAAGACCTGTGGAATACACATTTCTTTTTCATGCCCTGTGGCATACACTTTTCTTTTTCATGCCCATACTTTAAAAACCTGATTGAGTTTTTATGATAAGAAGAGTTATGAATCAGGAACTCTTTTAAAAAAGATTTTATCTCCTCTGATCCTACTTTGGAAACAGTTGTGTCAAAAAAAACACCTTGTAAAATTACAGTATTTTTCTAATGGTTCCATTTTTTCTCTGCTTCCTTTATTGCAAGTCTAGATTTAGTATTTGTGGTGTACTGTAATTCTTATTTAAGAATATAAAAGAATTGTAACAATAGCAGAGCTCCATTCTCTTGTTCTGCCGGCATGATTCTCACTCTTTCTGATTTATAGTTAATCTCATTTTCAGAGCTGCTCAGGATCTTACGAAGTGGCAGCAGAAATGCACTCCTGTGACTGAGCATGCTGTAAAGTCTGCAGTTAGATGGCTCTGGAAGCTGGAGCATATGACAGCTGTCAGCCACAGCAGCTCTGCTGAAGCTCTGCTGGAAGCCATGGCTGATGAAGCGGTAAGCTCATGCTTCTTTTCAGAAGCCCAAGTAAATCCAAGAGTGTTCAGTGCTAGGCTGGCTGCTGCGATTTGCCCTGATCAATGCTGCAAAGATAAATATTCATATCAGCATTTGGAAAGGATTTTTTTTCCCCTCAATTGTAGCTCCATACTATGCTTAATGATTGTCTTTTTATGTAAATGTACTGTATTTTGAATGCAGAAACTTGTTTATTTTCTTTTCTAGAGTACCCAGAATAAATAACATTCAATCATTAACCGAAAGAGAAAGCATCTTCCTTTCCACTTTCTTTGCCATATAAGTTTTTCAGGGCTTCAGGTTTATGAGAAAATTTCTAGTATCAACATTATTGAAGGCAGGGAAACCATTTTTATTTTGTTTAGCATCCAACTTGCTCATGAAAATTTATATTTAAAATTCAAAATAGTGAGTACAGAGATTTATGGAAATATTAGCTTATGATAGGGCTACACAAATCCTTTTTCATCAGCCAGGTGATAGCTAGACTTTCTTCCAAGACAGAGACAAAGCATGCACAGTTATCCCTGCAGTTAAATGCTGTTCATTTTTAAAAGTGCCCTATTACTTTATTCATTAAATTAGAGTAACAAGAAATGAAACATATATGCCATCATCTCAGCTAGTAACTTAAAATTTGTGTTTTTAAAGAGATATTTTATGACATTTCCTTAAAATATATATTCTTTCAGTTCTCTAACACCTGAATTTAATGGAAAATTTGGCCTACTGTCTGTGGAGTAGAGTCATTGGCTTTCATTGCTGTTAACATCCATCCCTGTGCACAGATCAAATCCTAACTCATGTAAATCTCTTTCTGGAACATTGAGGGAGAAGGTAAATTTTGCTTGAGTTACCTTCTGGTTCCTTATGCTGCTAGATTATCATCCAGATGAGCCTTGATGTTTGGAAACTAATATTAAAAAGGAACTGAGTAAAGAACAAATTGTTTACCAGTGAGATTTTTTTATGAATGCTTTTTTATGCCACCTTCATAAATTTTATTAGCATTTTCAATTTGCAGTATTAATACTGATTTCCTGATGAATAACTAAAGTATTGTACTTAGATTTCAGCATTGTCTGGATGAAAAAAGTCTTGTTGGACCTGGTGGGTCTCTGTTTGAATAAACAGAAATTAAAACCTGTCAGACAATGAAACATGTATCATTATTTTTCCAGATATTGGTGGGCCAATAGGCAATCTGGGGGAGTCAATTGTGGCAGGTGCTCAACATAAAACAAATTTCAATTGCTCCTAAACAGAGTCATTATCATTCATAGCTGAAAGTTCACTTAAGAGCAATGTTCAGTGTAGTGCAGATGGGGGATACCCCATCCAATCCTAGAGAAAACTTGTCTACTTACTGAGCAGTCATGAATAACTAATTCCTAAGAACTGGCTTCATCCACAGATGTTGTTCCAAAACAATTTTTTTTTTTTTTTCCTAGACATGGCTCTTCTTGTCATTTCTTCAGCTGGTCTTTTCTTTCTATATGTGGTGATTCTTTAGATTTCCTTTCCTTATGACCTGTAAATCCCAAGCTCAAGATCAGTCTGCTGTAATGTTGCAATCCTTTGAGCTCTACCTGCCCCAACTGCCTCCAGTTCTGTACAAGTGCCACTCCATGAAGTATGGATCATTTATCCAAAACACCTCGCCACCCAGAACAAGACTCTGAAGAACTGTTCATGTTGCTCTCCTTTCTGTTCTTACATGAAGTTTGTTTGCTTGTTTAAATGTATAAATTACAATTTTCCAAATATGAAGGACTTACTTGAAAGGTTTTAACGTTTCCCCACTAGCCTATGAGGAACATTTCCTTTGTGGTATGTCATTGCTGGGTTTGTGGTTAAGTAGAGTGGTTCATAATCTGTGGTTCATAATTTTTTAAAATTTTCTAGTGAGGGGTTGGTTTTTTCAGCTATGCCCAATAAATGTCAGCATTTTGAAAGTTGCAGAGGCAGGCAGAGAATCCCTTGAAGAAAGTGTGAAAATTTCTATTCTTGTTGAATATCAAGTTTATGAATTAATGGCAGTCTTAGAGGGAGGGAGAGAAGATGTGAATCTGAAGGAACACCGGGGAAAATGGTGGTGCAAATGTGCATGCATACCTCTGGGCCAGGAGCCTCTTCAACAAAAGCAGTAGGAACATGGTGTTGTCCAAGGACTGGGTCTCATCTGGGAGACCTTTGTGCAGGCTCAGATAGCTTTTTAGCTGGAGGAGGCAGACAGGGAACTTTGTAAAACTGAACTAAAAGACAGATAGGTGCAAGAGTTCATTCTTTTTGTTTCTGGCTACATTTTTCTAAAGGTAGTAAGTATTTTGTTAATCTTGTACTTTAATAAAATACATTCATTATCTCTTTAGTATTTATCTAGAATTATCAGTGATGCTAGGACACCTGGTCCTGCTTGCTCCCAAATAAGTGGAATCTGTAACTATGGCTCCTGCCTTCCGCATGGAGAGTCTGGCTCCTCTGCAAGATCCAAGAGAAGTTCACGATGGCAAGGTGCTGCTTCGTTAGTTTGCCTGATCCAGCCTGAAATTGGGTTGCTACTTGGGAGAGACATCTTCCAGTGTTGAGGAAGGTGCCAAAAGGTCCATGAGGGAGGACACTTGAAATGCAGAAACTATTCGGGGAGCTGGAATACAAATCAGTATCCAAGGCAATAATGGAAATGTATGAGCACACTTGTAGGTGATGTTGAATTTGCATACTACATTGCTTTACTACATAAAATTATGTGAGTGCAGAGACATTTCCTCAGTTCCATCCCAAACTCAAATAGTTGTCTTTTGTGGTGCATATCCTGGGATTCATATTCATAGAATATAGAATATTCATATCCATAGAATCATAGAGTCACAGAATGGTTTGGCTTAGAAGGGACCTTAAACACTGTTTAGTTCCCACACCCCTGCCATGGGTGTGGACACCTTTCACTAGACCAGGTAGCTCAAAGCCCCCTTTAACCTGACCTTGAACACTTCCTGGGATGGGGCATTCCTAACTTCTCTGGACCGTTGCTCCTGGTGCCTTACACCGTCATAGTGAAGAATTTCTTCCTTGCATCTAATCTAAATCTACCATCCTTCAGTTTAAGGTGCTTCTTCCTTGTCCTTTTCAAAAGTCCCTCTCCAGCTTTCATGCAGGCCCCTTTACGTCCTGGAAGGTGCTATGAGGTCTCCCCAGAGCCTTCTCTTCTTTGGCTGAACAGCTCCAACTCTCTCAGTCTGTCTTCATAGGAAAAGTACTCCAGCCTTGTGATCATCTTTGTGGCTCTCCTCTGGACTCTTTCCAGCAAATCCATGTCTTCTGATGTTGGGGGTCCCAGAGCTGGACTCAGTGCTCAAGGAAAGGTTTCATGGGTGTAGAGTAGAGGGGCAGACACACCTCCCTTGCCTTGCTGGCCATGCTGATTTTGATGCAGCCTTGGATACAGTTGGATATCTGGGATGCAAGCACACATTGCTGAGTCATATTGAACTTCTCATCAACCAATACCTTCAAGTCTTTCTCTGTAGAGCTGCTCTCAATCTATTCTCCACCCAGCCTGTGCTTGAACTTGGGATTACCCTTACCCAGAAGCAGGA
The DNA here is from genome assembly GCF_051311805.1 of Agelaius phoeniceus. Classification (NCBI taxonomy): domain Eukaryota; kingdom Metazoa; phylum Chordata; class Aves; order Passeriformes; family Icteridae; genus Agelaius; species Agelaius phoeniceus. Next base: position 32,118,075 of record NC_135266.1, read on the forward strand.
CCTTTCACTTGGTCTTGTACTTCATGAGGTTCCCTTGGTTCCATGTCTCAAGGCTGTCCAGATCCCTCTGGATGGCATCCTTTCCTCCCAGGACATCAGATACCACACAGCTTGGTGGTGTTGGCAAACTTGCTGAAGGTACAGTCAGTCTCACTGCCCTTGTCACCAACAGAGATGTTAAAAAGTGCCATTCCCCATGTTGACCCCTCAGGAGCACCGTGGACAGTCCACTTGGACATCAGTGTTTGCCCCAACTCTTGGAGTGCAGCATCCTGTCAGTTCCTTATCCACAGAGTGGTCCATCCACCAAATCCACGTTTCTTCAATTTAGAGACAAGGGTGTTGTGTAGAACAGTGTAAAATGCTTGATAGAAGTCCAGGTGGATGAGGTCAGTAGCTCCATTGTAGAAGGTTATCAAATTGTCAGGCATGCTTTGCTCTTAGTGAAGCCATGTTGGCTTCTTATTTTCCCTGTGCCTTAGCATAGTTTTGAGGATAATCCACTCCATACTGGGCTCAGAGGTGAGTATATTCAAATGTATTTTTTCAGTTAAACCATGATTTATCAGGTATTTATCAGCTGGTATGTGCCATGATATAGAACTGATATACTGCACATATTGTCTTGAAAGTCATCATGGGATAGCTGTTTATTACATTTATTTTTAATGATGGTGAAAATTCAAGAAACATACTCACCATGAGGATCATTACATGGATAAGCGCAGGTAACATAAAATCTCTCATAATGTAATATTCAAGCAATAACTAAAGTATATTTTTCCAGCTTCTCTCACTTCTTGTAATAACATTTTCAGAATATAAGTGTGTGTGGTTATAGTAAAACTGCCAAGCTCCCTCTGCCTTGGGAAGTATAAAAAATACAAATCATCTGTAAATACCAGCAATAGCATTCAAATAATCACAGAATCACAGAATATGCTAGGTTGGAAAGCACCCACAGGATCATTGAACCCAGCTTCTGGCCCTGTACAGGACCATCCCCAAGAATCATACCATGTGGTGAGAGTGTTATCCAAACACTTCTTGAACTCTGGCAGGCTTGGTGCTGTGACCACCAAACCAATGCCCAACCACCATCTGTGTAAAAAATTTTTCTAATATCCAACCTAAACCTTCCCTCACACAGCTTCATGCCATTCCCTCACTGGTCATCACAGAGAAGAAATCAATGCCTACTCCTCCTCTTCTACTCAGGAAGTCATGACTCATGAGGTCCACTCATGTAGACTGCCATGAGGTCTCCCCTCAGTCTCCTTTTTCCAGGCTGAACAGACCAGGTGACCTCAGACACTCCTCATACAGCTTCTGTTAAGACCCATCTTTATTGCTCTGTCTTGGGTGCTCTCCAGTAGTTTAGTGTCTTTCTTATATTGTGGTGACCAAAACCGCACACAATATTCAAGATGAGGTTGCACTAGTGCAGAGTACAACAGGAAAATCACCTCTCTTGATTGCCATCTTTCCTAACCTCAGCATACATGCTGCCGGTAAAACTATGTCTGGTATAAAGTTCCTACTTTTCAGTGCTGGCAAGGCACCAACATAGCACATCTCTTGATAAAAGTGGCATATGGCACAGAGCCTTTTTCTGACTAATGGTGCAGTTGTCCTTCCTTACTCCTCTCTTTGGCTTCAGTTAATGTCTGTGGAAAGAGGCTTGCACTGGGCAGAATCAGAGCCAGGGACTGTGGGATAGGTTCTTATCTCACTTGAGGAAATTTTGTGTGGCCTTCCTTTGAATTACTAGCATAAATGAGAGGAAGAACCAAAGGTCTGAAAATCTTATAGCCCAAGTAATTAATCAGTTTTACCAAATTTTCCTACTGAGGACAGGACAGTGCTTGAGTAAGTATCAGTCATTTATATAAAACTGTGTCTTCCAATTACCTTTTTTTCTGTTTAATGACAGGTTGAAGCTGTTTATTACTTTGCTGTGGGAGATGTTCCAGTGGACACAAAGCAGCTACTCCTTGAGAAAGTTTCAGATGTCTCCTGTCCAGTCAACATGGTGTCTTTCAATGCTAGGGAAGATGAAACTATTATTTTTCTGAAGGAGTTGAGCCACTTGGCCTCTGGCAGGTATGACAAAGAAGGACAGTAAAGATGACAGTATTTATGAAGTTCTTTGCTGTTAGAAGTGATATTGGGACATACCTGAGTATAATTCATGAGGAAAATGAGACAAAGCCATTCAGTAAGTGATCTGGGGATATGGAAATAGTCTTAAGATATATGACTAGTATGCAGGCCCTACTTAAACAGTCCATTTTTTTTTCTGCATATGTTCTCACTGGCTTGCAGAAAGGCTATTCCCTTTTTATGCCCAAAATCATTTGCCATCTGCCTCTCTCTTGAAGTCTGAAAAAAACTGTTCAGGGGAAATGGTCACAACATAAACTGAAATAAGTTTTTGTTGTGTTGCTTTGTACATTAGTATAAAGTATTACATTCCTATCGACAAGCACCAGAAAAAGAACTAGAATTTTGTTGGGTCAAGTGCCATAGAGACAAGTACTGAAAAGGAGATGTCTGTCCTAAATGAACAGCTCATGGAATAACAGAAAAATGATGGGGTGTAATTCTTCAAGCCTGGTTGTGTGGAAAAGCAGCTCTGTAACATGCTCTCTAGCATCTTTTTGGTATGGTTGGTGGAAATTAATATATTCCATGTGGCTTTTGTCTGCTTTATCCTGGGAATCAGACATGTGGGGAGAATCAGCCTTTAGTAGAAATGGATAAGATGACTTAAATCTTGATTCTGTTATCAAAATAAGGAAAACAAATGAACAAATACAAAACCCACAAGACCAAACTCATGCTCAACGGCAAGAAGGCAGTAGGAGTCAGTAGGTGTTTCTCTGCTTAACAGAAGTCACCATACAGTTTCAGACTTGTGAAATTGCTGCTAGCTTTTTCTGTTTCACTGTTGTTTGTGCAAGAGTGGGAAGCCCTCCAACTGTAGAAATCTCCCAAATGACAGCAGAGCAATTGGTAAGATGGCAGCTGCTTAGCTCTTTTATAGCCATCTGTGTTTAGAAATAGCTTTTAGGAGATGGGAGCGTCTGCCAAAAACAAGACTGGGAAAGTGTTATGTTTGCTCTGGTCTGATGTGTGTTTAAAATGATTGTGGTCATTTAGAAGCATGGTACCTCTATGGTACCAGATATATTGCCAGTCACTATTCCTCATTTTCTTTTGGCAGTGTTTATACCTTCTTTATTTAAAGGAAAGTGAGTGTTTCTTGTATGGTATAGACAGAGGCAAAAAGGGCTGTGGCAGGGAGCTAAGAGGAGTTTTTTTGTTTGATACTATTCTCACTGTCATCTTTTTGCATGAATCTAGCTTTTGTGCAGAGACTTACAGGGCCTGTTAATAACTTGCTGGTGGATGATGGCCCAGCAACTGTATATAAGTTTAAGTCAGCTTTCCCACAGGAACAGCCAAGTTCATGTACTTTTCATGCCTTGAACCTGTTTCTAGTGTACTTCTGTTTTAGAAATGCATCTTTTTCCTGCTCTGAGAGCTTATCTGTTTTGACAATGAGGATAAATGAAGTCTGCTTGTCATCCTGATTTGTATGTCCATAATGAAATAAATGTTCCTGCTAGCCTTTCAACTGGGAGGATAATCTGATAAAAAGGTGTTAGTGTCATCTCAGACATCTCAAATTACATGCCTGCTCAGCCTCTTAAAAGCATTAATTAAAAATAGATTTCCAGGAAATTAAAGAGTAAGGTGCTTTGCAGTTAGTAATATCAAAAAGAAAGAATATTCTACATGAGAAGACTTCAGAAAGTACATAAATGTATATAAAAAGCTTGAAAATATTAATCTTAATTAATATAATCTTATTGTTGTCGAAGCTTTAGATATAATTCTGTAGTTGTGTGTGTGAAAAACATCTCTTTAAAATTAGAGAAATGTTTGTGTCTTTTATGTACTGGTTGAAACTCATTTTGCATTACAGATTCCATGCTTTTGCTGAGAAGAATAACTGTAGAGATACTACTGGACCTGCACTAAAATATGAAGAGGATGGAAAAAGATTAATTGCCCTGAACTCTGGAAAAGTGAAAGGGAGAAGGCCACTAGGTAGACAATATAAACCCCAAGATTACACTGATATTATCAGCAACATGTCAGAAGAGAGATGTAGTTTAGGAACTTCATGAATGTAAAATCAGAGGAAACCTGTAGGTGTGGGTGGGGTGAGGACAGGACTGCTCTGGAAATGGAAATTCTCTGTGTGGGAAGGAGAGGGCAAGGAAAAGAAAAAAATGAAGAGAGTAGAAGATGTGCATGTGAGAATGAAAGAAAAGTGAAAAAAAGGGAGAAGATCATTTATTTAGGAATATGAGGAATGGTACTTGTGTACTTATAGCAGTGACCTTGTGGAAATGTATGGAGAAATGGTTAAAAGGAAGAGGAATGGTGTGGCAGACCATATGATACAACAGCCAACATCAACATAGGCCAATTTCATTGGTAATATAAGGGGATTAAAGCAACATGAGGCTTACTTGCTTGTCCCAAGAATTTGTCACAAAGACAAAAAGCACAGTAAAGTGACCATAGAGAAGGCAATGCAAAGTGGTGGTGGGAGGATTGATAGAAAAAATACCAGGAGGAAATAACCAAAATAAACAGTTTCACTGGTGGGTGGAGCTGGGCAGAAAGCTCAATGTGTTTCGTATTAGTCACAGTGCTACTTCCTCTGGGTGTTCAGTGGGGGACTGGACTGTGGTTTCAGCCAGGGTGGGAGGAGAGGGGCTTGTGATATGAAGTGAGGCTTTGTGTGTCAAATCTGACGTCTTTCTCAGCAGGAGAGTTAAAAAAAATATTTCTTTTAGGCATCAGGAATCATAAGATATCTTTAGTCTAGTGGCTCAACACACCTACCCCCTTCTCTCCCTTTGTGCTGGGGGCATTAGTGTTGCCCCAAAGGTAGAACAATGTTATCCTCTTCTCACTGTTAGGGAATGTATGGCATAAGGTGGATTTGGTGTCTCACGTAAGGCTGTTTGTCAGTCTTGGACTGAGTGGCCCATATTTGGGTTGTAATCAAGCTTCTTGCATACTAATCTATCCTTCACTAGGATCATGATTATAACAGCACAAGAGAAAGAACCATTGTGGGGGCCAGAAATAAAGAAGTGAGGTATCACCTGCTTTTTTGAGTCATGAAAGGACACTCATGGCTCACCCAAGCAGAGTTTAGAAACCAACAGCAGACTCTGCTTCAAAACAGTGTCGTTTCATACTAATGCAGAGCAGTATAATGATTGCCTTCAGTCTGCTGTGAGTGCTTTCTTGCTGTACCACATTTGGGGGTGTGCATGGGGGGAGCTGCCTCCCTCTTCCCCTGGGGCAGTCAGCCTGTTTCAATAGATGAGCCTAGAGCTCCTGTATGACTGAAATTACTTCCTCACCACTGTTTCTAAAGCTGAAGGCTGAATAGCTTTAATCGCTCAAAAGGGCAGTAATCCCCTTGAAGTGCATTGTCAGTTGTGTCTTATTGCTATTATGGAGTAGAATTTACACATTAAAAAGGAACACAATTAGCTTTCTGCATTTACTGGGTATTACAAGCACAGCCGTGACATCACTGGCAGCCAATTGGAGTGTTTCAGTCATATGCAGAATCTTAAGTCCTTTCAGAAAAGAAAACACATTGAAGACATTATTCTGGTCTGTGTCTGATTTCTCTTGTTTCAGAGACTCCTTCAAGGGCGTAGTAATAAGGCAATAAAAATAAAAGTGTTGATTACTCACTAATGGGCTCTGAAACTGGTTCTTGGATATGTGGCATAAACTACGCAAGGAAATAAATAGAGAATGAACCAGAGATTTAATCCTCCAAATGTGGTGTTTCTAAAAACTAAAAGGAGGCACAGGAGTATTTTGATTATGCTCCTTTTTGCACCACAAATGCAACAGCTGGAGGGTGAAACTCATAACCATGTTATATGGACTGGAAAAGCTGTTTCAGCGACATCTGATAGTTTTGGGGTATCCACTGAATATCAGCATTTTGCAAATATTGGATATCTTTATGTTGATTCCTTTTCATCTGCTTAACAAAACAAGTCAGAACTATTTAAAATTTTAGATAAGAGCTCAATTCTCCCCTCTTTTGCATCTTGAGTAGACATTTAGAAAGCAAGTGTGATAAACTAACAATTTTTTGACACTCATTTTGAGTGGATGCTCAAGATCAAAACAGGTGTAACTCATTAAAGAATTAGGGTCCTTTTGCTGGCAGCCTCAGATTTACTTCTGGCAGAGAAATGCTTTTACATAAGGCCTTATTTCACCAATGTGATTATATCTCCTCATCCAGCACTAATTTTCCTGTTATCACTTCTGCCTACATTCTTTGTGCAGTTTATTCATCTGTAAAAAGCTGTAGAATTAAGCAATCTTGTTATGTAGTTAAAATTATAAGTGGAAAGGAGGTGACATTTAAGTTGGAAGTCGAAGACAAGGAAGGCAAGGAATGGTGGAAGCTGTGAAGAAAAGATGTCTTTCTGAAAAAGGGCACATTTGTGTCATCTGCTTGGAGTAACAGGGTGATAAGTGCTACATAGTGCTTGAAAAGCAACAGTGCTTTGAACTAGATCCTAAAATGAATAGAGGGTCCTTGGTGGCTGACACAGAAACAGTAAATTTCTGCCTAGTGGTTTCTGTGTGGTGGAATAGATGAGCTGGCAAGCGTAGAGGAAATGCAAATGGACTGAAATCAGGATTTTACTGATGTGGTAAATCCAAAGTGTCTGACCTCCTTGTGAACAATATAAGGCTCTGTTCTTAGGTGTGCTTGATTTTTCATATGTGGGGAAATATGATAGGGAATATTTCAGGTTATTGTGTGTAAAAAAGGAAAGCGTAAGAGCGTCATTCTCCTGTATGACATTGAAGTCAATGAACTCTGCGCTGTTTATGTACAACTGACATGGGAAAGATTGAGCCCTCCCTTTGGAGAGCCAGAATAATGACTGCTTTTCCTAGAAGTTGTAGCAAAGATCATTGCCTCTGCTTTTTTCTTGCATGTTCTTTGTCTAGTTTTAGCAGCCTAACCTTGGCCTGGCAAATCTCTTCGCTAATGTGTAGAGAATGATGCAGATAGTTGTTCTGTGATACCACATGGGATACAAAGTTCATTTGCTTTGTCCATTTGCCCAGTGGAAAAGGGGCAGGTTGGGCTGCAGTGAGTTTCAGTGCTGTTTGACCTGGCAGGTATGCAGGTAAAAGCTGTGGACTACCCTCTTACACCTCTTTGTGCTGTCATTCATCCCCCTCTAAGTGGAGATTTTAAAAATCAATGCTTAAGGGTATATTGCTGTGTTCTGCTGCCACGTGGAGGCTGAGAAAGGGACTGGCAGTGAAGAAAATAATTTTCCCCATCTTTCCTTACCAGCAAATTCATTTTCAGATAGATCTTATTTCATTATATTTGAATTTACTTGCTTCCATGGTTTAAGTCAAATATTCAGACAAGTAAGAAATGCTTCTGTGTTCCATGATTTGCTTTTGTATTGGTATTTGCTTCCTGTTTCAAAGATGTTGTAGGCATTTTGGATATTTTGTAGGTTTTTTGGGGTTTTTTTTTTGGTTGGTTTTTTTTTTTCAAAGCAGGATTATTTCATTAGCAGTATGGAAATCAGATGGGTTACAGTGACTTGTAAAACCGGGTGAGTTTGTTTGTGGGGAGGTACATGTGGAAAAGCTGCTTCTTTTGAGATTGTCTGCCAGTTCAATATCTGGGAAATGGAAATGAGGGCAGTTATGAGTTTCCGTGTACATGTGCGAGTGTGGTTGTGTTTTTGCTTAGGTCTAACATCTTGCTTCTCAGTTCGTGGGAGTCAGCAAAATGCTTCTGCCCCTTGCCACAGGCTCTCCCCACAACCTTCCTCATCCTCTTCCTCTTTCCTAGACCCTCCCTTCTGCAGAGCAGAAACGCCTTTACCTGCGGGCAGGGCACTCCTGGAACATTGCCCAGGGTGAGGTGCTCTGCAGGGTCAGGATGGCTTTGGGGAGAGCCAAGGGAAGCTGACTGCACTTGGCCCAGGCTGGACATGTGCAGCAGGGTGTTCAGGCCAGTCCCCTTGTGTGTGACAGGTGGCCACCCTCCTGCCATTGCAGTGGGGTGGGTTTTGAATCAGAACTGAGGGGTCCTCAGAGGTCTAGCTCTTACACTGCCACCCAGAGCAGCTGGGAAGGTGCTTCATGGCAGGGGGAACCAAGAAGGCCCTTTCTCTCCCTGGATAAAGTAATTTTTTAAGACAAGATTATTCCCGGGACATGAGTGCCTGAATGTGTATAAGAGACAGTGGCTTGGAGTAATTGTGAACTGCACCCTCCAGAGGGGTGAATTTCTTTGGTTGGTGGTCCCCAAAAAATGGCACATCTGAGGTGTGAGCAGAGGGAATTTAAAGAAAGTGAGGTGCATTCTTTCTTGGTCATTTAACAGAAATGTACTTTGAGGGATGGGCCACAGCTGAGAGCCACATCCAGAAGATGCTATGCATGTAGGTTTTGATTTTGGGGGTTCCATTTTGAAAGACACAGGCCACTCCTTAGCTCTAGAGGAAAAGAGGCTGAGGCAGAGGTGCAGTTGAGCTTCCTGTGTAGAGAGAGAAAGCTGCTATGGATATCACTGCTTGCAAGCTTCTATCCCAGTTGAATCCTGGAAAAATGCTGTTGGAAGAAATGTTTTAAGCAGCTGGAATTTTACAATGTGCAGTTCTTGGTGCCTGCATTTGTCCTGTGTAGCAAGTGACATCAAGCACACTTACTTTGAAAGGCATGCTGTGCTACAAGCATAAATGAGGAAAAAATATCTTCTCATGTAATACCAATTCAATTCACCTATCTTAATGGGGACAGTAACAATAATGCTATAAAACTGATGAGTCCATATCATTAACTTAAGAGGAAATGAAGCAACACAATGATATAATTGTTATTGATTTAGAGGTAGTTAAGTTTCTTTAAATATTTCTTTAAATATTTTCAAATTATTAAAAATATTTTAAAATGTTAACATATTAATAAAATTAAATCTGGGTGACAGTAATTGACAGCTTGTGGAGGATATCCAGATTTATTTGGAGACAGCACCACTGGAATGGCATTCTTAACAGCCCTAAAGTTACAACTATGTTCATGTGTGGTGTGAATGCATGTGTTTGCATTTCTGGGGAGAGATTACATATAAAATAAAAGTAGAATTCTTTCTGAAATATTTGAAGGGAATATTCTTCTTAAGTTTAACAGGTAATGATTACAGACTGAGGGTTTTTTTTTATTCCCTTGTGTGTTTTATGTTGTGGAATGATCTGCCTTACTGAAGCTTTTTGTGATTTAGGAAATGTTGATCTTTGTTCTAATGGCTGCAACAGATGTTTTGAAATGCAGGAAGGTCCCAGGAGATGGCAGTGTACAATAGCACAATTCAAAATACTTGTTGGAAACTGAAAGCATTTCACAATTAAAATCGAGTTATTATTTGTATAATTTTATTATTTTTAGTATTAGTATTGGTATTATTTCTTTCAAAAAGTTTATCAAAGAACTGGCAGCCTGCTTTAGTAGATAAATTTTCATGTGTTATCTTTCATACAGTGAACCATCATTGAATATTAGCTGAACCACTGGATGGTAAGATAAAGTTTGCCTTGTTCAGCATTTTTATGTGCATTCATTAATAGGTTGTGATCTGCAATAGTTTGTAACCTGTATTTGTGGTTAGGATAGCTGATGATTCAGCTTCTTTTAGATTTTTACTGTAACACTGCACATGGTTTCTCTGCATTGTCCACTATTGCAGTTTAAACTCTGAGAGTAACTTAATTTAACACATTTTTAATAGCTATCCTACTGCTTAGGTATACAAGGTGTCTCAATTTTAGTAATTTATTTTATGAAATAAATAAGTCTTTTATTATTTTCATCAAGAAGGACATATCTGTTGAAATTGAGAAAACCTTGTCTCAATTCCAGCTTTGGATCTTTCTAATTCTTTTTGAAAATATAGCTTGGCAGTAATTTTTTTTTTTTTTGTAACATTTGTTTATGACTGTTGAAGATTGTTGGGAGGAAAATAAATTTATCTTTAGCAAAATTTCATTAGATAGTCATCAGGAAAAGAAGATATAAATAAAATTAATTATGTACTTTAGGATATGGAAAGGGTCAAATTTATCTTCTCTTTAAAATGTCAAAACTGGGTTTACTCTTTCGAGCCAACTTTTGCAATAAAGTCCAGGGGGCAACAAGTGAATTTCATTGTGGATTTTCCTTATTATTTTCCAAGAGTGTTAAAATGTATTTGCTTCCAATGTGGGAGCAATCTGTGGCCAACTTTGGAGGTTAGCTCCAATATACTAAACACCTCTCATATCCTGGAGCCAGGTTTGAGCCCTTTTTTTGAAGTCTGTCAGGGAACAGCATTTGTCATTGCAACGGAGCCTCAAGAAAACGAGGTTATATGGCAAGTTCTGGGTATACCAATGACTTTGTTGTGATTGAGGACTTACATGTCGTAACGGCGGGAGAGATGTGACACACTATATGCGATGAATAGTAAATCTCGAAGTTTATTGAAAGTTTACACATTTTTATATTAGTGTTAATGAAGTTTATGCATATTGTAAACTCTGAGTTCATTATTGGTTAAAGTACACTATAATTAAATACACTTACTTCTATTTCTTAACAATTATTTTGCTTTTATGTGTACATTTTTTTAATTTCTCTACTTTGAGATAACTACATTTTCTGGCAAGTAATTTTCTCCCCCGTCTTCCCGTTTTAGAAAAAGTCACTGTGACCTTCGTCAGTAATTAAGCACCAGTTACTCAGTTCTCAACTTGTTTCTCTTACCCTTATCTATCAGTATCACATCAAAATGTCTTTTCTCAACTAACCAATAATCTAAAAAACTCTCTACACTTACAAAAAGCTGAAATTGAATAAAAATGTGAAGTTCTATTTATTATTTCTCTTGCAGTAGCTGGTGTCTGTGAAGATGTGTTTTTGATCTGGAAGGAGCTGGAGGAAGCCAGGAGTACAGTGAGACAAGTTCAGGAAATGTTATCAGAATCTGACCAGTCTGCTTCTCAAGATGGTATCATTTATGTTTCTGTCATAAGAAATACAGCTACCATTGTATTAATGATCAACATCTTTTTTCAACAGTTTTGATTGCACATCAGTTTGGGGATGATTTTCTCCAAAATGTCTGTATGCTGGGTATAGCACCTATGTGTCTATATAGCACTGTAATAGTTATCTAAACTTAGGATTGCTTAAAACTTTCCAGTACAAATCTCTGTTTACTATGGTTTAAGCTTGCTAAAGTTTAGCAGCTCAGGCTGAAACACGCCATGTTTAGTTTACCAGTGACTAGGTTTAGAAGTTACCTGGATTTTAGGATATGGAAATTATTTGGGGGGTTTTTTGTGATCTCTTCCTGTCTGCCTGAACCAGTAAATCTTCCATTTTTTCTACACAGTGCTGGTGAAATACCTTATCCCTCTCCTATCACAGTCTTCTTGGGATAGCCTCCAACCTGGTAGCTAGTTCATTCCACATAAAGGGAAGAGCAGAGGGGTTGCGTTTTTGTCAAGGGCAGAGATCTGAAAACGATTCAGAATAAGCACTCTGACAACTCCTGTCTTAAGAAACATAGAGGAACACCTACATTTGTTCATCCAACCCATAGTTTCTGCCATTGTGTCTGGCCTAGAACATGACTCATTTGTTGTTCTGTGCCTACTGATTGGATTGAGCCCTGTTGGAGACAGAAGCGTAGCTGGTTTCCGAAGTTCTGTTCTGGAAGGCTTTAACAAGGGACGGTGAGAAGCTACTCAGTCCTGCAAAAATGGAGATGCTCTATGTAAAGCATGTGGAAGAACGAAAACAACAGTTTTCTTTTCAAAACTGTGTGAGCACATTTGTGACACTTGTTCTAAGGACCACAAGCAATCATAAAGCAAAGTTTTCCACATGAACAGGCTCTGATTGTGCACCTGCCCTGATGTTGGCTGATCTCTGTGTGTGTAAGGACAGTAGATGCCTCCATATTTACAGGCTCAGGATCTCTCTAGTGTGGTCACTGTAGCTGCATCTAAACTGAGTAGACATTTATACCACTTTGTCTACCAAAATTAAAATGTAACAAAATAAATTCACCCTGCTATGGGACCCACTGCCTTGTCATTTGGTCTAGGAGTGGTTTACTGGGATAGTGATGAGTCAATGGAGAATCCTGAATCCTATTATTTTATTTATGTTATCTGTATACTGAACTGGTGTCCAGAGTTGTACAGGTCCCTACCTTAAGATAGTCCTTAGAAAATGTGTGAAACAATATGACATTGTAGTTTGCCTTTTACTTTAAATAGCCATCTCTAAACAGATTAATGTTATGGTCATGACTGTATTTTCAATTATACCTTCTGTTGTTTCATTTTCTCAAATTAATCTCCTTGAAGTTAGACATCTTATTCAGGATTACTTTCTGGCATTTTGTAATTCAGCTACTAAGAAATTTTGTTTTGTATGTTGATCCTCTCACTATTTATTGTCTTTGCTTCCTGTCTTCTGGTGGTTTTTTTTTTTTCCAATTACAAAGAAATTTGTTGCAGTGAGTTTTCTGATAAGAAAAAACCCTACAGCCAAGGTACAGACTATTAAAAATCACTCAGAAATATCTATTCACTCCAATGCTGTCAGAGCAAGTAGAACAAGTTTGAAGATTTTGATTCCAGTATCAGTCTGTTTTTGAAAATAGCTTATCCAAAATGAACCATGCTATATAGGAGATTTTGTTTATTTATTTTCTTTATTAGCAGGCAAAGGTGATCATCCATTATCAAAACATATAACTGATGAATATTTGACTTCTGAGAAGTGGTTGCAGAAGTATGGCTTGAAAGCTCAGAAGCTCACACTGTATGATGCACTTGCTGATAGTGTTTTTCACCATGTAGATAGGCCTGTTGGCATAAACACTAAACCAGAGGATGAATGTTCACAAACTGATGCTGTGAGTATTGTTCATTTTCCCTCATGTCCTATGAGTTGTTTTTTTTTTTCTTTTAAAGCTTGAAAACTTGGTTGATGGATAAATTGATAATATAGTGTATGGCATCGTTGTTTTGTGCTTTTTGTTAAAATCAGATTATTAATTATTGAGACAGAATAACAATGTCTCAAAGAGCTTTTTGAGAATGACTGCTTTAAGGACTTCTTGCTGGTTCACATACATTCTGAAAGGAAGAATTAGGACTGGCTTCAGAAATGGCTTGGCTTTCTTTGTATTTCTGTGGGGTGGGACAAAGATTTCTTGTTATCTTTAGAGGGTGTGTTAGTCTCAGGTGCTGCAGTGTCCTCTAGTTCCTTAAGAAAATTTGGATTAATCTGTCTTCTATTTGTTTTTCTCAAGCTTTACTATTGACTGTTTGGTAAACTTCTGTTTTTTGCTAGCTGCAAGAATAAAACCACTTTCTATTGAATCTTTTTAGGAGCAAATTCTGTGAAGACCATATCCCATGGTTTATTTCTACTCCTGTTCATGTGCAACAAGCATGTATCTTTGAAGTTTGTTCCCCAAATATTAAAGGCACTGCAAAATAATATGTTTTATTTTCCACATGAAATGTGTTTTTCTTTTCTGTAGGAGACAAAGAGGAAGATAATTCATGCAAGATACTGTGACAAGTTTGTACATACCCTCTGGAAAGATGGATCTGTAGTTCATGTATACATTACTACAGAAAAGTATAAGCAGTATGAAGAGAAAATGAGGACAGCTCTCAGACAAGTGGAAGGAAGGTTTGTGTTCTTACACATAAAATCAGTTTGATCATTTTACATGAGTGTTGAAAAGTTTGACATTTACTGTCATAATAAGTTGGAGTGGTTGGTAAACTGACAGCGGCAGTACTAAGCCAGAAATCTATTTTAAATCAGAATCTTGTGTGTTGGGTTTTTTAGTAGCCATAGAAGAAAACTGATGAAGATTTTGAACTTTTGGTCTCCTTCTGAAACACAGGTGTGAAAGTCAGTCTGCACATTTTTTTAATTACTGCTGAAAGTGCCAAAAAGTATTGGGACTATAAGGTGGCAGACAACTTCAAGAATCATCAATAAAACTTAGTAAACATTCATCTTGTGTACCTAGGATGCCTTGTGACACCAAGAAGCACAGCTTGGCTTGTGCCTGTACTGATGGTGGTTATCTGCCCTTTTGTAATTTTATGTTGAAGACAAGTTTGAACAGTCTAGATCAGAGTCAGTAATGCATATGATCACAAGTTCACGGCTCAAACTAGCTGTGTAATTTACATTTCTTCAGCCATATGGACACTTAGGTTTTGTATGACATCTACAAAATAATAGGTAATCTAAGGAAAACCTATTGTAGAACAGAAAAAAAATAAATTTTGCCTTCTGGTTTGTATATTAGGACAAGATGCCTCATTGAAAAAAGAAGGATGTGAACCTTTATATTATTGGTGAATTTTTCATTTTATTTCTCCTTCCCTGCCAAAAATATAACAATCTGATTACATTTAGCAAGGTCAAACAGAGTTGTGTTATTCCTTCTAGTTTACCTTCATCTTACTGTATTTAGGATAACATTTACATACTGTCAAAGGAAAATTTGAGATAAGCAGTTGTGGTGAGTGTGAATTTTTGAAATTCAAATCAAGATTGCTGTTTTGAATGTTTCATCTGAATGTTAAAAAGTCTTGGTAGACCTCACCAAACACTTTGGATGAAATAACTAATGACAAAATATATATCAGTAGCTAATGTAGCAGTATCCTTATATTTCCATGTTAGAACTTTTCTGAAACCTGTGGAGATGAATATTTTTCCCAGGGCCATGATGTTCCATGTGTTTAAATGTCTCTGTTTCAGTGTAGATAAATATTTTATGACTCTCAAGGGAAATCAGATTTGGACTTGCTGCATCCATTACTGAGGAAATGTTCTCGTGCAGAGCAGTATGTATGCATGTATTTAACTGGCTGGTACATCCCAGTCCTGTTTAAAATGTAAATCAAACTCTGTATTTAAGGCTCAAGGTCCACAAACCATTGAAGCATCTGTGTTATATTAAGGCTCTTTGAAGTGCTTAAGTTCCTTGGAGAAGAGATTCTCAAGTGGTTTCCTGAGAAGGGAGCCACAGTAATATAGGCTTAAATGATTTACTGAGATGAGTCTGGAAAACAGATACAGGGACCATGGTTATACCTATACCACTTGTTACATGTTGCTTCCACGTTGGATTTCCCAGCCCAAATTACCTGATAACTGCCTTTAGAAAGGTGCTGTATTCTTTTCTATTGAAATAAAAAACTAATAAAAAACTAAAAATGCCTTGTGATGTAGGGACAGGGGACTGATTCATCAATGGCTTCTGATAGTGACTACTAACAGGTCCTTTGGGAAAGAGAATAAGAAGTATGGCAGTGACAAAAAGATCCTACCTTTCAGATTCTGATACACAGAGCTCCAAGGATGTTACAGAACAGGTTTTGATTTTTTTTTTCGTCCCCCAGGATTAAGTGGCTTCAACAAGGAAGCAGAGGGCTTTTTGGGAATGTGTTTGAAGATGATCTCTGTATTCTTATTGATACATCACAGTCTATGAAAAACAAGCTGCCACTAGTGAAGGAAAAAATATTTCAGCTAATGCAGGTATGATAAAGGGATGACTCTGAAGGCTGAGGAACATTTTAGAGTAAACTGATCTCTTCTGGATAGTTGTTACTCTATTTTTTCCTTATTTTAAAAAAATTTTTGAAAACAGCAGCTTTATAAAAATATTTAGATTTTTCTTCACGTGCTCATTTTTTAGTTATTTCCCCTCATTTATACAACTATTTGAAAAAAGCAAGGGAAAATATTAAAAATTAAAATTGTTTAAGTCATTCCTTCCCTTAAGCCACCTCACTTCTAAAGAAAATAAAAACAAGCAAACTAAAAAACAAACAACAACAACAACAACAAAAGCCAAACCAAAAACAAGCTATGCAATTAAACCCCTTTTGGTGTTTTCATTTTCACTTTTAAGCAGTGTCATTCAATTCCATTGGCTTGTTGTGATTTGTAATGAGCGTTCTAGATTCACTTTCATGCTTCTACAATAGAGGGTGTAGAATGTTTTGGACTTCCTTGCATTTTACAGTGACTCAGAACTTTGCACAGGGACTGGCAAAGTGCAGGAGTACCTCAAAAGCTATGAGTACTGGGAGACACACCTAAGAAAGGATTGTCTTGTCTAAAATGATGTCACCTAAGCTTAATTAATATTTCAGAGACATGATTAATTTTAAATTTCTTTAGTCCTAAGAGAAGTAACTGAGATGAAAATCCAGTCTGGCATTGATAGCAATCATTGGTAGGACTAAAAAAATTGAAACTATGACAGAGAGGTTTTTGAACTAAGTGCTCAAGTCATAGGATATAGTATTTTGTGGTCCTCTAAGCAGATCAGCACTAGAAATATATTAGATACTGTGCCATAAGGTTTCAGAGGAAGCTGCACAAAAATTATGATGAAAGGGAAGCAAAGAATTCAGGCTCTGAAAGTTTGTACTTGCTTGCACAAATCTTCCCTAACTTATAACTTCTGTCCAAAAGTAGCTTCAGCAAAGTCTTGATTTTCTCCTGCTGTCCTAGTTCTCCTTGCCAGTGCTCTTTATATGATTCTTGTTCTCCTCCTCTAAATGATATCTTACTTTCTGATTTCAATTTCCTCTGGGAAGCAGTGATAATCTCTTTCTTACACCACTGATCATATCCGGTTTCATCTCTCTCCTTCATGCCCTCCTACACATTTGCTGTTTAAATTGTTAGAGAAATATGAGTATATGGAGACTTACTTTGGGAATTTCAAGCAATCTTAATAGTTGCAAGCAATAAATGTCTCTGGCTTTTTATGTCTCTCTGGACACCATATCTTTTAATATTATTACAATAATCATATTAAAATATAAATATATTTTAAACATAATTTATATAATAATAATAAAATAGAAACATATTTTAATATGTTATAATTTATTGCAATAATATCATTACTTGTGTAATAATTAAAATAATTGCCATTACTCAGTATTTCAGGATACAAGTATTCTTTCTTTTAATAGTAGGTAAAATTCAGATGCTGTCTCTTGCAGGAGCAACTGAGACACAAGAAGAGATTTAACTTTGTGAAATTTAGTGCCCAAGCAGTGGCATGGCAAGAGAAACTTGTTGAAGTGAATGAGAAAAATTTGCAAGATGCTTGGCTTTGGATAAAAGGGCTTGAGGTAATATGGCAGCTAACTATTACAAAGAGTGTTTGTTTAAAGTTGTGTATGTTTCTCCACTTTCTGTATGGCTGGGGTGATTTTGCATAGATGTCTTTGACTTGAGTAAACTGACAATATAGATGATGGATAAAATTAAGAAGATCTGAATACAATATGTTTGTCAGATATATAATAATCCTTTAACAATGGGCCTGTTTAGGAAATCACATTAATTCAACTTGCAGCCTGCTATGTTTAGTAGCCAAAATGTGAGCATTGGCCCATTTGAATTCTGTAGGAATCCTGTAATCACTCAGAGCCTGCGTTTAAATTTGTCATTCTTGCTGCAGGGCTGCTGCATGGGTGAGAGGTATTGCTGGCTAACTTACTGCTCAGAGGTGGTACAGGAGACCAAAACCAGCAAACTGGAGAAGCATTTCTAGTCCCTTTTGATGGATAGACAGCTAACTTTAGGTGCCATAGAAACATGAGAACAAACATACTCAGATCAAACATCTACCCAGTATTCTCTGTCTGACAGTGGCCAAAATCTGTTTTTCAAAACAAAGCAGAACTGCTTGTAGTCAGTCACAGTCATCCACCAGATTGTAACTATCAGCAGGTTTAGGACCACTTAATGTGTAAAATGTGGACAGCAATGTTATGAACACAGGACTAAAAATCAGTCATGCAAAGGTATAGATACATCCCACATTATGTTTTCTAGCACAAACCCCCATGTTCATGTAATAAAACTCCTCAGCATTATGACATCTCTTCTTCAGCCTTAATATGAAATTCCTGGGGATGAGGGAATTGAGGAAGCAACATAATACCTCTGAGACTACAAAGCAAGATCAATAACTTGGTATTCTCAGAAAACACTAACAGACTTTGTTGCTACAGCTAACTTTTTTGTGCTAAAATATAAATGATACTTACATTAATGTGTGAAAGGGGTAGATGGAAGAGAGTCTGGAAAAATATGTTTGGAAAACCAAGAACTCCTTTACCAGTTTTGGAGAAATAAAATTGTGCAACTCTTTTGAGCAACTTTTGAACTGTTTGATTAAGTAAAATATGTGTTTCAAGGGAGTGCGATGAGTTGGCAAGCAGGGGCATCAGTGGTAAAAACGAAGAGAATGCGTCTTTTTTCCTACATCTTCCTGTCTGTTTATAGTCTTTTAGTGATTGCTTTTGCTTGTACAGCTCAGATTGCTGCTGCCAGCATTTTGCTTCTGTGTGTTTGCATAAGCACTGAATACCAATCTGGTACCAATTTATTTTACATTGACACTTGCTTAGCTTTTGTTAGCTACATGACATAAATGTTTTCACCATTTTATTAGTCATTTTGGTTCTGTATTATCCCTTGAATCAGTACACTGTCATTATGAATTTAAGAGCAGAGGCAAAGAATTGTATTTATAGCTGTTTCTTGGTCTTTTTCTCTTTGTTTTCTTAGGTTGGAAGTTCCACAAATACACTCAAAGCTCTCCAGACTGCTCTTGCTGATACTGACACTCAGGCTATTTATCTCTTGACTGATGGGAGACCTGACCAGGTATTTCAAAATGAGAAAAACAGAAAATGCAGAAAAGAGGTGTCAGCAGTTGGAATTATGAGATGAATGTCATACCTGTAGTGCTGAGTCTTGTGGAGTCTCTTGGATGTTTATTGGCATTGTTTCACAGTTTTTCTAGCTAAGAGCATAAATTAATACTTTACCAAAGAATAATTTGGCTTCATGTACAACTCATATTCCTATTTTTAATATTTTTATCAAGTTCAAAATTAGGGAATAAGTAATTTCTTTTTAGCTTGTTAATAATGTCTTTTATACCTTTTTAACAGTTAAATAAAGAAAATGGTTGATGTTGCTTTTAAGTATTAAAGTTCAACCAACGCAAGTATTATATTGCAAACATAACTTAATTTGTCAAGATTTTTGAGTATTTTGAACAACTGAAATGTTATCTGAATTTAGAGAACTGAGTCAATAATTTTTTTCTACCAGATCCTTCATCATTTTTGGAGATGGTAGATCTACTTTTTCACCTAGTTTTTATTTCGTTATGGGAGGAGGAAACTAGCTTTCCTATTTTCTCAGCCTCTACTTTGTTTCCTGGTATTGAAACAACTTTTCTTTGAACTAATTTGATTTCTTAAAAGGATCCACACTCATATACTTCCAAAAATATTTTTATATATATCCAGTGATGCTAAAAACTAATGTGGTAGTTTAATTTCCTAAATGTTAGTAATTTATTTTAAAACTTCAGAAACAAGGAGTACTGAGTATATTACAATTTACATCATGTGCCTTAATGCACTTATCAGTCTTTTAAACTCAGTTTTAAATTAGCTCATTTAGCTAATTTCTAATTGAAATAGCAATCTGTATAAAGTGGATGCTTTTAACTGATCTATATCTATCTCTGAGCAACAGAACAACTGATTAAATTGTTAGAAATTCTCCATGCTTTGATGAATATGTTTCTAGATCCACATTTTTAACATAAAGTTTTTTTTGATTTTCAGCCCCCCCAGATAATTTTGGCTGAAGTCCAACTTCACTGTAAAATTCCCATCCATACTGTATCCTTCAATTGTGATGATATAGAAGCCAATAAATTTTTGTATGATCTATCTACAACAACAGAGGGACGGTTTCATTATTACAACATTTATTTGAGTGATCCTGATACTCCAGAGTTTATTTTTGTGAGTATCTGAAAATCAATATATTTGCTGCTTCATGCTACTTTGGAAAGCCACGTGACTTGCACTATTGTGATTTCATATTACAATAGATTACTAAAAAAAGAGAGTTAATTCTAGTCAGATTTGACATGATATGAAAGCAATAATATGATTGTTTTGCTTGTAAAATTTTTCTAGACAACAACAAAAAAAGGCTAAATATAATGCAAATCACATTTGTAGTGCTACTGTTGCAAACACATTCTCCCTCTCCTGATGCCCCCCTCTTGAAAACTAAAACGTAAAAGTAAAACATGTAGACCAAATCAGCTCTGGAGGGAACACATGATCTCCGCTGTTTCAGAAATAAGTTACTGTTTAAAATGAAAGCATGGTTTGTATCCTGTTAATAAATGAGAGAATGCAGAGCTGAATTTGAATGATAATGATTCTATGGATTTTTGTTACAAGTTTGTTCTACAGTAGCTGCTTGGGAGAGATCTATAAGAAGTAAGATGACTAGAATAGCAATCATCTATCAAATGTGACTAAGCAGCTCAACAATCCCCAACAGGACATTTCTGAATAGACTAACAGAAACACCCATTTGAAACATATTCTTGCTTTTAATTAAAATTAACACTCAGTGAATTGATTGCATAGATTTCGGAAATGGTGGTAGTTGAACCATGAGAACAGGACACTACTGGGAAATTTGAACTTTACAGACACCAATTAAAATGAAGATGTGAAAATAATCCAGCTCTTGCAAAATGTCAGTCTACTGGGCAATTTCAGTGATTCTGCTGGTGTGGACTGTGGGACACTGCTCATGTTGGAAAAATGAGGGCCAGAGTCTGTGTTGTACATCTCCAGACTTGGACATGGGAGCCTGTGGTCCTGTGGGAGCTGTACAGGGATCATTGTTGGAATTTCCTTCTGTTTCCTCCTCTAGCCTAAATGATTCTTAGTCAGTTCCAGTGTTCACTTGAAGAGTATGTTTTTTGCTTCCCTGGGCCTGGGACAGTATGTGATACAGCTGAGATCTGTAGAATAACAGGCTACACCTTGTAATGTACATATCTTGCATTGTATTTGATTTATTTGCTCATTTTCTTGCTTGCTTGAAATGAGTGGAACTAGTGACCTCATTACCTCATTACCTGAAATACAGCTGTTCATATCTCAAGGGGAACTGGCTAGTTAGGGAATGCTTGCCATTTTCCTAGAAAGGAAGAATAATTTGAAAGGCTATAATACCAAGCACAAGAGCCTACCTGAAAAAGTATACAAAATTTGGAAGCTGCCCTGAATCATTGTTCAGAATTATTATCAGAACTTGCATCATTTCAGTTCAGAAATGAAACATATTTTGGAGTAATTGTACTAAAACATTTGATTTTCTCTTTGTTAGAATAAAGACATATATCTTTTGAAAAGAGAAATTGATCAAGGAGAGAAAGATCTAGAGAAAGTGAAGACCTTTCATGAGAAAAGTCTGATGATGAATTCTTATAGTGAAGAAAATTATCCAGAGAATAAGTATGTCCTCATTGTGCTATTATGTTAATAATAGGTCTGAACTATATCTTACATTTTTCCTTTTTAAAAGACGGTTGTTGCTTTCTTACTCTCAGGGTTTTTTTAACAGTCAAAGTAATGGAAAAGAAAAATCTGGAAAAATTAACTAATTCTGTGATGCCTGAAACAAAATTATCTCAAATATACCAATAGTCTCAACATATTACAAATAATTAAAGCGAAGAGGGGAAATTATTTTTTTGTCTCCAACACATGGTAAAATTGGTCCCTCTGACCTAGAGAATTCATGAAAAATTATTGTCATCTATGTAGAGCTGGCCTGATACCTCATGACTAAATGGCTGCTCATTGGAATATGCTGACTGAAACATGAATTATGTACAAATATAGTTGTGTATTTATTTGTGCAGTGATACTAAAAGCATTAAAAATGCATTAAAAGAAATTAGATTTCTAAGACAGAAATCTATTTAAAACAGTAAAAGAATGAAAATAAAAATTATTACAAGTGGACAGTGATGTGTTATGATTTCATGTATGAAAGAGAAGGTAGGATGTCCAGTATGAAAATATTTTTAAGTGCTTATTTCAGAATTTGCATATTTTATGTTTTATTAATGCTGGGACATAAATATATGTGTGTGTATATATATATGTGCATATGTATGTATGTGGCAGATATTCCCTTTGCTGATGGTAGTTACTTAGCCCTGGGACTCAAAGTAGCTATTAGAGAGCATTCTGTTCTTATTCCAAATACATGGGTGTTATCTTAAAAGTAATGAACATATCTTAAACTAAAAAATTACATTTAAAAAATAAAAAAATCTAAGAATATTTTAACCTGCTTTGAACTCTCCTTTGAAATGCATATTAGTATAACAGAAAATATTTTGCACTGTTCAAAGCATTTGAAATCAGTGTTTAAATTGCCAGAAAGCTTCAGCTTAGTGTTATTTAAACTGGTGTTATATATTTGCAGTAATTTCTTTTTGTCACTTACAAGCTGTAATCACAAGCAGACACACACTGTGTCCCTGTTTCTAAACACATTAAAGAGCTGAGTACTTCTCTTAGGAGTAGACCGTGCTGTGCTTCAGGAGAACCATCAGTGCCATCACACGAGCAAACCAGGCAAAGCACTGCTGCCAGTCCAGCCCAAAGAAAGAAAGCATTATATGCAGGTGAGACTCATATGAGCTGTAATTCTCAGCAGAATTCATTCACTAGCTTGAAAAGATTCTGTTGCAAATAGCAAAAATCATCCCTTGTTTTGGGAACAAATTAATAGTTTGCTGACTTAAGTAATCATCATTTTGAAAATGCAAACTTCTCTTCATCTGTACTTCTCAGCCATCCTACTTATTTGGTGCAAACAGACAAATGTCTTCTCATTTGTGCTTTGTCATAGGCACTGCCATGAAAAAGTAGCTATTTTAGCAGAATGTTTTGAAAGCTCTGTAAACAGTTTTTTAACAGTAGATATTAAACCCTAATCTCTTTTTATTCTAAGTACATAATTGGCAAGAATGAAGAGGTGATCTATATTGTACCAATTACAGAATTATTTACACTAATGTTTCCCCTTACTACACCCATAATACTACATTTCTCCTGGAAGTGTTCTTTGTAGGCAGTCTGAAACGAAATTTACCCAGCTAAAGTAAAATAAACCCTCATCTTTGGGGAAAATACAAAGTACAACTTAGCGTTGAAGTAGTTTTCTGCTTGATGTATTGTGTAGGCAGTCCCTTAAAAACTGAATACCAAAGAGGAACTCAAAAATCTCAGGCATGTATTTGAGCAGTAAGTTAGCTCTTCCTTTCTTTCTCTTTCAACAACTACAGATCCAACAAAGTCAAGTCTGCTGCAATTCCTGAACAGTGGTGTGAAATTTAGGGAAGAAAGCCCAGAGGAAGGAGTGTCTCCAGAGGAAAAGAGTCTTTCTGTCAAAAAGAGTGTGAAATGTACAACCATTTTCAAAGGAAAGTTGACAGAACAAGAAGCTCTGACTGGGGAAGATGGTAAGGTTTCTCCCATTACATTTGTAACTAATGGTGCCTCATTTGAGGCAAAGCTGTGCAGATCTGCAGTACAAAGAAATGAAACTCAACAGAGATACAGAGTTGGACATGAAGTTGGGTATTGTGGCAGTGTCCTTACAGCTGTGGCCAGACTCCTGCCAGTTCTCAAACTAGCTGTTTACAACTGGGTTTTCAATGGGGCTTAGAAATACATCCAGATAGTATTAATTTCTTTCAGTAATTAGTCCAAGTCTGAATTTTATCATGCATCTTCTAAGTAAATCTAAAACCTTACCTATGACAGTTGAAGATGTTTGACTTTTTACATTTCAGCATCTTATGTTTAGTTTTTTATATATCTTTTATAGAGATTTTCATAGTGGTGTACCTTAAATTAGCTACTCCTGGCCATCTCATTAGTGGTAGTACTTGGTGTTACATCTTGACTTGGGAAATAAGCTGGTTAATCTTTGGATTTGGTCAAAAATAAATAAACTGAAACAAATTCCAGTTTAAAAAACAAATTGCCTTCCTATTTTATAAATTTCTTCTCTGGCTGATTAGGGCTCATGAGGCATATAGTAGCACTGTTACTATTGATCATGCACCAGGAAGGCGAGGAAACTAAAACTAATTTTCACTGATTAATTTAGCAGCTGAAATGTTGTACAGTTGTGCATGATGCTGCTTGTAGGCTCAATTAAAAAAATGATGCTATTATATGGCAACTAATTTAGGCATACTTTTGTGTGCACAAAACCTCTGAGATAACAAAATGCAAATGTTTTCTCTTAGATCTGGAAATGCAGACTGTGAAAGGGGCATCTGAAAGGTATGTGTGTGCATATATAAAGGCACAACAAAATTTACAGTTTACATATTTTCTTCAGTCATTTCAAGCCTTTCAAATGTGCTTTACCTTGAGCTACATGTCACAGTCTCTCTTTTCTAGCTCTCTAGATGTCTCTTCAGCTCTTTGGTTAAAGACCCATGGCTTGGCTGCTAGGCGACTCACCATCATGGATGCCATAGCTCCTACAACTGTCCTTCACAGTACAAAATACATCCCAGTTCTGGACAAGCATGTAGTTTCTAAAGTATTTGATAAGGTAAAATTCCTATACTGTTTGAAAGCTAGAACAAAATTTGACAGTGATTTCAAAAGGTTTTTTGAAATGTCATAATAACATTTTCTGGTATTGTAGATTGTTGATGTACCCTAAATTTGTCATGCATATCTGAATGTTCATTCATGCATCAGTAAGAAGATAAAACTGATAGTTAGTAGTATGTCTTGCATGCTTTACCCTTAAGTTCTTTCACAGTTACCAGCTGATGTCAGTGTGCAGCCATTGGGTGTTTGGCAATTTCTTGAGCATTGCATCCTCCACTAATATTTATTAATTCACTGGAGGATGTCTATTATTCCATAAAATCATCTGGAAAAGGGTACTGGTGCACACTTTGTGGATTTGTGCCTTCTCAACTTTTACATGGAACTGCTAAGATATTTTGAAAAGTATTGTCATTCAGGAATTAAAATTAAATTTTGAGAGCTGTAAGGCAGTTGTAAGATTATGTAAAATTGTGGGGGAATTTTGTGTCATAAAGTTTAAATTGCTATTCCACTTACAGGAAATCCATTTCATGGCAAATTCCTCTAATTTTTCTTGTGTGATGCATCCTGCCAAATGATGCAGGATGCATCACACATGAAAAATTAGAGGAATTTGCCATGAATATGCTGCAACTCATTTCAATTAATACAAACTATTTCTTTAAACAATGCTCAAGGAAAAGCTAAGTGTTTTTTAAAATAATAAAGAAAGAAAAAGGGATTTGTAATAAAATGTAGTATAGAACTAAGTAAAAGATTTATACCAAATGTACACAATTTTACATTTTAAAGTATTCATGCTTGTTTTTTAAATTTAGGAGTGGGAATTTTTGCTAAAACATGCAGACTGTAGAAGAAAAACCAGTTCCTCTCTTTGGTAAAACCAGTTCCTCTCTTTTGGTAAAACCAAGTCAAAATCAAGATCTGTAAGGATTTTTTTTAAAGTGTGATTTTTTAAAAATAGAATTAAAATATGTCTTTTTATATAAGAACATTTTAAGGTACATTTTAACATTTCAGATGTAAAATAGCCATTTTTTCAAAAGAATTCAAAGAATTCAGACATTTAATAGTTACAAAACTGTGCAAAACAATCTACCATAAATGTCAAACAAAGACATTGGGAATTGCATAAAACTCTTACATCTCCTTTGTGAGCAGTCACTTCTTTTTCCATCTTCTTCTGAATATATCTGAAAGGTCCTCTTTCTTCCATGTTTCTCAATGAAAAGCCCTTTGAGTCCTTTACAGACAACCATGGCAAAAAATAAAGCAGTCTGTAAAACAGTCTGTCTTTGAAAGTAGCCTAAATTGTGATTCAGCAAGTGCTGTGTACAAGTAGTTTTTAATAGCAATTAATAGGAACTCCTGGTAGTCTAGTTCAGGACTGAATTAAGTTCAGTGTTATTTGAATTGACAGGTGCTGTACAGAATCCGAACAGTGATCCATGGGCTTTCTTTAGATTCAGGGATGTAAAGGCAAAATAATAATTTTTGTAATTTCTTCATACCTACTAATCTCCATTAGTTGTAATAAGACACTCAGTTTCTCAGGCAGTGGAGAATTATTTTTCTATGTGTAAAGGAATGGGTTTTTCTGGATCTGAAGCTGAGTATGGAAAAGAAAAAGAAGGTCAAGGGTTGCACACAAGGTGAAAGCAGTAGAATTTTTGAGCTACAGAACCCACTTGACCTCAAGCTTCAAGCCAGCATATCAAGAAAATAGGGTGAGACTAGACAGTGAGCTTGAATGGGAGACTTTCAGGATCTTGATTATTCCAGTACTTCAGAAGATTCCACTGAAGATAATAAATGTATAGACAATTTTGCATTCTTCCTTCTGAGATCCTGGATTTCTTGGTGTGGAATGCAGACATCCTTGTTTGCTTTTCAGGGGATAGTATAATTTTTATTTTTGGCCTTTGCTGGCAGTGATGATGGAATAAGTATGAACAGTTTTCTTATCTTGGAGATGCAGCAAGAAAAAGGTTTCCATGACAACTGTTCATTAACAAAAGTCTGACCTGTTTTCAGTTCTGTGCTATCTGTCAGTTACACCTGAGTTATCTCAAAGAGGTTAATATATTAAACTACCCATCCAGGTTCATATTCAGAAAAAAGTAAAATGGCTTGGGAGCTTGTCCAAATTATGCTATGTTAATTCTGGGGGAAACCTTCCCTGTAGAATCATGTAAATTTATGTTACAGGATGTGGCATCTAAGTACAGGTTTGCAAGTCATGAAGTTTTGACTCAGTGCTTTGCTCAAAAGAATTAGATTCAGCCAACAAAACCATCTTTCTTTGGTCTAAAATAAGAACATTTTTTATATGGTTATTGTGCTTTGGTTTTGTCTTTAGGATTTTGAAATTTGAGGTTTGAAATAAAAGCCATTTTTAAACAAGTGAATTCTTTTAGTGTAAAAGTTAAAGTATTTAATTTAGAAAATGGGAAAACATTTTGGCAATAAAAAAATTTCTGTGTGGTTTCTATCAGCTGAATCTGTAAAATTTCACTTGACTTCGTGAGCAGTCAAATTATTGTTCTCAAATTATTCATAGTATTTCAAGTTTAGTATTTGCTAAGAACACATTCCATTCTGGTTTTTGTCTTCAAAAGTGTAATAATGTGTTCATGCTTGTCTGGTCCTTCTATTCTATACAAAATATTTTATGCATTGTATAAAATATTAATGTTGCAAATTATGCTGTTTGTACTTGAAATTCCTCTCAGAATTTGTCAGGCTATGTAGACGTGGGCTCCTACATGGTGAGGCCCTGCTGAACTTCTACAGTTTGAGTAACATCAAAGAAAACAATCATGGCATTACAGAACTTGAAGGGGTCATCACTTCCCTGCCTGTCAGCTTTCAGACTTCACCTGGAAATGACAAGTAGCCAGACATCACTGCTCAGAATTATGGGCAGAGATTTACCTCATCTGTCTCCAGCAAGATGCTTTCACTGACATGTTCCCATTGTCTTTAGCTTCTAAGTGATTTTAAGATTAATTTCATATTAGGAGCTTTGATGTGGTCTGGCACTGATGTGACACAGATTTATTAATCAGAGAGACACTGTCCTTGAAAAGAGAGGGTCATATAAAGCCACACTGCTGCTCCTAAAAAATGATTTTTGTTGCAATTTGAAATTGATTCAAACACAAGTACGGCATTACTGAAAAATGTTCTCAGCTAAATAATTCTCTTTATTGTTCTATTTCCTGATAGTTTGTCTTATTCCCCCAACAGGGATTTTAGTTTAGTGTAAATTGAACCTCATCCATGTTTTGCTCATCTATATCCTGATCTCAGGCAGGCACTTGGGGAAGATTCCCACTCAATCATATGCGTTGAAGACAGTTAGGGGGAGAGTAACACTCTCTTTCCTCTGCAGTTTCTTCCTTGGATTTTTTTTTGTTTATATTCAGCATCAAGACATTGATATGAAAAACAGCTATTTGTTTACAAACTACTGAATAATTTAAGGGGCTGAAAGATGGTGGGACTTTGGACTGAGAGTTTGGAAGGCATCTTTCCTCCTCTTTAATCATCCATTTCTAACTTTTTCTCTGCCTTTTGAAGATCTACTTGCAGTGGTATTAATTTATTTTTATAATGAAGCTGAGTTATGTAGGTGTTGTATTGGGAGATTTGAAAAATATTAAAGTTCCTGATTCTGATGAACCTGATTAGGTTCCTAAATAGTCCAGACAAGTTTTGGTGACCAATGTCCACCTTGTTTGCTCTTTGGTGATCAGTTTGATGGTGAGAAATACCTCTCTACAGCTTTACTACTCTAATTCCTTGCAAAAGAAAGTCCTCCAGAAAAAGAGCATTAAATACATTTAAATATCTACTCTCACACCTGTATGCTACAATGAGATGCTAGAAAGTATGAGAGTGTTTTAAGGCAGTCAAACATGGAATATGGTCATACACTAGACATACTTGTTTCCTTCTGACTTACATTATTGGAGCGAGTTGTTTGACAGTACTGATTTACTTAGAATTACTTAATAGTTAGGAATCTTAATTTGTAACTTCTTCATAATGAGATTGTTTTATTTTAGAAGAAATGGCTGGAAACTGTGTCTTAATTATGACATTTTTGGTGCTTAGATTTTTCTTTCTGCAGCTTCCAGTGTTCCTTCTGGCTGTTCTGAGCCTTGGCATTCAGTCATTCATAAATTTGTATGATAAATGATATCTGTGTCTTTTATTATATGATAGATGTTACCATTGGCCCATGTTAGCAGTGACAAGAAGGAGATTGCACTAATTAATCCTTGGGCAGTGAATCTTGATGCCTATAAAAAGAAGCTGGAACAAGCAATTATATCCTATGAGAGGCAAGTCTACTCACCAGAAATTTATTATGGTTGCAGTCATATTTTTTTCTCAGGTACTCAGTATTTCCTCACACATACTTTGCTCAATATTGATAATTCTGCATGTTGACACACTTTAATCCACCATCAACATTTAGGAGAAATTTTATTTTCTTTAAAAAGATTAAAGCAGAATGTAAAAACAGATAATAGGCAAGGAGATAAATAACAACATGTTGTTCATATTATGTTTTTTCAGTAACAAAAGCAAAATTCTTTTACTTTTTGGGAGCAAACCTGAAACCAGTCATCCCTCAGGAGGAATTTGGCCATAAACATACATTGCTAGCCAGACTTGTAACTTAAAACTAAGCTCCTATATAAACAGGCTGATACTTTAATTAAGCACCTGTTTTTTGCTGCCAGCTCTCTATCACCCAGCTATGCATGCAAAAATATAACTGAGACACCAGTAAGAAACTGACAATTTAGATTTGGTGAATTTTTTTTGAGAGGCATATATATGTATTGTACTTTTAAATTAAGTGTTAGTAAAAACACAACAGAAGTAAAGAGGAAAAGGCATTAGATCTCCAAAGTACTTGTTTCTATGATCTAACTTTGTGCAATTTTTAAAAAAATAATGCAGTTGACTAAAGGGTAATTCAGTAATCATATGAGAGCTTTGACTTGAATTATTTTAATAAATATTTTTAGGCTGTATTCTAACAACATTTACAAATGTAATTATTTTATATGAGCAAAACCCCCTTGATGACAAGTGTTTAGTCCTTGGTTTTTGATTAATTCCACAGGGCATCTTTAAGGTTTGAGATTATTTTCCTTGTTAGCTATATGATCTTACCAGTTCTTTCTAAAGCATGTTATCGCTTTCTTTTTCAATCCTATTATCCTAGATGGATCTTTTGTGATAAAATCAAGAAATTTGATTTGGAAATGCTCTTGATATGTCTAGTATTAATGGAGTTCTGTGATTAAAAGTCTCCTGTTTTCTTTTTCTGTCACTGAGAGAACACTCTTGTTATCAGGCTGATAAAGAATTAATAGAAATTGATTTGTCACTCATTTTAATAGAAGGTTCAAGTTTATTTGTGATGGTGAATTCTGAAAAAAATTCAAATTTTTCATTGCTGTGCCATACTATTGAATGTTTTACATTTACTGACTTTGATTTTAAGGCAAAGAAAATAGTTTTCTGGTTAAACTCTGATAGCATTGCCACAGTCTCCCTAAGACTTTGATGATAAGGATTACTGTTTACTTCTGTTGACCAACAGAGATCAATGAATCAGTGTATTTACAATAGTAGGATTGAGTTCCTACTTCCATGAAAAAGAGGTATAGAAGACAAATCTACCTGAAGATCCTTATAATTGGCAAAAAATGCAAAAAAAAAAAACCTCTTTGCTTTTTTTCTACCTGTAAAACAGCAAGCCAATTTCTATAACCAACCAGTTTTAATTTTCAACTATTTCATAAATATACCTTGTTTTCAAAAACGTATAGATGATATGGAGTAATACTAAATTTTTTTTAATCTAGATGTCACAGCCCTTTTCTGGTAACTGAATTTCCAAAAGCTGCATTTCAGCTTTGTAAATAGTGGTTGGTCAGAAATTTATTCTGACATATGTAGATGAAAAAATACATCACAGCATCCAGGTTTCAAGCACAGAAACAAACATGCCAGTATTTTCCCCATATGCAGCTTGAGTTTAGCAACAGATTTAGAGGGAGAAAAGTGGCAAGGGCAGAATTTTTGTGGTCTGACAAAGAGAATATACAGTATTAAAGGAGAAAAACACTGAAAGCTTCATAATGTGTATGATTTTATAGAGCCAGAAGCTTTTATAATCAACTGTTATGGGTGTGCAGATTTAGAAGGATGAAATAGGCATTGAAGCATGCTGAGACTGTATATTGGGAATGAACTAAGTATTCTTAAAATGCTGGGATTTAGTTTCTGGTAGATAAAATGAATCATCAAGAATTTAGTATTCAGAATCTATTGTTAATGTGCTTTTTTTTTTTTTTTGTATGTGCACCAGTAAATCTGGCAAGACTACTTGTAGTTAGGTTACAATCTGAATTTTTCTGAGCAATGAATTTGTTCTTGTATCCAAAGGAAATTCAGAAACTTTTTCTAGAATTACAGTAATTAGGATCATCAGTAAGGTTTATTTCTATAGCTGAAATACAGTAATTGAGTGATGGCTTGTTTGGGATGTTAAGCTAGATGATCTTGTAAGAGTTTAAAATTTCTGTCTTAAAAAGCAAAAGCAGAAAGTTTAGTGATGCTTTTAAAAAATTTCAGACCTGCATTGCTTTGGGATAATCACTTCTGTTTTCCTGTCAGTAGTTTGTTTTCATAGCCAGAGTTTAATGAATTAGAAACTTGAATGACACAACTGAGGGATAATCTTAGCAGGGAAAAAAATTAGAAATTAGCATTACTACATTCAGACTACATTTTCTGAAAATGTTTAATTGGAGGAACTGTGCCTCTTAACTGGCATTTAATCAGTTTTGTTATTTGATTTAACTTGCTGGTGCTGAAGAGAACCATCCATAGAAAATTCTGGCAGGAAGCAGCAGTGATTGCCATTAAACCTTCTATGACCCTGAAACAGTCATGCTGTTATTTGATGGAAGATACTGCTTTCCCATCTTCTTTTGCAGTTGATAATTTCATAGCTGAATGATAAGGATACAAGTTGATGATACAGTGTGCTTGGAATACAAATCAGTGCAGATATCTTAAGAAACTGTGTTTATTTGCTAGTTTTGAGATGATCAGCTGCACAAGGAGCTGCATTCCCTCAAAAACTGCTTTCCTTTCTTTAATAGGCGCCTGAACCTAGTTATTTGGAGAGCACTATCTCAGGAGGAAAGAGACAAGTAAGCTATCACTTTTAGTTTTCTAATGTGCCTCTGAAGGTCATAAATATTTGGTGGATTGTTATCACTATTTCTATAACCAACCAGTTTTAATTTTCAACTATTTCATAAATATACCTTGTTTTCAAAAATGTATAGATGATACGGAGTAATACTAAATTCTGGACCTCCTTTTTGTGGTGCTGATTATTTTTAAAAGAAAGGACTTGCATTCCATTTGAATTTTGCTTCTGTATCCTTTATCAGTGTCAAATGCAGGGCCTTGAGAGGGCAGTGTGTCATTGCTTTTGACATCAAAGTAAATCTTCTCTCATCCTGTAAAGAGCTCTCTAGTGGCTGGTTTGTTAAGGTGTAATAAGCACCTTAAAAGCATGTGCTGGAGCTGTATATCACTCTGGAAGTTTGTACTATGTTAGCCTATTTTTTTCTATTGATTTAGAAAAGTAATTGCTGTATAAACATCAATGAAGTTAGCATCTGTTTGTGCCAGAGAATAAGGCAAAGATCAATTAATGAAAACTGAATGTGCCTGAAATAGTTCTTCTCAGAAAAATGGGAATGAAAACTAGAATGTTTTTAAGAAGATATAAGCAAATGAGTAAAAAACCTAGTTTTATAATTTATAAGGAGAACTAAAACCTCATTCTGGTGCAAAGAGGAAATGAAGACTGTTAAACAAAACAGCATGTAATGAAAAAAAAAAGGAAATAGTTGTCTCTTGATAGACAATGAGTTGCAAAATGTAAGAATTTGACAGGGTGTCATCCACAATGTTTAATTATTGATAACATATGGCCAATTATGCATGTAATGAAAAAAATGTCATAGCAATTGCACAGTCTATTGCTAGAGGAGCATATAAATCATTATAGTATTGTGCATAGATATTAAAATGTTTGATTTATTTTTCAGAAATTATGGCTCAGCCACTTGAATTTCTCTGTAGCTGTGTTTCTATAAGATATAGTTATACCGGGCATGATTGTTCCACCAAACACAGCAGTATCTGGATGAAATGCAAGAACTTGTAGCATACAGAAGATAAATTGGGCAAATCTGATTCTTTATTCTGCCTCCACAATTTGTGACTCTATCTGTAGAGCTTTTAAACTTTTTTTACAACTTTTCCTACTTGTGATTATTAATTTCTTTAAAAATATATATTTTTTTAAGATTTGAAGAGGACGGGCCAGTCCCATATAGACAGCATAAAGAAACTTTGCTGGAGGCTTTAGAAAATTTGGGATGGCCAGTTTCCTATGAAGATGTCAAATTGTTAGAAGATGAGATATTGACAGCATTAACATATATACAACAAGCCTCTGATCTTCAGGAAGCTGTCAAAAAGGAAATTGAGAAAAGCTCAGTATCATACATAAGCAACAATAAAAAGGTAATACATGGGAAGGGATTTTTCCCCTTAGATATTCCTCTTCACTATGTACCTCTGGAATATTTTTTTTCTATTATCATAGGTGATAAAGTAGAATTGTAGCATGATGCTAAATAAAATGGATAGAGGAAAGAAGGTTGTTAAGAAGAGAGCAAACTTTCAATTACTTTGTTTAAATGTTGGGGAAGTAGAAGTTCTGAAGTTTCAGAGACAGCCAGAAATTGAGCCTCTTAGAAGTAAATCACAGCAAAGGATCTTTATCTCTGCTGTAATGATAGCAGGAAAGAGAAATAACAGATATATTAAAGGCAGTCTAGATTCAAGATTTGTTGTTGGGTTAATATCTGAGAAACAGGAATAAAAGGTATTCTAATATTGGAGTAATTCACTGTGATCTTCCATGGTACATTTCTTGTAAAAAAAATATAGAGAGAAGAGGTGGGATTCAGCTTCATTTTTGTACACTACAATTTAACTGTCTCTAAAATGTGGGTATATGTGAACTGGTGGGAAATATCACACCATTGTGAACTGAGTCAGTGGCATCTGGAGCTCATTCTGAAGTGGACACCCATTTTTGGCTAGGCAGAGAGGCTTATTTTCTCTCTCCATTTCATTAATACATTAGTCTAGCATTAATACATTAGCTACTCTGAAACTGCAGTTGAAATTAGTGGTTATACATATATATATATATATATATATGTGTGTGTGTGTGTGTGTGTGTTTTCTGTAGTTTTTGAGTTTTTAAAGACTGCACATTTGAAAGCATTTTAATGTATTCTTAAAACAGATGATGTTGATTCATTTCACATTAGTTTGAAAATATGACATTGCTATTAGAGCTATTTTGATTATTGATTTACCTATGCTGTATAATGTCCCAATACAAGAGCAGCAGAAACATGTTTGTGTTTCATTTGTTGAGTGTAATTTTACTGTTGCTTGGAACAACCAGTGTGTCCTCTCAGACATGATGTGATTAACATTGTGCAATCACTGATCCTGAGTCAACCTGCTTTAGGAGTCTAATCAGAGCAGCATCTTCAGTAATTGCTAATCTGCAACTGAAAGGCTTCAGGAGTGAGAGGCAGAAATGCAGATGTAATTAGAATTCTGTTTATGTAGCAGAAAAACAATGGGGAAAAAAAGAAGAAAAATGGGAAGGCTTTAAAAAGTTTGTTGAAGGTTTTGGCAACTGTGATGTCTGCCCATAAAATGGGTCTAGAGAAATAAACTGCCAACTGAAATACGTTACAGCCAGGAAATAGCTGATATGGCACTGAATGAAAACTATCATTGTGACATCATTGAAAAAAATCACAATTATCCTGAAACTACTCAACAAAGCAGACTTTTAAATTTCCTGATGATTTTTTTACTAAATTTTAAATAAAACACCTTAGTTTTCATCTCTTTCTGTTTTGGCCCTTTCATAAAAATGGGCTAGGTCTATTCGGAATGGGCTTGTTCCCACTGGCACCCAGGGAAGAGTGGTGGTTGCTTGACTCTGGAGGTGTCAGGATTATGAGAACCCAAAGTTTGAGCCAAGATACATGGAGATCTGAGGGTATTCTTCATGTCTGTTCTCACTTATAGTAGGAAAGTGCAAAGACTATTCTTTTTGAAAGGGAATTAAAAAATGTAGCAGCTAATGGAAGAAGTAAACAAAGTCTCCTTCACCCATTAATGCATTGCCTTCAACAGAAGCAGTGCGAAACATGGTAAAAATCTCTGAGAATCAGATAGGGCTCTTTTGTAATAAAAATACTGAATGCCAGAAATGGCCACTCCAACAGTGTCTGCTAAACACTGAAAAGCTGTGTGAGAGAAAAGAAAGATGGATTTGAATTTAGACAGTGTTTCTGAGCCATCTGAATTCTGCACGACTCGGAATCCTCATTGTGGATGCTTGTGTCGTCTTTAGTATTTGGATTAACGTGGAGTGCTGGAAGTTGCCCAAGTTATTAGTCAAGCAATACAAATTAGTTGATAATAAATATTCAGCAGCAGCTGTCCTTTTGGAGTCTGAGGAATTAAGTAAATGCTTTACCCAAATACTATTTTGTGTCTGTGGACCTGTAGGTCTGCTCTCATATCAGCCTTTGTTGAGTTATAGTTCAAACAGTCAGTTAAGCACTGTGAAGAGCCTCTGGTTTAGTCTGAGTTTAAAAACCCAGACTGTTCATATAATTAATATTCTGTAGGGGTAAAGAAAAAGCTAGAAAAATCCCGTGTATCTCTAATTTAAAATATCTCCTTGCCTCTTTTGTGTGTTTTGCTTATTTTTAGGACTTTTTTCCTAGGGTTGTTTGTGATCTTTGAGAGGGAGTTTGAAAAAAAGATACTTTAATAATTAGAGTGAAACTGAGAACAAACAAATCAAAGTTATTAATATATTTTCCATAATTATTGACTATTAGGGAAAATCAAGTATTAAATCAAATACACTTTTTTAGAAAAAAAATTTCATCAGAAAAAGAAGCAAGTCATACACATCCTAGCAAGCAGGAGTTTTATTAAGAGTCTGTGAGTTATGGTCATTTTCAGAACAATGTGTAGATCTGTGGAAAAGCTCAAGATTTCAAGTTGCACATTTTTATGATTCAGAAAAACCACGTAAGAGATGGATGCCTGCAAATTGTCCACAAGGTAGACCAATAAATATTTTAAAAACTAATGGTGAAACTAATTAATTTAATGGTGAAAATAAATGCCACTATTTTCATTTAGTGGTGAAACTGATTTATTATAAGCAAGTTTTGCACTTGCTTGTAATTTATATTTAGGAATATTATTGTGAGCAGAATGGCAAAAATGATTAGTGCATGAAGAACCCCAACTAGTTGGGCAGAATAATGGACAGTAGCAGGTCTGGAAGATCTGGTAAAATATTTTGCTAAACTGGAATGTTTTAACATGGTTGAAAATGTCAATTGAGTTTTGAATTTATAGTAAATAAATGTTTTTCCCCAGACATTTGAAGATTTGTTTGAACATTTTTTGATTTCATATTTTATTTTTTAATGATTCATCCCATACAGTGAGGTACTTCTAATGCAAATCAGATTACTGTGAAAACTCTCCTGTCTGGACAAAAGAAATATGTAGAACAAATTTCCTTATTCTGAAAAAAGAGCTGATTTTTCCTTACCTCATCCTTTAATATGAATTGTGCATCTTTGTGACATTTTTTTGTAGAAAAATGGTAGCCAGAACACATGAAAATTAGGTTTTGTTATGACCATACAGAACAGGATTTTATAGTGAAAACACTTATATAAGTACTTCCTGTACTTAGAACTATTCTTAAAGTTTAAAGCATTTCCAGTTTGCTGTGAATTCTGTACAGATTTTGTAGCATTACACCGCCTCAGTTTTTAAATAATTTCTAATAATTGATTAAGGCTGATTGCATTAGCTGTTGTAGAGAAATAATTGTCTCAAATTACAGAGATTTAAAGAAGAAAATGGGAAGCTGAAGTCTAAGACAAGACAAAAACATCAAATATTTGTAACTCACAAAAGCCAAAAGGTAATTGCAAGATCAGACATCACAGGATTTTATTATCCAGGTATACATTTTTGTCCACATTTTCAATATTATTTAATGTTCCTTTACACTGATAAAGCATAAGTTATATTCATAATTGATTTATTTTTTCTTAATGACATTTACTATTACGTGTGCATATTAATGAAAAGGAATATCTATTTTGTATATGTATGTGCACATATATATACATTTATAAGAAGACATTCATTTTGTAAAGTTGGAGAGTAATGATATCTATGAAAAGTATGGAAGGAAATCATGAGCCAAGCTTTTGCATGTGTGCATAAAGATCACTAAATGGTGCTGCTTTTTTGTTGAATTTTAAGCCAGCATGGTTAGTAGGTAAAACTCAGTTCTGTTATTTCACACAGAGAATATTAAATATTCTCTGTGTGTATGCATTTATCTTTGTGTTATCTTTACTTGTTTGGTTGGGATTTTTTTAATTACATATTCTTAACTGTGGTAGTAGTTTTATTATGTTAACTATCAGTTTTATTATGTTAACCAGATCAGCTTACAAATTTCAGACCTGTGCTTGAAAAAGACTTTGTTTCTTTTTATAGCACTATTAAGACTGGTTAATAAGACAGGGTTTTTTAGGTACAAATGTCTCCATTGCCCTAGCACAGCTTATAGTAGCTAAATGAAAATGAAGAATGCATAGTATAGACATGGGCGGCCTCAGTGATGTGTGACAGCCTGTAGGATTTTTTACAAAATAATTTCCACAAGGGGTGAAAGAAAAATAATTTAAATATTTTATTCTGTTGTTTTTCAGGAACTGTGATAAAGAATATCAGTTCTACCTGTGCACTTGTTGACTTCAGCAATGGGGAGAGCTGTGATGTCCTTGTCAAGTTCACTATACCTGTGGGAGGTGCTATGCCATGCCCACATCTGCAGGTGAAAAACTGTATTTTTTCATGATTGCAAATATGCACTTTATATTTAAAAATATGAAATTCATTTTATATTTAGGTAATAAATTATAGATTTTTTAAAAAGTCTTTTAAATACCTTTATTTTAAAGAAGAGTTTTTCATTATAGTAGTATCATACTATTTTCAACATGAAGTTTTTCATTTGTTTGAAGCTTATTTTCATTGTAATTCTATTCCTTTGTTTATTAAAATTATGTGTTCTAAATTAATCTATATTGTTTTCTTTATAAAACATGAATATTTCCCCAGCCATAGAAGAAAGGTGAACTATTTATTAGTACAGTTATTATTTCATAGCACATAGATTATAAATTGAGAGCCTTTTTTACTTAGTGTGAGCAGTTTACTTACAGCAGGTTTTAATCATTCAGTTTTCACAGCATGTTTTAAATCCAGAAAACAACCATATACTAAGGTAAATAACAGTAATAAAAAATTATAATCCCTGTTCATTTCTGATTTTCTTTAAAATTTATCAGCTAACTATGTGTAATCACAGATGAGTTTTTTTGGTGATTCTTATTTTACACACCAGAATGGTGATGGTTGCATAGAGGATACAGGATGGATCCATCTGTTTTGAATAAAAGAAACATGTTTATAATTGCACTGCTACATATAAAACTAGAGACATACCCTTTTTTTCAGTTTGAGATAAAGACAAATCCTGATATAGTAGCTCCTGATAACTCTGTAAGTTCTGTATCCAACTCTAGAGACCTGCAGATTTTGATATAAAACTGTGACTTCTGCGTTAATTTTAAAAACAATTTTGGATAAATCAGTTATATCTGGAATTATCTAAAATTCCCAAGGTTGGTTTGTTGAAAGACTTAAAATTTGCCTAGAATCCAAGGGAATGTACAGTTTGTAAGAGTTTCCTCATTCAGTTCAGCTTGCTAGCTAAGCCCAGGTACATTTAGCAGAGCTCAGTCCTTTATTTTTGTTTTGTGTTCTCTCCCTGATTCAGTGGAAATTGCATAATCAGAACATGCAAGGACCAAGTTCTTCTTTTCTTTCAGTGGTCCATATTAAATCATGGGAACATGATAGAATGAAGATTCATGTAAAAATACCTTAGTAGTTATGTCTTGTAGAGCTCAGAAGTGGTTCTTGCAGTGGTTGTTGCAGTGATGCTTTCCTGTGCACAGGTTGGGGACTATGTGTTTGCCAGAACCGGGACACGGGCAGAAAATGAATGTTATGTACCCGCCATTGTCATAGCAACACCACAGAGGGTGGAGACAGGTGACAAATTCTACACAGTGCTGCTGTTCAACAATAGAGAGGTAAGTAAACCTAGGGGATCATACCAGGCTGGCTGGTTTTGGAGAGGCAGATAGAATTTTCCAGGCTAATGGGCTCTCTGTCCCAATCCGAGTCTCCAGCTAACCAGAGTAAATCAGAATTCAGAGTGCAATGAACAGCTCATGCAATAAACCTGAACGAAGAAATTCTGTTGGATAATTTATTCTTAAATTATACTCTGTTCTTTCTTCTTTAATACATTTGGTGGCTTTCACAAGTCCCATGCTTCTAAAATAAGAAACAGGGAGTTTTAACACAGTCATTATAGTCTGACATTAATTCCATTATGTTTGTTTGTTTTTTGTTTGTAAGCCATTATGATAATTTTACTGCATTTTTCACAGCATGCATCAAATAAAATTTACTTTGTACTTGAAACTTTTATATTAATTATCTTTATTAGAGGCTGATTACAGTTACACTTAAACAGTTGTTTTTTTTAATGCATATGTATCTTCATTGCTTTTGAGATTTGAGTTTTAATTAGATGAATATTGTTTGTGTTATTGCAGGAACACTGTATAAGAAGTGAGCTCATTAAAATCAGCCAAACCAAGTATGCTTATTCCTGTCAGTACATAAGAACGGTGCAGACGGTGGATTATGAGATGTGAGTATGTTTGAACCTAAAAATACCAAATTTTTAAAATTTGAATTCTAAATGTTGCACTTTGAGTTCAGCTATGCTGTCAGGTTTCCATACGTAGTACTCTAACTACAGCTATTGCGAACTGGCTTACTCTACACTTGCAACTAAGTTCATGTGAGAATTTACTGCCTTATTTTCATTCCAGAAATATTGGTGGGATCTGATGGTTTGAAGCTTAGTCCCAGAAAATTGTTAAGGGGATTGCTGAAATGTGAGATGGAGTTTCTATTTGTTGTAGACCTTATTTTACTTTTAAAATACTTATTGTAAAGTAAAGCTGCACATAAAATTGCAATTTTTTTCTAAGATACTTGTTCATCTTCTGAACTTAAATCTGGAGATGGAGAGAGAGTGTGTAACATGAGTATGAGCCCCTACTTAGGTTCTGCAGAATTAATGGGCAGCAAGATATGAAGTGTGCACTGAAAATGCAAGTGTTCCAAGTGTTTATGGTTACTTTTTAATCTTATATTAAGTTCTAGTTTAATCCAGTTGAAATTATGACAGCCTTCAGAGCACTAACAACCTCAGACAACGTTAGGATGGACAATAAGATCAGAACAGTCATCTAGGGATATTTCTCCAGAATACAATCCCAACCTACAATTATTGGAATTTAAAAATTCTCTGAAGCAGAATTGGAATCTCTGTATTAAATAGCCTTGATGGAATTTTCTTCCATGAATTTGTGCAGTTTCTTTTTTTGAAAGCATGTAAAACTTCATCATCCATAGCTTCTTCCCAGGGGGAGTTGCACAGTTTCACATTTTCTCACACATTCATATGTGTGAGAAAACATAATTTGGTTTTGAGTCTTCCATTTGCCTTGACATCTACAGAACAAAGGATTTCCTCTTACATGTAGTATGAGCACTGCTGCAAAAGAATAATATAATCTCCATCATGGGAAGTTTGTTTCCAAGAGGAAACATGAACAAGGAAAATCACAGAATCTCAGAATTAGCTTGGTTAGAAAAGACCTTTGAGATTGAATCCGACCTATCACCCAACACCACTTTGTACCTAGAGCATGGCTCTGAGTGCCACATCCAGTCTTTTCTTAAACACCTCCAGGGATGGTGACTCCACGCTCTCCTTGAGCAGCCATTCCAATGCCCAATCACTCTTTCTGTGAAGAACTTCTTCCTAATGTGCTGCCTAAACCTTCTCCTGGTGCAGCTTGAGTCTGTGTGCTCTTGCCCTGTCACTGGTGACCTGGGAGAAGAGACCAACCCCCACCCAGCTGCACCTTCCTTTCTGGTAGTTGTGGAGAGAAATAAATTCCACCATTAAAGGCAATTTTAGATCACAGAATCATGGGATGGGTCAGATTGGAAGGGGCCAGAGTGGGTCATCTGGTCCAACCTCCCTGCTCAAGCAGGGTCATCCCAGAGCACATGGTGCAGGATTGCATCCAAATAGTTGAATACCTGCAGTGAAGAGACTGTACACTCTCTCTGGGAAATGTGCTCCAGGGCTTGTTCACCCACAGGTGTTCTTAATTTTCATTGAAATGTTCTAATATGATTATCATCACTAAAGATTTAATCTAAAAATTATGGGTGAGGGTACCAGTTGTGGGCTTGATGTATGGATTCACTGAGAATGACAGAGTGAAAAGCATCTGAGATTCAAATCCTTTGATTCCCATGTATTTTCTAATAGTGATCCTAGTAGAGTTTGAAACTCAGCCCTCCACCAGCTTGCAGCTACAGCACACAAACAAATGAATGCCCTCTCTTTGCTGAGCAAAATTCCAAATCTGGGAATACAGCAATGCCTTCCCAGGCCATATAATTGATATGATAGTAGCCTCTTCTCACCAAGAAGCAAACCTGAAGACCATGGTTTCCTTCTCAATGCAAACAACCAGTTGAAAAGAGGGAGGTATATAACTGGTCTGAGTTCCAGCAAAAGCAGCAGAAGTCCTTCCCTTCTACTGAGATGGATTGTATTCTGAGGTATCATATTAAGAAAAGATGTGATTAAATGCATGAGCAATAAGAATAATGTCCATTCTACATGCTTTGTTTCATGAATGAGTGCTTTGGTACAACCATTCACTCTCCAAAGAGAACTTATTATCACGCTGACTTGCCATTTTTATGTACAAATGAGGAGAAAATTGAATTTTACATTGGCAAATTGGAGGAATTCATTGGAGAATTGACTGAAATGAATGCACTAAATGGAGTTTTTATTAGAACCCCTACTTTTTATGAGGACATGGAAGTGTGCTTTCCAATGAAACTTGTTTATTATATTTCTAAAATAAATCCCTACCTCCTATGTCCTACTTAAAGGGGGGACAGTGCAGCATATTGCCCATGGATATGCACAGATCTAATGAGAAAGTGCTGACATTGTTGATAGGAAAAATGCAAAAGCATAATTTAATTGGAAAGGAATCAAAAAGTTTGAATGCAGTATTACATTAGAACCTCAAAAGAGACAAACTGCTTGTGCTAAGTGCTGGAGTAGTAAGGGAAAAAAAATTAAAAGGCACAGATTCCATGCTGACAGGAAGTCCTCAGTGCCTATAGATGTTATACAGTGTCTTGGGTAACTCCAGCTCTGAGTTCTTTGGGACTGTCTTTTAATGTTTTTGTGGTGTGTATTCGGGATTATTCTTAATTGACTAATCTTTAGAGGTACTAATATAGCTCTTATGATTTCAGTATGAGACATTAGCATCTGTTTGGGGCATTTTCCTGCCATCACTGTGGAAAGAAATAATTATGGCAGAATAAGCACTCTGCAAATGTAGCTAACAAGTTCCATATGCAAAGTACAATACTGTGTGATATGGACCCACACAGCAAAAGGGTCCTTTTTGCCCACATCCTTTCTGGAGTCATAAGAGGCAGATAAGATTAAGGGCCAGAGCCCTGTTTTAGGCTATCCTTTACTTATTCTATAAGTAAAAGGGAAACTGAATTGTAGGACATTTACAACCCTGTCAAATGGTCAAGAGTGTGATAAGTCCTTCTCTTGTCAGTACTGTGAGATGTGGAAAAAGGTGAAATCTATGTCTTGTAAAAGAGGCATTATGAGATATGTCCTTTTAGCTTAGTGGATTTCCTTTTCTGATTTTTCAGCCGGGATACTAAGACTAAAAACCCCTGCCCTCACTCAGCTGTGGAAGATGAAGGCGGAGAACAAGCAAGAAAAAGTATAGTGAAAGAAAAGAGGGGAAAAAAGAAAAAGAAGAGGACAAGAGTAGACAAAAGGCATCCCAAGGAGATGATGTCAAACTTGGATAATCTTTTGTCTCCAGAAGTGAAGTAAAACAGAGAGAAAGAAATTCATTGTCTAGCAATAAGGAAGAATATAAGCAATAGAGGTAAAGATGTAGCTCTGAAAAAGTGTAAGAAATTAAACATTTGTGAGGGCCTTTAGCTATTCCCAACACAAGGAACAGATTTCTGCATTTCTGGGTGTTAGCCAAGTTAGCTTTCCTGTGTCCTATATGATGAAATTCTTTTACCTCCTTTAGAAACTGTTCTTGACACTTTCTCAGTGTGTGTTTTCACAACAGCAGCAAGAAATGAATAAAGCCCGTTCCAGCATATCCCACCTTAATTTCCCTAACAGTTGTAGTAGCAGTGAGGATGCAGTAACACCAAACCTTAATACCTGCTTCAAAGCAGAGTATTTATTCCAGTCTCTCTACTGTTTGTTCTTTGTTAGACTAAAGTTATGTCTATATTGTGGGTATTAAATGATTGCACCTGTAGCTCAATGCTTCAGAGGTTAAATTGATTTTGGTGTAAGAGCTGGCTCAGTTAAAGCTGACAGCAGTACCTATACTCCCTGTCACTCTGGAGCAGAGACTGGGCTAATGTAGGCCTGCCATTACATGTCTGTCAGCTCTTCATTTTCAAGATCCTACTGTCAGTGGAAAGATAAGGGGATTTTTATCCATACTTGGTAGGTGTACCTCCTTCTACCATTTTAAATATGTTTTCAATGGCCTCATTATTTATTTACTTTCAGAAGTGATGGGTTATAAATTCACTCAATCATCATGTTTTCAATCAACTTGATTTGGCTCATCTGAATGTTCCTTCTGTGTTCTCTCTCATCCTTTAAAGATTGCCTGCAAATTCCATAATACATTGCTTATAGTGGGTATTATGGTGCCCATTATATAATGCACATTTTAAGAGTGGCCTGATCAGAATTATATGAGAGCAGAGGTGTTGGGCTTGTCCAGTGAAAAATCATGGTTTCCAAAGGTGGGGCTACATCGTTGGAAATGCTCAGTTATCCCAGACACCTTCCTCTTGGACATTTTGAGATGCAGATGCTGAGGAAATGTGAAATAATCCTAATGTGATCAGCAAGTCCTGTAACTGATTCCCTGCAGCTTGCAGGAAAGATTACACCAGAGCAGTGGTTATCTATGCATTTTAATCCTGCCTAGATTTAGCAAAAAATCTCATAGTATTCTAACAAGGCTTCAATGTCATATGCAGGTTGAACATGCTGAAGAAGGTACCTTGTCTTCTTCTTGTAACAC
Organism: Agelaius phoeniceus; assembly: GCF_051311805.1. Lineage (NCBI taxonomy): Eukaryota > Metazoa > Chordata > Aves > Passeriformes > Icteridae > Agelaius > Agelaius phoeniceus. The sequence continues at coordinate 32,162,416 of NC_135266.1, forward strand.
CATAAATATTGAATATGGGAGTTTTTTTCTAAAATTTATTTTCATTCACATATCCTTCTGTGTTTTGTCAGAAAGGGAAAAGTCAGAGCTGATAAAGATATTAAGTAACAGTATATGGTCATCCTCACATGGTTTCATTACATACCTCTTTATCCAATCTCTCTACATGACTGTATATTTATCCTCTTTGGGTGTAGATAGTTGCCCCATTTTCATACCATGCAAATGTTTCAGAGCACTCTGTGTAAGTTATATAATTTTGTAAGTTATATCAAATGTGCTGCCTGACCCCTGATATACACATCTTTTTGAACTGTGTTAATGCTGGATTTCATTTTAAAGATGAAGAGAATGAAGAAAACAAATTTGCCTGGCTTTTTTTCTCCCATCTGCTCAACTTCCAATCAAGTATGAACTATTAGTTTACACTT